>NW_006408532.1:483587-564916 GCF_000296735.1 Chrysochloris asiatica | reverse complement strand
TTTTTTTTTTTTTTTCTTCTATCTTTACATCACTTTATAGTTTTCTGTAAATGTTATGTTTATTGGGTCCCTAAGGTTGGGGTCACCCATGGTGGACAGGTTTCAGGTGAGTTTCCAGACAAAGACAGACTAGGAAGAAGGAGACACGAACTACTTCCGAATATTTAGTCACTGAAAGTCTTATGAATAGCAGAGAAACACTGTCAGATATAGTGCCAGCAGAAGAGCCCCTCAGCTTGAAAGGTGCTCAAAATGCCACTGGGGAAGAGCTGCACCTCAAAGTAGAATTAACTGTGATGATGCAAATGGAGTAAAGCCGTGGGAATAAAGCTCTCGGGACCTTCACTTGCTGTTGGGGCACAACTCACAATGAAGAGAAACAGCTGTAAACATCAATTAATAATAGGAACATGGAATGTACGAAGCATGAATCTAGGAAAATTGCAAATTGTCAAAAATAAAATGGAACAAATAAACATCAATATCTTGGGCATCAGTGAATTGAAATGGACTGGTATTGGCCATTTTGAATCTGACAACCGCATGGTTTACTATGCCGGGAATAACAAATTGAAGAGGAATGGTATTGCATTCATCTTCAAAAAGAACATATCCAGATCAGTCATGAGGTATAACACTGTCTGTAATAGGATAATATACATGTGCCTACAGGGAAGACCAGTTAACGCCACTATTATTCAGATTTACACACCAACCACTAAAGCAAGTGAGGATAACTAGAAGAATTCTGCTAACTTCTTCAATCTGAAATTGATCAAACATGCAATCAAGATGTAGTGATCATTACTGGTGATTGGAACGCAAAGGTTGGAAACAAAGAGGGAAAGATCAGTAGTTGGAAAATGTAGCCTTGGTGATAGAAATAATGCTGGAACCTCATGATAGAATTTTGCAAAATCAATGATTTGTTCATTTCAGATACCTCCTTTAGACAGCATAAGAGACTATTATACATATAGACCTCACCAGATGGAATACACAGAAATCAAATTGACTACATCTGTGGAAAGAGATGGTGGAAAAGCTCTAGATCATCAGCCAAAACAAGGCCAGGGCAGATTGTGAAACATCATCAGTTGCTCATATGCAAATTCAGACTGAAGGTGAAGAAAATGAAAACGTCCACGAGAGCCAAAATATGACCTTGAATATAGCCCACCTGAATTTAGAGATCATCTGAAGAACAGATTTGATACATTAAACACTAAAGACCAAAGACCAGAAGAGTTGTGGGATGACATCAAGAACATCATACAGAAAGAAAGCAAAAAGACGTTGAGAAGACAAAAAGAAGGAAAAAATGAAAATGGATGTTAGAAGAGACACTGAAACTTGCTCTCCAGCGTAGAGATGCTAAAGCAAATGGAAATAATGAGGAGGTAAAAGAGTTAAACATAAAATTTCAAAGGTCAGCTCAAGAAAACAAAGTAAAATATTACAGCAAAATGTGCAAAGATCTGGAGTTAGAAAACCAAAAGTGAATAACACGCTCAGCTGTGGGAACTAAAGAAAAACTTCAAGCCTCGACTTTAGTTATTGAAGGATTCTCTGGGCAAATTATTGAATGATCCAGAAAGCATCAAAAGTAGGTAGAAGGAATACATGGTCACTGTACTAAAAGGAAATGGTTAATGTTCAACCATTTCAAGAGGTAGCATATGATCAAGAGTCAATGATACTGAGGGAGGAAGTCCAAGGTGCATTGAAGGAATTGGCAAAGAACAAGGCACCAGGAATTGATGGAATAAAAATTGAAATCTTTCAGGAAAGTGAGGTGGCACAGGAGGCACTCACTCATCTGTGCCAAAAACTTGGAAGACAACTATTTGGCCAACTGATTGGAAGAGATCCGTATTTGTGCCCATTCCAAAGAGAGGTGACCCAACGGAATGCAGAAATAATTAGACAAGCTCTTTGATATCTCACACAAACAAAATTTTACTTAAGGTAATACAGAAATGGCTGCAAGCATACATTGACAGAGAACATCCAGAGGTTCAAGCCAAACGAGGGATATCATTGCTGATGTCTGATGGATCTTGGCTGAAACAGAATATCAGAAAGATGTTCACCTGTGCTTTATTGACTACACGAAGGCTTTCGATTGTGTGGATCTTGACAAGCTATGGACAACATTGAGAAGTATGTGTATTCCAGAACATTTCATTGTGCTCATGAGGAATCTGTACATGGACCATGAGGCAGTTGTTCGAACAGAACATGGGAACACTGAGTGGTTTAAAATTAAGAAAGGTGTGTGACAGGATTGTATTCTTTCACCATACTTATTCAACTTGTATGCTGAGCAAATAATCCGAGAAAGCTGGGTTATATGAAGAAAAACGTGGCATCCAGATTGGAGTAAGACTCATTAAAAACCTGGAATATTCAGATGATACAACCTTGCTGTCTGAAAGTGAAGAGGTTTTAACATATTTACTGACGAAGATCAAAGACTACAGCCTTCTGTATGGGTTGCATCTCAATGTAAAGAAAACAAAAGTCCTCACCACTGGACCAATAAGCAACATTCTTATCAATGGAGAAAAGATTGAAGTTTTCAAGGATTTCATTCTTACACCAATCATCAATACTCATGGAAGCAGCACGTGTTACATTAGGCAAATCTGCTGCACAAGACCTTTTTAAAGTGTTGAAGAGCAAAGATGTCAGCTTGAGGACTGAGGTGCACCTGACCCAAGCCATAATATTTTCAATAACCTCATATGCATGCGAAAGCTGGACAGTGAATAAGGAAGACCATAGCAGAATTGATGCATTTGCATTATGGTGTTCGAAGAGAATATTGAAAGTAGCATGGGCTACCCAAAGAACAAACAGATCTGTGTTGGAGGAAGTGCAGCCAGAGAGCTCCTTGGAGGCCAAGATGGCCAAAGTTTGTCTCCTATACTTCGGACTTATTGTCAGGAGGGACCAGTCACTGGAGAAGCATATCATGTTTGGTTAGGTGGAGGGTCAGAGAACAAGAGGAAGACCCCCAATGAGATAGATTGGTCAAGTGACAATATCAGTGGGCTCAAGTGTGGCAACAGTGGTGAGGTTGGCCCAGGAATGGGCAGTGTTTCATTCTGTTGTGCGTAGTGTCACTATGAGTTGGTACTGACTTGATGGCACCTAACAACAACAACAAGGATTGGCCAGGCACTGAGACAGTGACTGAATTCTTTATAGTTTCTTGTGTATCTCCACTGTCACAATTTGTTTCTCTTCCTTTTCCATGTCCTAATTCATTCTCAACTGTGTTGGCTTCTTGCCCAAATGCTAGCTAAATAGCCTTCTTTCTGTCTAACCACATCACAACTCTGCTGAAGTCACCCTTTTAGATTTCTTTGCTTGACTTGTCTAGTTTTCATCTATCTTTATTCTAAACTTCTTAAAGCCGCCCTATGATATAAAGAACCTCAGCACTGTTGTCAGGTAAAATAGGTTTGAATCCAGACTACTATTTTACTCTTCACGTGAACTGGAACATCAGTCAATTTTTCAGAGGTTCACGTTTCTTCTATTTTAATATGGTATTTGAAATATGTTGCTTGCAATTTTTTTCTCGTATAACTTTCTTTTCCTCTTTTAAGGAGATTTTCGGGTACTTAATCTTCCTGATTTTTATTGTTAACTGTAGTATAATCCTGTGGAGCAGAGAGACTGTCTACATCTGTTTTAGTGTGCCTTCCTTTTAAAATTCTTGCTCACTTAATGCATGAGGGCTACATTCAGTTAGCATGTTCACTTGTGTAAGTGAAATGAAACAGCAAGAAAGTTTCAGAATTAAAATTTGAGAATACGTTGTTACCAGTTTTGTGGTATATTTTTATGACTTCATGTTCTTTCAGTGTTTATTCTTTTAGCTACTACTAGACTTGGAATGCATATGCTTACAGGTTATTTTTTGTCTGTTCATTCTGTCCTCCCTCAGCTCTTACTTTTACCACATTATTCTGTTTTCTACATAAGCTTTTGAGGATTCTTAGAATGATACAGCCATTTCACAGGTGGTGGGTACTGAGCCTGCAGACACCATTAGGAACAGAATCTAGGTCTTTTCAATTTCCACTATGATGTTCTTTCTCAGTATACCATGACATTCATGTGTTTAACAAATTCTTTAATTATTATTGAATAATAGAAGATGTTTAGGAGAAACAATCTGAGAAATGTTTAGGTGTGATACAGTATTTTTTTAAATTTTTTTTAAGGTTTTTATTGTGGATTGAGTGAAAGTTTACAGGGCATATCATCAGTTTAAAGTCAACAAATCATACACCTTGTTTCATTACAATGATTATACTCCCCTCCATGTACCTTCAGTTAACAGTATTTCTCTCTATCCACTTTAGCTTTTTCAAAAAACAAGCAAACAACAAAAAAAAACACTCAGGCATGTATAATAATTTATATCTCCAAAGGGCACATTCTACTAGTCTGCCTCCTAGCCACCAGCTCTTAGTCCCTCTCTTCTTAGTTCATGAATCTAGAGTCCTCAGCCACTCTCCGTCTCCATGCCCCCATTTCTGCCTCCATCTCTGGTGCTGCTTCTTCTGTGGATAAGGTCACAGGCCAGGAGCACACCGAGTGGGCAGTCTACTCAGGTTTTTAATTCCCAACGTGAATCTTAAGGCTGTGTCTTCCCCCATTGGCTAAGGCTGTGACTGCACAATCTTTTCCGTTACCCGGTTTAATAGCTTAAATTTCTAAGGTGTGCATTCCTGTTTTAGGAAAGGAAAAAGAAAGATCATCAAGTTTCTGCTTTCTTCGGGAAGTAGTCAGTTTGAAAAAGAGAGATCATAAAGTCTTTACTCACTTCAGGAAGTAGTCAAAGAAAAAGAGAGCGACCATAGTCTTTACTTCAGGAAGTCATGAAAAAAAGAAAGATTACCTGAATACAATAAACAGGATTATTTTATATATAGAGAGAGAAAGAGAGAGAGTGAGTCCTGGTGTGGTGCTGTGGTCTAATGCATCAGAATGCAAAGTCATTTGAACTGCAAGGTTGGTGGTTCAAGGTCACCACCTGCTCCCTGGAAACCCTATACAGACAGGGTTGCTATTGGTCAGAATCGACTCAATGGCACTTAACAACAACAAATATATATACGTATGTATGTCTGTATGTAACCCCCCCCTGCCACATTAAGCAATATAGATACGGTAAAGAATTAAAAAATCTATTATCTGAAATAGGATTCCTGATACAGCACTGCTGAATAAACACTGGACAGCTAACTGTAAGACTGGCAGTTCAAACCCACCAAGTGCTCCTTGGAAACGCTATACAGCATTGCTAGGAGTCAGAACCAACTGACAGCACTTAACAACAACATAGTCTGAAATGTGCTCCCTATTGATCCCTTGGGAAAGATAGATACTTTATGAGCCTTAAATCTCATACTTAAGTTTGTGGAGTTTTGAATGTTTGAAGTTACATATAGAACTCCTTTATCAATTTATATAGATTTCAACAAGCTACCTTATAGTGTTCTGGTGTGGTGCTGTAGGCTAATGCGTCAGACTGCAGTCATTTAAACTGCAAGGTTGGTGGTTCAAGCTTACCAGCTGCTCCTTAGACACCCTATACAGAGTCGCTGTGGGTTGGAATCAACTCGATGGCACTTAACAACCTTTATGTATTTTAGGATCTTTAAAAAAATCTTTAAGTGGTGATGATTAAGTTACAATTTGGAAAATAGATTTGTAAAATTAATCATTCAGACTTTTATTTTTAGGGATCAAGGTGGGCGTACATTGTGTGGTGTAATGAGGATTGGTCTGGTTGCAAAAGGCTTGCTGATTAAAGATGATATGGACTTGGAGCTGGTTTTAATGTGCAAAGATAAACCCACAGAATCCCTGTTAAATACAGTCAAAGATAATCTTCCTATTCAGATTCAGGTAAGTACAGCTTAACTGCATCTTAGGGACAATTTGTAGAAAGGTAAAATAGGGAATGACCGTGATGAATTCAGTAATGAAAGATTGGTAATAGGAGTAGGTACAGACCCAAGGAATGCTAAATCTCTTAATCAGTCACTAATCCATGATATTTAAAGCAAATTTCTGGTGATTGATAGGATTTATTTACCCAAGATGGCTGTTATTTTCAGGTATACTTAAAAAGTCTTAAACTTTTCAGGTGTATGTGAGAACCTCCAGGCTTTTCTTTGAGACTAGGTTATCAGCATTATATAACTCTTGAATGGATTGGTATAATGCATACTGGAATTGAAAGGTTGAAGAGCCTAGACAGTTGGAGGCTTTCAGAGATGATAATTTTCAAATTGAAGTCTCAATTAATTTAACAATGACCCCATCTATTCTGTTAATGGAAAGTCGCTATTAATTCTCTGTTTTCAAACCTTTTTCACATTTAGAAAGTTTTAATGTTGGTATGCTCCCTGAAGGATGCTAATGAAGACTGCAGGCTCCTCAACACTGAAGGCAATAGGTCTGAGACTATGGTCTCCCTAGGGCCTGCCATGCCAGCCTGACTCAAGGCTGACTGCATCATTTCACTGGGGAATTGTGATCATCTTTTAGTTTCAGATCTGTGTTAACTGTGGTTTAAATGCATTATAATCTTTTGATAATTTCTTATCAGTTAGTTCTTTAGTCATATCCTTTAAATCAATATCAATCCCTAGGGTCCAGACATCTTTGAGTTATTGAATACTACCTTTTCTCTTATCTTGTTTTATTTGCATTTCTTCTAAAAGGACTGTTTACTTTTCAAGTAATATGAATTCTAAATTTGGTTTTATTAGTTTTATTACTGGTTCACGTTCTTTTATATTCACCAACTGACCATCAAACTATTTCCTGATTTTTTTTTTTAATCTGTCATTCCTGACACTCAGATTTGAGTTACTTGTTGGCATATACCCTACATTAATTTTGGGGGCCACTATTTTATTTTCCAGTCTGCCTTAGATCATGAAGATATGTTTTTCTAAGTGAAAAGACATGTTTGACTTTTCCAATTTGTTGAATAAAGCTTTAAGAAATGGACAACAAAGTAACAGGTTTCTGACTAACTATACGTTTTTAAAAATTTAAATGTTAATAAAATTCCTTTCATTTTTGGTACTTTTGTATTATTTAAATTTAATCTTTATTTCTACTCTACATAGTGTTGTTACCTTGGAGTCTAGAATAATATAATACTGAAGGGATCAGACACATATGATGGATAATAGAATAACCTGAAGGGCTTTTCCAACTATCTCACCCCTCCTTTTCATTTCCCATAGTGAGCCCTGTTTTGCTTGAGAGTAGTTACATTCTTCAGGTGTGTCACGTTGGAAAAGTTTGAGAACCAGGGCTATAATAAACTAGAGTTCTCAATCTAAAAAAAATCCTTCATGTTTCTTTAATGTTGAAGATATTGATAGAGATTGGGCCAAGCTTTATTTTGCATTGATAGTTCTTAATCTGTCCAAATCACAACTGTGTGAACTCTGCATTACTCATCTCCTCATTGAGGCTCTTTATTTCTGTGCAGCACTGTTTTAAACTATCCTTGAGGAGTTAGAAAATATTCAGAGGAAATTCAGAGAGAGTGCCGGCTGTGCAAAAAGTTGAAGCACCTGGGACTTTTTAGATTAGAGAAGACAAAAAGAAGAAATAAATATCTTTAGGTCTTTGAAAGGCTGTCTTAGAGACTTTAAAAGAGGCCTAACCTCTTAAAACCAATGGTGGAAATTATGAGACATGCATTTCAATTTATCATAGTCAGTAGAGTTGTCCAGCAGTGTAGCTGACTTACTTTGTGTGATGGTTAGATCCATTACCATAGGCTTTTGGATAAAGATACATTTCCCTGTAAACTGAGGATGTTAATTTGATACCCAGGTTAAATGATATACATCCATAATATGCAAACACATTATTGATAATAATTCAGGAAATCATTTAAGTGTGATTTTTCACCTTTACAATTCTGCCCCTGAGTTCTCTTTATGTGGGAAACCACTCTCTGATATATTGTATTTTCTTTTAAAGATCTTTTTCCCTACTGTACCAAAACTTTATAATTTATCTGATACACTTAATTAAGACTATGTACTCTTTTCTTAGAATTTCTTTGAGCACAGGAGGCGAAAGATGACCAACAATGGAAATCACTTTGAATTAGTGTATGCTTATTACTTTGGCTATGTCTGTTCAACTATGGTAATCTGCCTGCATAATAAAAACATTAATTGGTCTCATTCTATGGTGGTGGTGGTTGTTGTTAGTGTCTTAGATTCAGTTCCAGCTCATTTAGCAACCCTTTGTAAGTTTTCAAGGAGCAGCTGGTGAATTTGAACCACCGACCTTGCAGTTCAAACTGAACTTGCAGTCCAGTGCATTATCCCATAGCGGAACACCAGAGCATCTTTAATATTCTTCGAGTGGCAAATAAATATGAGCAGTTTTCTGTTTCTCTAGTTTAGTTCTTCCAATTACGGTATGACTTTTCCCTTGTTTGATTTCCTCTGCTCAAAATTAGGGTAATAGGTTTTCTCTTTCTTATACATTTTCAAATGCATAATGTTAAACAGGATTTTGATTTAAATTATTTTAATGCATATGAATTAGAAACATATTACTCGTATCTCCATTCTGCCTGGCTACTAATTGTCAGATAATAGTGACGAAATTTCAGCACCAAGAAAATCTGTTTTATTTAATATTCTGTTTTATATTTAATATACAACAGTATGTTAAATAGGAAGCATGGTGAGTCTATGAGATAAGCACTGGACTGCAAACCACAAGGTCAGAAGTTCAAGCCCACCAGACACTCTGGAGAAAGATGAAGCTTTCTGCTTCTGCAAAGATTTATAGCCTCTGAAACCCTATATAGAGTTGCTATGAGTCAAAACCAACTTGGCAGCAATCAGTAACACAATAATAATACGTTAAGTAGAAATTTAAATTATAACTATAATTGGCTGGTGCTTTTTGGAAGACCCTTAAGTTATGTATTTATAATTACATGCAAAATTAAGCAACGTATTCCAAGTTTCTGTGTGGATGTCAGATACATCCTATAATGGTAGGACTCACTGATAACTATTCTCAGAGAAGCAGAGTTACTCATTTGTATTTATTCTTCATTGTTTAGTTGGTGCAGAGATTATTTTTTATTTGAGCTTACTTGATTCTTTTTAAAATTATACCTGCATAATGTTACCATCCCCAGCTATTTATTATTCTGTAATTGTTGTTGTTGTTAAGTGCTGGTCTGTCAATTCTGACCCATAGTGACCTGTGTAGGGTTTTCAAGGAGTCGCTGGCTGTTGAGCTTGAACTGCCAACTTTGTGGTTCAAACTGACTTTGCAGTTGCAGCACTTTAGCCCACAGAACTACACCAAGATGTTGTTGTTGTTAAGTGCCATTGAGTTGGTTCCAACAAATAGTGACCCTGAATAGGTTTTCCAAGGAGCAGCTGGTGAGCTTGAACCAGCAACCTTGTGGTTCAAACTGACTTTGCAGTCCTGCGTGCGCATTGTGCTACAGCACCACACCAGGATAGTACTCTAATAATTGCAAGAACAGTAATTTACTCTTTGTCACATAAATGATGCTACTGGTAATTTTAATTTCAAAATTTATAAATAAAGGGCTTAGATATTGTTTATTAATTATACAGATAGATGATTTACATTGTAGTTGCTGTTTGAAAGATGGAGAATGTGAGAATTTGCTTCTAAATTGAGAAAAAAAGTATTACCCCACACGAAACTTATTACAGACTTTAACTTTTCTCATAGTTATACTGAATAGTTAATAACAATTAAGAAATGAGGGGCAAGTGTTCATTTTTTTTGAGATTGTAATCTATTAATTGGGTGTTTTTGAAATCTTGGTGACTTTCAGAAACTCACAGAAGAGAAATATCAAGTGGAGCAATGTGTAAATGAGGCATCTATTATAATTCAGAATACAAAGGAACCCACCCTAACTTTGAAGGTGATACTTACTTCCCCTCTAATTAGGGACGAATTGGAGAAAAAGGATGGAGGTACATGTATACATATATACATATATCTTTTTTTTGTTTTGTTTTGTTCATTTAACACCACTCTTGAATGTGAACTAGTATTTTTGGATTTAGAAAATAACTATGTAAATTTGTTTTATGCCACCATAATATTTTTAAAGGCTCTATTTCCACACAGTCATTATATTTTATAATAATGTATATAAGTTCAAAGTATAAAATATGTTAAAACTATATATTTATCATGTTGCTCTTTTTAATTTTCAAACCATTTTTGTTTTCTGTTTTATTTTGTCTGTTATTGCACTAGCTTATTGATATTAACCAATCTATATTGTTTGGTTTAATAGTCAGATCTCATGATTTAGTGTGGTTCTAAGCAGTGTTGTTTTCAAATTTGCTCACTTGTTTTCAAATTTTTCACTCAGTGTTTTCAAATTACTCATTTGCACATTGCCCTTGAGTCCTGATAAGTGTATACTGTAACCTTGTAACATTTATATTTTATTTAGTGTCCTGTGTATAGATTTGCCTTATACAGAATAAGAGATGTAAATTAAGTTTTTTTTTTTTTAAATAATGTTTTGTGTGAAGGCTTTTAACCTTGTTAATAGTTTGAGTATGATATATGTAGGAATCATGCTTGAAAATGTCTTTCTCCTGAATTCAGGTTAAAAAGAATTGCTGTATTATAAATTCATTCACAAAAAAGGGGGGAATTATTTATCTTTAGTTTTGAGAAGTAATGATGGAGCTGTATTGGGCTTCTTTTTCTGCTGTCTTTATACTGTCAAGTTAACTTGTTTCTACCTCTCAGTCATGTCCCTAGAAACTTGCCATGTGATTTTTCTCCTGTGTCAGACCTTTGACCAACTGGCCACTCTCTGTCATGACAATTTAGAGGCAGTTCAAGCCATCTGGGCCAATGGAGACTCCCTGTTGCTGTTTTTGCATCACTAGATTTCATTAAGTCCCATTGCTCACTCCTCTACCTGAAATACTAGTGTGGTAAGAAATATTGGTCAGTTTCTTAGTTTCTTTTAATTTGCTGATAAGAGTAACTAATTAAAAACATTTACCAATGAAGTTAGAATTTAGAATTCTGGCAAGCATGACTCATAGGATTCCTTAAAGAAAAAGTGATAGACTCCTCTAAAAAACTTTTTTGGGCTAAATAAAATCAACTATGCAATACCCAACAGATAGAAACCCAACACACATTAAGTCATTTAAAAATCAAAATGCATTTAATCTCTAGTTGGATTTGTGCCTGTATATATTTTTGCTGTATATAATATTTTTGTAGCAGCACCTCTGAAAAAACAATCTTAAATGGCTTAATTTGTTTAACAGCTTTATAGTCACCATTAACTGTAGAATTATAAAATTATTTCTGCAGTATCAAGATAAATGTTAATGCTGGTAAGCTGTGTTCTATTTGAACCTCTGATATAAAACCAGCCATTTGTAAGTGTTGTTATAATTATGTTGTTGTTGTTGTTAGGTGCCATCGAGTCGTACCAACTCATAGTGACCTTATGCATAACAGAATGAAACACTGCCCGATCCTGGGCTAACCTCACTATTGTTGCCACGCTTGAGCCCATCGATGCTGCCACTCTGCCAATCCATCTTGCTGGAGGTCTTCCTCTTTTTCTCTGACCCTCCACCCTACCAAACATGATAACCTTCTCCAACGACTGGTTCCTCCTGGGAATATAATTATAGGTATTATTAAACATTGTTTAAGTATAGGGTCATGAGACAAAGACGGAAATTATTGCCAAAGACTAGGTAATTATACAGTTACTTACAGCTCTGGTAGCGTAGTGGTTACAAATTGGGCTGCGAACCTTAAGGTCAGCGGTTCGAAACTACCAGCCGCTCCGCGGGAGAAAGATGAGGCTTTCTACTCCCGTAAAGATTTACACCCTCGGAAACCCTGTACAGGGTCGCTATGGGTCGGGACCGACTTGATGGCACTTAACAACAACAACAACAACTTACAGCTGTAGGCATTCCTTCTATTACTTCTTTGAAAGCATTAAAGGGAACATCATGGTATTTTTTTTCCCTTGTGGTTTTGTGTGTTTACCTGGGATTTTGTTATAGATTTCAGTGATACCCTTAAGAATAGTCTGTTTCCTTTATAACTAAATTTCTGTTTAGAGAAGCTGAAAATAGATTCTTAATGTATTGAGTGCTTGCTGGGACACTGTTTTACTGTAGAAGATATTTGTAATAAAGTAGGAGACTCACTGTCTCTGTTCAAAATATTTGTGTTACTGAAGGATCCAAAGATCTTTTATGAGCTAAGCCTCACAAGGTGATGTTGCTGTTTATCCTGTGGGACCACTTACGGTAAAAGAATAAGCTGAATCTACTGTTTCACACTTGTTCCTCTCTTTTTAAAGGACAGAAAGATTTGTTTTGCTTTTTATATTTTGCCCTTAACCTTGCAGCCCTGTTGATTTGTATGCTATCTTTCATAGTTTTGGCTAACCTGGGCTTTGTTAAAGACAATATTTTGTTCTGTGCTAGCATTTTAATGGGTTATTGGACAAGTTGAAGAATCCAGCATAATTGAGCATTTGAAAAGTGAGCTATATAATTCTGTAGCATTTTGTTTTCTCTAGACCAATCCTCATTCCCTTAATGTGGTTGTTTTTATTACATAGGATGAAAGCACAAGATTCATTCAGTTTCTAGGGATTTCTAGGACTTAACCTATTCCTTTTTTGAGTCCCACTCAATTTTCTTTGCTCAAGGTTTTAAAACTAACTATTGGAACTTTTTGGGGGTGTGTGTGACTCTTATGGACTCTCAGTGTTTCCTTCTAACTCCTCCTTTCCCCTTCAGACAGAGAATTCACAAAACATATGCATTTCGTGTCTTTCACTTCTGTCTATTTACTAGCTACATATTTGTGCAAAATTTATAAAAGAATAAGCATGGTTCATTCAGAGCAAGCAGAACCAGAAGACCCGGATAGGTTAGAGTGTCAGACTTATCCACTCAGGAATGTTTCTGCATAAGTGGATCTTAACTAAATTCTCATTTCATGTCATTATGTTTCAAATTGCCAGAGTTTGTAGTGAGTCTCTTTGGTACTGTTTACTGTTTCCTTTTATTCTGTCAGTTTTCTTTCCATTCATCTAATACTTTACTTCAAAACCTTGTGGAATAACCATTTCACAATTGCTGCATCTTTTCCTGCTAAAGAAGGCGTAGGAAAAAAAGCACAGAGCTTGGTTCCTGGCAACCTTGTGTTTGATTCTTAACTTCATTAATTATTTTTCTGTGATATTGGGCAGGCTTCTTCCTAAAATGTGAATAATAAACATCCCAGAAAGTTGTTTTGAGGTGAAATGAGAGAAGTACGTAGAGTGACTTGTATAATACCTGGTACAAAGCAGTTGCTCAATAAATAATGGTAGTTGCTCAGCTTTCTTCAAAGATTTCACAGAACATACCCCATCTATTCAAATTGCCATGAGTTACCAGTGAGAATAATTTGTGCATGACAAGTCCAAAGAACTGAAGCCTGGAGACGGTTAAACCACTGAACTGCAGTATAGGCACGTGTGCACTGCATTTGTTGCAGTGCTAATAATGAGCTGGTGTATTGTGGAGCCTATGATTTGTTGGAAGCAGTTACTTTTCTCTTCCGCCTTTATACTTCCTAATGCATGGCTGTTGTTAAGTTCTGTTGAGTTGGTTCTGCCTCATAGTGACCCTGTATAGGGTTTCCAAAGCTTATCTTGAAGACTTTGCTCTTTTAAGGTATTTTGTAACCTACTCTGTGGCATGCACTTTCTTATACATCATTTCAGCCTTCACAACAACCCTATGGTAGATAATTGCTCTCTTATAAATGAGCAGAGTCTCATGGTTTAGCCATCTCTGCATTCTACTTTCCCAATACTATCTGGGACGAGCGTATGAATTCTTTTGGTGATTTTGTTATTCTGATCATCACACAGATAGAGTCTCAGCCTCTTTTTGTGACTGAAATTTTAAATCAGAAGTACAATTATTAAGGAGCCATAGTAGCATAGTGGGTTACATGTTGGACTACTAGCTGCAAGGTCAGAAGTTTGAATCTACCAGTTACTCCTCAAGGGACAGATCAGGCTGTCTGCTCCTGTAAAGATTTATAACCTCGGAAACTCTATACAAGGTTGCTATGCGTCACAACCGACTCCATGGCACATCACCACCTTTATTGTTGGGGGTGATAATTCAACTGTTCCTTATATAATGCAATCTAAGTCAGGTTAGTTAGAGAAACTACAGAAATTCCTGAGACTTTAGTCTTAAGATAGACCTCTGTCCTCAGTGCTGGGGTTCATAGAAAAATGCCCTAGTATACTTTTGATGGATTGGAGCCAGTGTGAACTTGTAATGCATCTTGATAGAAGTTTACTAGTATTTAGCTAATTGAATCAACAGTAGATCCACACAGTGGAGGGATCACAACTGGGATTATAACAATGCTGCATGTTTTGTTTTCCTACTGGTGTAGTGCTGTAGGATTAGCAAAATCACCGGATTCAAATCCACTAGCCACTCCTCTGAAACCCTGTACCAGGGTATCTATGAGTCACTACTAACTTGACACAATAATGACACCATAACTTCTAGACCATTATGATCCAGAGCAACCCCTAGCCATGATCTTTCCAGTGATTAATTGTATACTGAGGTATTGAAAAAAAATCAGCAAGGAGGAGTGTATGCTGTATCGTACCTTATTGTTTCATTTACCTGTCTACTTGATTGTGTCCTGATGTTTGCATGGACAATGGCTTGGAACAGAATGTCTTATTCTCCAGAAAACCTCAAGGAATTGAGAGAGAAGGAATGCTAGGATATCTTCAGGTTAACTAGAAAATTGTCAGATTGTGGGAAGGCACCTCATGATAAACCAGCTCAATTATTTTACCTTTGAAGAACTAAGGTTGCAGACATAATTCTTAATTAGCAAAGTCATGTCTTGGCTTCTTTGCAGCATATCACTTGGCTAGTTTGTTTTAACAAGGGCAGATAACTTGCATATAAGGGATTGAGAGAAACTGACCAACATTTCTTACAATATGGTGTGATGTTCTGGTCACATATCTAACCTCTAACCAAATAAAGGTTATGCATAATGAACTTCTTTTTCAGTGCTCCCCATTATTCAGAATGTTGAATGTACCTTCATGTCCTGATGCCAGATTACTGAGACACATTTTTCATAACTCTTTTCTTTTTGTATGCCTCCCACTAATGATGTTTTCTAAATCTATTTCACTGACCACTTTAGAAGAAAATGGAGTGCATAGATTACAATGTTCTTAATTAAGAACTTCATGCCTTTTTATCAGAAAAGCTCTACTTCCCCACAAAATTAAAAGCCTACATTAAGGTTTATATAGAAATGTTAAACTCACAGTTCTGCTGCCAGAAGTAGAACTTTTCCAGCACCAATTCTGTGATTGCCACATTAAGAATGTTTTTCAAATTAATGAAAATTGGTAAAACTGCCTTATTAATTATATAAAGGAAGTAGGTAAACTGCGCTTACAAGTAGTATTGCAGTACCATATTAAGTGATTTATATAAATTGTTTCAATGTTGTAAGAAACTTTGAAGTCCATAAAGTGAGATGAATTAATATATATACTTCCTTATGAATAATTAAATATTTTGTATCTTTTGACTCTTTGACTATCAGAGCATGAAGAAACATTGCCATTCTGACGGTGATGTAAAAGGGAATCTGGTGCAAGTCTTCTGTACACTGCTGTCCCTTTTATCTCATACTTGTAGAGTCTTCTGCCTCCAAATGTTGACTGACTGTAGCAAGCCGATGCCCATATAGTTTCTTTCTTTCTTTTGTAATAGTAAGAGTTTGTAGATATATTCTGATTTAAGGATGAAATAATTTGTCTAAAAATTTTATCATTAACTCCTTTAAAAATACCTTTGTCAGAATGAGAGTAAGATATTATTTGCAAGCTCTGACCACAGAATGAAAGTACCAGAAAATACAAGACTTTTGGTTTGTCTTGTCTTTTTTCTTAACCAGACTTCCTCTACCCCTTTTCCTTCTTCTATCATCCTCACTCCTACCATCCCCTTCCTGATATCCATACTTGGTAAGATGATAGAATAACATTTATTAACTTGCCTCACTATTATATCAAAATTGAAGTCTTAAAAACAAAGCAAAATACCTTTTTTGGGGATTATGTTACTTAGCAGCCAGTCAACCTTTGTCATGTCTAACTTTTTAACAGTTCTAAATCATTCTAGTAGTTTGTTTTATTTGGTACGTGAGCTTTACACAGATACTTGTATTAAACAGTTTGCCATGAAAACATTAAAGTAAGTTGTGTATTTTGTGTCACCACAAAGACAAAATTGAGTTAAGTCTAAGACCCAGATTGCCTATGACGTGAATACCCATCTCACATTTGTTTTACGTTTATAAAGAAATTCACATTAACAGTTCCCCTGAGGCTTCCCAGTTGATGAGAAAAGAGAGGGTATTGGCATGCTATTCTGTGTTGTAATTCTCTCAGTAGTGGGAAACATTGCAAATATCTGCTGTAGAGCTCACCTGGTCACTGGTCAGAAAATAAGTGTGTAGCACTTTAGCCTTTAGATCGTCATAGCCAGTAAAAAGGACCACAATTCTTCCTCTATTAGATTTGTTTTCTGCTGGGCATTGTTCTATTTTAGTTAGTGGTATTTTATCAGTTAGAACTTACATTGAATTTGCCATGATAGAATCCTGTAATAACTCAGGAAATCAGAAAGTATCATTGATAATGTTGCTCATTTTAAAATGTTTGCTTTGTATCAGTTGGCCCATACAAACAGACTTCCCAGTTTATTACAATCATAGTCATGTTGAGAAGATTTGGTGGACTTTTTTATCATTTAAGAGAATTATTCCCCAAGCAACATTTGTACATTGTATGCATATCAATAATGAATGCCTGAAGTCTTCACAATATTTAAAAATGTATTTCCTAGTATATTAGAGGAAGTCTGTTTGCCTTTATAAATTTGGATATAGTATCTAGTGATAGCTTCTCCAAATATGTCATTAATCATGTTTGGATTTTTAATGTTGGGATTTTGGACCATTTAATGTTAAAATGTTAAAACAAGTCTAATAGCTGTAATTGGACTGTATTTTTTGCTGCATTTTTAGAAAAGATACATAAAATTTGAAATGTATTTTATCTTTGTAGTTTTATAGTTTTGGTTTAGAAAACGATGATACTTGAAGGATTTAGCTTTTCATTATTGAGGGAAACCTTTTATCTTGTTGAATGAGTCTATGTAGTTGTTAAAAATAAAAAGCAAGTATATCCCAAATTGATTATTACTTAAGAAAGTCTCAGTTTTCTTTAGGCATTCACCAGTGATGAAATCTTTTTTATAAAGAAAAATTGGTATTGGTGTTAGTCCCAGATTTCTCCTCTTCCCACCCCACCAAAGGAAAAAGTGCTATGTACCTATTTTGTGCCCTATGATATTATATATACTTAATAAGATCCCAGATTGTATGTTGCAGTGGTCATCAATTTGACTGAAACTGAATAAATCCTGTTGTACTTATGTACAGAACTACTCTAATAGTTGTTAAATGTAAAAAGTCATAGTGCATGTAAGTTTTTCTTTTAAAAAAAAAAGCAACAAAGCCAAATTATGAAATGTTCTGGGAGTCTTATTAGTTCACTCAGATGCTTCTATTCTTTTTTATTTTTATTGTTTGGTAATTTGACAGGAATCCCTTGGTCAAATTGTATCTGTCTCTCTTTATCCCATTTTACCATTAGAAAATGTTGCGATGAAAGATCCTCCGGACTTATTGGACAGGCAGAAATGCCTGAATGCCTTGGCGTCTCTTCGACATGCCAAATGGTTTCAGGTTGGCTCTTTGTATTATCTTATTGCTATTGTAACCTTGTGCAGGTTTCATGTGGATCACCTGCCACTTAGGCTTTTTTGTATAATATGTAAAATTGGGGATGTTTTTACCTCATAGGTTTGTTGTAAGAGTAAATTAGTTAATTTTAGTTAAGTGCCTGTTATAGGTTTTACCATGATTACTATTTTATTATCATATAATTCTTTTTGGCTTAATACTCTGAATTTCAAATGATGGCTTATAAATTACAAACATGGGTGAGACAGTGCCTGAAGTGGGGTTGCCATGACTACAAAAGCAATTTTAATCTTAGGCTTCCATTACTTTTTACTCTGCCTTTCTAAAAAAAATTTTAATACTTTTGATAGCTTGCTATTTTGATTTACTTCAGAATGGTCAGGCTAACTAGTATTCACTTTAAAGAACGTATCCATGATCAATGTGTTTAAAATGAAGAATATTTTTCAGCAGGGAGATTGGAATCATTTTGTTTGTTTTAGGCAAGGGCAAACGGATTAAAGTCATGTGTAATTGTCCTCCGCATTCTTCGAGATTTGTGCAACAGAGTCCCCACATGGGCACCATTAAAAGGATGGGTAAGTATATAAATATGGTTAAAAGCAAATTCTGAAGTTTTTAGAATTGTAGAAATTGCATATCATTATAAATTGGTTATATTCTGAGTAGGGTATACATTATTTACTCTGGGGGAAAATATTGGCATCTTTTTTATATGAAGCCTTTTTTTGTGTGCATATAACTTGTCTCATCATATACATATTTTAGATCCTGAGATAATTTTTATGACAATAAGATTTTATACCTTCTAGAAGTGAATATCTTCCTCCTTTTTCACCACTCTCTACTGTCCACTGAAGCCTATTTAATCGACACATTTCTCTTTCAGTGCCATTTAAAATAAAATGAACTGAAATGTTGCATAAAGCTCGTGTATCTTCTTTCCCTTTCTCTTTTGAGTGTAGACATTTAAAAATAAGTTCACATTAGTTATTATCTTATTTGGTATAGTGTGTATTGTAAACCTTAATTTGGAACCTATTTTGCCTGACTCAATAAAGACCACACTAAGGACATTATTATTGTTCTTGTTGTTGTTGTTAAATGCCATCAAGTCGGTTCCAACCCATAGCGACCCTACTTAGGGATTTCAGGGAGCAACTGGTGACCTTGAAATGCCAACCTTGCAGTTCAAACTTAACTTGCAGTCCGGCGCATTAACTCACAGAGCCACACCAGAACTCCAAGGAGAAGTGTAAATTAATCTGTAATGGTCGTTTATAAATTAATCTAATAGTGATTGCCTTGATATAGTATTATGAGTTCTTAATTTATTCAACAGTAAGTTTAAAAAAATATTACTGTAATTGGGGCAGTTTAAAATGAAGTCTTATACTTATTTTGTGATGTTTGTGGTTTGAAAGCTTCCTAAATTGAATGGGGGATAAGTGGTCTGGGTTTGTACATTGACTAGTTATTAGCTTTTTCTAACTTATGTGACTTGTTAAATCAATTCAACAACAGTAGTTTCTTTAGTGATCCTTTAGGGGTAATTGAAAATAAAGTGGTTTTTTTGTTTGTTTGTTTGTTTTTTAACAAAAATATCTTCTGAATATAGTATCTCAAAATGGTCAATTAAAAAACTCTGGCCTGGGTAAAAGTTAATTAGTAATCACCTATGGGGTAAAAGTTAAGTGGGCCCTAATACGAAATTCACTTTGACTTTTTGGCCTCACTTGTAGATAGTAATGTCAGCTCACATTTAACTGAAATCCTTTTAACACTTGGTGCATGTACTAATTTGTAATTTAATATCTTCTAGCCACTAGAGCTTATATGTGAAAAGTCTATAGGTACTTGTAATAGACCTTTGGGCGCTGGGGAGGCCTTGAGACGAGTAATGGAGTGTTTGGCATCTGGAATACTACTTCCTGGTAAGGGTTTCAAACTCTGGAGGCAGAAGAGTCAGAAAAATCTCATGTTAGTTTATCTAAATATGTGCTAAATTTGTCTTCTGTACACGAAAATGCAAAGAAGTTACTTCATAGGAAGTTTTTACCCATTAGAATGTTTTAGTATCAGAAAAGTGCTATAAAAACTCTCTTAAGTGTTATTTATGTTTCATATGTACTAACATAAAAATTACTAATAAGATACTGTGTCTGTATGAATTTACCTTACCTAGAATTCTCAATATGAAACTGAAGATGTTTGGTTAAAATGTTTGAGGTTTATTCTGATTGTAGTTTAGTGTTAAATTTTGGAATATTAAATTAGGTCATATTTTTCATCTGCATTCCTCTTAAGGATTTGGGATAATCAGTCATGCTATTCTAAATTCTCAGAGTGACTAAATTTTGTACTTAGATATGCAAGTAACTTCCAGTAAAATAAGGACATGTAAGTGCTAACATTGAAAATGAGGTTGTCCTTTTTAGTCTACTTAATTAAGTAGATTTTAAACTTAGTTCCAGTTATTATTTTCCTTTCTGCTCTTTTTTCTCTTTCTCTTTTGTGTTAACTTACTGAATTCTAAACTCAGTTCTAAATGAGACTTGTGTTTTACCTTTGCTAAAGGAGGTCCTGGTCTTCATGATCCTTGTGAGCGTGACCCAACAGATGCTCTGAGCTATATGACCATTCAGCAAAAAGAAGATATTACCCACAGTGCACAGGTATAAGATGGACTATACCATTTCGATGAGAGATTTTTTTTTTTTAATCTTTTTTTTTCCTGGAATTTTTCTATGTAAACACTTTTTTTCCTGCCTGCTGTTGAATTTTACCATCATAACATCAGCATTTAATGAATGTCTTTTTAGCTAGATGTCATGAGGGTTTTATGAATGACTATAACAATTTCAGTAAATATCATGTTTGGTTCTTTAGCATGCACTCAGACTATCAGCCTTTGGCCAGATTTATAAAGTGCTGGAGATGGACCCTCTTCCATCCAGTAAGCCTTTCCAGAAATATTCCTGGTCAGTTACTGATAAAGAAGGTGAGTATGAAATGTTTGTTTTTTTCAAATTGGGTCTGAGGTTTGGCAGTAGTGGATGGTCATGGGCTGTATCTCTTCTTAGAACTTTGGGAATTTAATAATTGCTAATCTGAGTCAAATATAAGAAAGTTTGTTGATTTTCTTATGTTTTCTGTGTCCCCATCAGTGGCATAAGTACTATTATTTATTCTTATTAGTGACAAAATTACTTCTCTATGTAGGCTAGATTCCATTACTATATAAATTTAGGGACCATATTTCAGGAACTCCTACTCTAAGGAGAAGAGAGAACTCATAAGATAAAAGGAGATACAATATTGTTGCTATCACAGTTTGATAATGTTTGTCATGCTTGCATATGTCATACATGTAAGAAAGAGAAAACACAAATCTGGAGTAAATTTTGTTGGAAAATTAAACACTATCATCCATTTAGTCTGGATGATGTTCCAACAGAAAGAACATAAATTCTGCATCAGTATGACTAGAGTTTTGATCATAGTTCCACTACTAACTAGGTTTAGGCCTTGAACAATTAGTTCCTCTACTCCAAGGAATATTACGTCCTACTTTATTTGTTGTTGAGTTAAAATGCTCAACTCAGTGCCTGGAGTATAGCAGAAACTCAAATGCAAATTTACTGCTCTATTACTATTCACTGGAGTCCTGGTGTGGCGCTGTGGGTTAATGCGCCAGACTGCAAAGCCATTTGAACTGCAAGGTCAGCGGTTCAGGCTCACCAGTCACTCTTTGGAAACCCTATACAGGGTTGCTATGGGTCAGAACCGACTCAACAGCACTTAACAACAACTACATTACTATTCACTATCATGTTGAATTCTTTCCCCCTCAAAAATATGTGTTATCTTGGCTGGATGATTCTCAGTAGTTTGGCAGTTATGTAACGATGTAATTATTCTCCAGTCTGAGGTGATCAGCCAATTACTCTTAACTCAAGTCACAGCACTAATCCAGTGTAGCAGGGGTATTTCTGTGGTGTGGTCTGAGAGGAGATACCTGACTCCTACCAAAAAAGAAGTCAGGAGTGTGTCCTTTGGACCTGGCGTCCTTGTGCTGAGAACCTGCTAGACTCAGGGGAAGACTGATGACAAGATACATGTAAATCTTCAAGAAATACTAGTCCCACAGATGTTGAAAGGAGACAAGGACTTACCTCCAGAGACTATATATAGAGAAAACCTTCTCCTAGAACCAGTGCTCTGAATTGGGACTTCTAGCCTCTTATTAAACAGTGAGAGAATACATTTCTGTTTGTTAAAGCCTTCCACATGTGGTATTTCTGTTAAAGCAGCGAGACATAACTAAGGAGATTTTGATACCAGAAGAGTGGGATGCTGCTCTAACAGATATCTGAATGTGGAAGTATTTGAAATTAGGTAATGAGTAAGGGCTGGAACACATTTATGGTACTTCAGGATAAGCACTGGACTGCTAACTGCAAGTTCGGAGTTCAAGCCCAGCAGTCACTCCTTGGAAACCATATACACAAGTTTGCTATGAGTCAGAATCAATTCAACAGACTTAACAACGTAGTGAAATGTCTTAAAAGGTCTCTTGGTGGAATTGTAGCTGTCAAAGACAAAGAACTATGTCTGTAAAAGAGGGCTCAGAAGGAAGTAAAGAGAGCTGTAACACTGAAAATGGTACAAATGAGAAGAAGCAGTACTAGAGAAATGGTGGCAGCAGAACCAGGATATTGGTGTGAAGTTGTGTGGGAGCTGACCCATGAAGTGGAGTGAGAGAACTAAGTGCCTTCATTTGGACAGAGTGTAGTGTCTGTAGGCCTTTGTCATCAGAGCTACCACAGAATGAGAGAAGCCGAGTGCCTTTGGTCCAAGAGTTACTGAAGTGGCGTGCCCATGGGTACTTATAAGTAGAGCTGAAGAGCTTTGTAACAATTATCTGAGCAGGACAGAGGTTGAGTCAGCCAAAGAGGCCAAGGAACCAAGAAGCAAAGGCTGAAGAGACAAGAAGCATTGGAAGTAGAGCTGCTTCAGTCCCATGACCTTTAGGGTTTCAAATTGTGGGGTTCACAACCTGCTAAGTTTCAAATAGTCAACTGTTCACCAAGTTTACTTCGGAGTGTGGTCTGTCATTCATGAATGTCAGTGGGATGGGGTTGGATCTGATGACCAAAGCTGTTGGGGGCCGAGCTACTATTCCCAAGGGGTTTTCTAGAGAAGAGAAAGTAGGTTGCCACTCAGGGAACTAGGAGATGGGGCTACCCAAAACCTTGAGTGCTGAGTTACCATCCCATTGGACCTGGAAGATGGAGCTGAAGCCCAGGGCTGAGGGGCCTTCACCCAGAATCCAGAGATCATGGCCAGCATCCAGTCTGGAGGGCATGGCCATTACCAACATGGTCTCAGAGAACAAGAGGCTTAACTTCTTTTTTTTTACGGTTTTTATTGTGGATTGAGTGAAAGTTTTCAGGGCATATAATCAGTTTTATATTCAACAAATCATGTACCTTGTTTCATAACATTGATTATAATCCCCTCCATGTACCATCAGTTAACAGTATTTTTCTCTATCCACTTTAGCTTTTTAAAAAACACACAAACAAAAAAACCCACTCAGGCATATATAATAAATTACATCTCCAAAGGGTACATTCTGCAAGTCTGCTCCTGGCCACCAGCTCTTAGTCCTTCTCTTCTTAGTCCATGAATCTAGAGTCTTCAGCCACTCCCCCTCTCTATGCCCCCATCTCTGGTGCTGCTGCTCTGGATAAGGTCCCGCATTGTGCTTGTGCATTCCTCTCTTGAATGTCCTAGGGTCCTCTGTTTCTGGACAGTAAGATTAACCACTCCCCCTTTTTTGTTACAAAACTTCTACCTTTACAAGTGTGACAGTCGTGATTAGTCATGATATCAGTTATTCACTATTGAATCTTACGAATCTTATCCCCATCTCCTTTCACCAGACCCATCTAGACAAGATGATAACTATCAGTGGGGGACTCTTTCTTTCCCCCAACACTCTTAAACTAAGCTCCCTCTTGAAACCTTGTAAGCCAGTCACTTCGTGCCTTTATTGCCCCCTCATTTTAGATAGCCAATGTCTTAAGTTGCCCATTTCCTATCTACCCTGTGTACAGAGTGGATAGCATTGAAACTTGATTTGAAGGCTCTTTCCCTCTCTGTTGGTATTTAGAGTAACTACTGCTCTGAGTATAGATCAGGTTCATCATGAAGATGTATATTCTGTCACTGTAGCTGTTCCAGTCTGCTTGTCCTTTCTAGTGGGAATGTCTCACCTCACAAGGTTGTGGATGGGACTCAGGATTCCACCTAAGGTCCTATACTCTGTAAAAGCTTTGCATGAGCATGCCTATTTCACTGGGCAAGTTGTAGAACCCCTTTTAAGTATTCCAATCAGTTATTGGCTGAAGGCGGGCTTACAGGTTTTCTCTAATCATGTTTTCCAACATTCCTTTCTATCCCACTCAAGTGTCTATTTTACAATAGTAGGCAAGGGAAACTAATATTCATAAGGCAGTGAAGGATTTTAGTATTATTTACCCTCTTCAAGCTATACCTAGATCCCTGTATCCCAGAGCCCTGTTGTTCCAAGGTTGAGTATGTATCACTATTTACCTCTGTCCCACTAGGCCATGCAAACCTGTCTCAGTGTTCCTCTATCTATCTTGTTCTTCTGCCTCCTCCCGCTTCTTGTATTGCCCTCCCCAACACCCAAAATAAACTCCCTACCCCACCCCAACCCCATAGTAGTTACTTTATATTCCATTAGTTCTTGCCTCCATTTAAGATAGTCTATTTTATCCAGTAATCTACCTGACCTTCCCATCACCTGGATCTCTGTTCTTCTGTGTTTACCTTTTTTCACATTGTAATTGTTTTGATCATAGACTGAACTCCCAGATCCTCTGTTCTTATAATTTTATTCTGTTCTTGACTCTTTCATTTGTCGACATATCCAAGGAATGCTGAGTCTACAGATGTTGAAAGAAGACAAGGACCTTAGAGAAAGCCTTCTAGGGTCAGTAATCTGAATTTGACTTCTAGCCTCCTAAAATTTAGGAGAATAAATTTCTCTTTGTTAAAGCCAAACACTTGTAGTACTTCCTGTCATTACTAGGTAACTAAGTTCCCTTTACCACCACCATTCCAAATTAATCTCTTTAATTAAAAAGAAAAAAAATTATTTCATGTTATACTGCAATGTGGAATGCTTAACACCAAATATTCTTCAACTGGGACTAAAACCATCTCCTCAATCTCTTGACTTAGACAACAGAATTCTAGTTGATCTAAAGAGTTTTCAGGAAGTCTATAGAGCTAAACCTGTTTGCATAATAATATTAAGACATTCCACCACCACCCTGCCCCTTTTCTACTTTATTTCATGAGTATTATAGTATAATATTTCAGACCCTACATGTGAGGTGTGATGGCAGCATGCTTCTGATACTTAATAGGATAGTTTCTTGTGTATTAAACCAGTAAAAATGGTTTCAGTTTCTAACATGCTAAATATTGTTGGTTTACTGACAAAACAAAAGCTTTTTGTGGGCCTTAAGGACTTCCAAGAGTCTAAAGTAATCCTGTTGTAGTGCTGAGGGTTAATGCGCCAGACTCCAAAGCCATTTGAACTGCAGGGCTGGCTGTTCAAGCTCACCAGTTGCTCCTTAGAAACCCTGTACAGGGCCGCTATGGGTTGGAACCGACTTGACCAGCATTTAACAACAAAAACAACAGCAAAGTAATCCTGAGATTTGAAATTCAAGAATCACTGCCTTACACTGTAACTCCCTTAGGGGCAAGGAGTCCTTCAACCTCATAATTATAAACATTCCAATGCTCAGTAATGGGAAAAAGATGAGGCTTTCTGCTCCCTATGAAGATTTAAAAACTTGGAAGCCCTATATAGAGTTGCTATGGGTAGGAACCAACTTGACAATGCTCAATAAATATTTCAGGGGAAAGTAGGCTCATACAGTGGCAAAGAATTAATGAAAGGTATTCACAAATCTATAGTATGTCATTTATTATCTATAGATTGAACAATTGAGTAAAATATTCAAATATATACTATATACTATGATAATTGTAAGAAAATTTTATTTCAGTGTCTGAATCATAGTAGTTTTTTTTCCCTTCCTCCATTGTTGTTTGTAATCACTGTCAAATAGGTTCCTCATAGCGACCCTGTGTAGGGTTTTCAAGACTATTAATCTTTACAGGAACAGATATCCTCATTTTTCTCCCACATAGCAGCTGGTGGGTTTGAACTGCTGGCCTTGTAATTAGAAGACCAGTCTTAGCCTGTAGAGCCAGGGCTTCATTGGAAGAAACTGTCATTTAGTGCTTTCAAGTTGGTTCTGACTCACAGTGGCCTTGTGTAGGATTTCTGAGGAGTTGCTGGTGGGTTTGACTCATCAGTTTTGGAGTTGGAAGTCCAGTGCTTATCCTACAGCAACATAAAAGAACTCCCAATTAATAAACAGTAAAAGCATATTTAGAGTCCTGGTATGGTACTATATATATATGCACTGAACTGGTAACTGCATGATTGGAGGTTCAAACCTAGCAGTCGCTCTTCAGAAACCTTGTTCAGAGTCACTATGAGTTGGTACTGACTTGATAGCACTTAACAGCAACTGAAACATACTTGCTGTAATGTAACTGGTTGTGTTTTTTTTTTTTTTTCTAATAAACTTTAAAGTTCTTCAAAAGTTTGGGAATAACTGGCCTGCCAATGTATGGCATAAAATATAGCTGGACTGCCAGTGTTCCTGTTCTTGCTCTACCAGTTACTAGCTGCATATTTTGAGGAAGGCACTTAACTAATTTAATTTGTACCTTGGCTATAATGTGATGTAACCCAGATCATTGTTTCTAGACTCACTGCTCATACCATCATATTTTTTTATTTTTACAACCTTGCTTCCTGACATTTTTTTTTAAACTTTAGTAAAATTTCTCATTTCTCATGCTTATCTTTCCAGTAATTCTTGGTCATCTCAATATACATGCAGTTGATATTTTTCAAAATCCTGCCCTCTTAGATCCTTGGCCTCTTCTCCCACAAATATTTTGTGTTTCACCTTACCTCAGTTACCCATTCCATGGTCATTCTCTAAGCCGTGTCTTCACCAATAACTCTACCAGCCCTTTCCAAAGATGATACTTTCCAACCAGCTTGTGTCATTACTCTGTCTAGTATTCTAGTGTCTTTAGTACTGCAGTTCTTTAACTTCATGACTGTACCAGCTTGTCATCCTCATCCTTCATTTCTCATTCCTCATATTTCTTATAGCCTCACTTTTGTTTTTACCCTGCTTATATTCTTTGGCCTAGTATTAATGAGTCCTGGTGTGGTGCTGTAGGGTAAGCACTGGATTGCTAACCGCAAGATTGGCGATTCAAACCTACCAGTCACTCCTTAGAAACCCTATACAAGGTCTCTATGGTATGGAACCAATTGGATGACATTTAACAAGAACATCAGTAATAATCACTCCTTAATGTATTTTCACTTCTTGGATCTTTTATTCATAATAAAATTCTAACTCTGGTGAAATCCAGTTCTCATCCTACTTTGCCTATACCAAACTGATCATGGTTGAAGGGGAAAAAAAAAAGTCGACTCTTCATCATCTATATCAACAATGTGAACCTTCAGATAACTACATAGGTTGCCCAGCAGTCTCCTATAAAAGTTCCAGATAGCTTTTGTATATAGATCTTCTCCAGTTATCCTAGATAGCTATTGTATATAGATCTTCTCTTATGTCTTACTTCTTCTTTTACTGTGGCACTGTCATGTAATGACATTGTTTATTTGGAAATTATAAAAAATGAAATGGAATGCACAAAAATTGATATTCTAGGCATTAGTAAGCTGAAATGGACTTCTGTTGGCCATTTTCAATTTGACAATCACATAGTTTACTATGGTGGGAATGACAAATTGGAAAAGAATGGTATCATATTCATCATCAGAAAGAACATTTCAAGATCTTGCTAGAAGAATAATGTTGTCTATGATAGGAGATTATCCATACACTATTACTCAAATTTATCACCCAAAACTAAAGCCGGTGATGATGAAATTGAAGAATTCTGCAAATGTCTTCAGCCTGAAATTCACCAAACATGAAATGAAAATGTATTGATAATGACTGGCAATTGGAACTTAAAGGTTGGAAACAAAGAGGAAGGATCAGTAGTTTGAAAATATGGCCTTGGTGATAGGAATGATGCTGGAAATTGCATGGAAGAATTTTGTAAGACCAATGACTTGTTTATTAAAACAACATAAAAGGTGATTATACACATGGACCTCACCAGATGGCATATTCAGAAATCAAATTGAATACATTTGTGGACAGAGTTGGTGGAAAAGGTCCTTATTATCAGCCAAAACAAGGCCAGGTGCAGATTGTGGAACAGACCACCAGTTGGAAGAAATAAAGTAAAAGAGCTGAACAGAAAATTTCAACGTTCAGCTCTAGAAGATACAGTTAAGTATTACAATGAAATAGCAAAGATTTGGAGTTAGGAAACCACAAGGTCAGAGCATGCTCACTATTTCACTAGCTGAAAGCACTGAAGAAAAAATTCAAACCTTGATTTGAAATATTGAAAGATTTCATGGGCAAAATATTGAATGATACAGAAAGTATCAAAAGAAGATGGAAGGAAAACACAGAGTCACTGTACTAAAAAGAAATAGTCGATGTTAAACCATTTACAGAGATAGCATATGGTCAAGACCCAGGGGTACTGAAGGAAGAAATCCAAGGTGCACTAAAGGCACTGGTAGAAAACAAGGCTTTGGGAATTGATGGAATACATATAAAAAATATTTCAACAAACTGATGCAGCACTGGAGGTACTCACTCATCTATGCCAAGAAATTTGGACAACAGCTGCCTGGCTAACTGATTGGAAAAGATCCACAATTGTGCCCATTCCAAAGAGAGATGACCTAATGGAATGCAGAAATCATTGGAAAATACCATTACTACTACCTGCAATCAAAATTTTGCTGAAGATAGTTAAAAACAACATAACACGACTGCAGTAGTATATTGACAGGGAACTGCCAGAGACTTGAGCCAAATTTAGATGAGGATGTGTGGAATAAGGGTATCATTGGTGATGTCATATGGGTCTTGGCCTAAAGCAGAGTATTAGAAAGATGTTTGCCTGTGCTTTATTGACTGTGTAAAGGCTTTCAATTATGTAGATCATGACAAGCTATGGACAACGTTGTCAAGAATGAGTGTTCCCGAACACTTAAATTGTGCTCATAACTGTCCATAGACCAAGAGGCAGTTGTTTGAAAGGGAATACTAAATGGTTTAAAATCAGGAAAGGTGTGTGCCAGGGTTGTATTTTTTCACCGTATTTATTCAGTCTGTATGCTGAGCAAATAATCCGAGAAACTGGATTATATGAAGAAAAGTGTGACATTAGGATTAGAGGAGAACACTCATTAACCATGTGCAATAATTTAAATTATCACAAGACTTCATTTAGCTTGAATTCACCATCAACACTGATGGAAGCAGCAATCAAGAAATCAAATGACATATTATTGCATTCGGTAGATCTGCTGTATAAGTGTTCAAAAGCAAAGGGATTCGCCTGACCCAACCATAGTATTTTCAATAGCTTCATATATACATATGAAAGTCGGACAGTGAGTAAGCATAACCATAGAAGAAGTGCTGCATTTGAGTTAATAGTGTTGGAGAGGAATATTAAAAGTACCATGGGATGGTAGGACAAACAAATCCTCATCCTGGTAGAAATACAGCCAGAATGCTCCTTAGAAATGAATATGGTAAGACTTGGTCTCTCATAGATTGAACATAATGTCAGAAGAAGAAGCTCTCATGCTAGGTAAAGTGGAGGGTGTGTGGAAAAGAGGAAGACCCCCAAGGAGATGGATTGGCACAGTGGCAGCAGCAATGGACTCAAGCTTAACAATGATTGTGAAGATGACGCAGGACCATGCAGAGTTTTGTTCTGTTGTAACCAACTCAGTGGCACCTAACAACAACAAAGGTATATTTTATCAGGGGAGAACTTCCAAATATTCTCTACACTCTACTAACGTAGCTGCATGTACTTACACATTTTGCTTTCTTTTTCTTAACTGCAATCTGAAGACCAACCTTGCTAACTTAAAATGCTACATCACTTCCCTTCTTGCTTGTAAATGCTATCTTCTCTCACCAGAATCAGTGTTTTCTTGATCATTTTCAACAGCATAAAAACCTACTATAATATCTCCCATCATAAAAACACAATCAAAGTGACGTCCTCCCATGATTATACTGCTACCAGCAGTGGAGCCCTGTTTCTGTCCTCTTTTTGTATACCACTATGTCTGGTAAGAGTGACCTATACTTGTCCTATCTTTACTTCCTTTTCTAACCTGTTCTCATCATTCTGTTGAAGTGCCTCACTGATTACCAGTCAGTGTTTAGTTGTTAGTCTCCATCTTTGTCATCTTTTCAGCAGCATTTGACATTTTCTCCTACATTTGTTTTATATTGTATATAAAAATACTTTAAAAATAATTATTTAAAATATGTATAATCACCCCCCTGGTTATAAACAGAACTTTATCAGCCTCTCAGAAGCCATGCACATTTATCCCTTCCCATTACCTCCTTGCCCTAATAAGCTACCATTTTCTATTTTTATAATTTTTTTTCCACCTAAACAATTTAAAATTGGTCCTCCTTATCTGCTGGTTCCACATTCATGTATTCAATCAACCTTGAATCAAAAATATTTGGTGTGGGGGTAGCAATTAAGTGATGAAATCAATTCTTCAAAGGTTCAGAAGTGTTATTTACAGATAAGAAATTTAGAGATAATTTAAAGTGTATAGGACTATGTATGTGGGTTATATGCAAATACTATGCCATTTTATATGTTGTTCATATTGCTGTTGTTAAGTGCCTTGGAGTTGGTTCTGTTTCCAAGGAGTGGCTGGTGAATTTGAATCTCTGACCTTGTAGTTATATGGGACGTGTTGGATGAAGATTTATTGGGGGGGATGGGGGATGGTGTCCTGGAACCAAGGTACTACTGTAATTGGATTTTGTGTGGAACTTTATAGAAATCGAATTGCATTGAACTGAACTGTTTTGTGACAGTTTCCTTTCTGTCCAGCATTATTTGGGATTTATTCGTATTGCTACATATAGGTATTGTTTATTTTAATAGCTGTATTGTATCTATCATGGATATGCTGCAATTTAGCTTTCCTGTTTTTGAAGAACATATACAATTTTGTACAGCTTGTGACAATGCTGCTATGAGCATTCTTACAACTCGTAAGAGGGACACATTGCAGAAATTGCTTTAAGTCAGTCTGTCACCTAGTAAGTTGAACATATACCAGCAGTATATGATAGTTCCTATTGTACTGTATCCACAACTTTTGGTATTGTTAGACATTCTTTCTGACTAAAATTAATTTTTTCCCCATTGCCTTCCAGGTCATCACTTTCTCTTAGTTTTTCTAGCTCCACTCGTCTCTTTAGTTGTGTTTGTTCCTCATCTTCTTGACCTCTAAAGTATCTCAGGGCTCACTACTTAGACATCTTAATCTACATGTACTCTGTACTCGTTAGGGGATAACATCTAGCCTTTTGTCTTTAAATACCTTCAAGGTTAAGCGGCTCAAACCCACCAGCTCTTCCACTGAAGAAAGATGACTGTTTTCTACTCCCACAAAGATTTAGGCGTTCTGGTGTGGTGCTATAGGATAAGCACTCTACCATAAGGTTGGTTTCTACTGCAAGGTCAGCGAGCAGTTCAAACTCTGCAGCTGCTACTCAAAAACCCTAAAAAGGGTCTCTGTGAGTTGGAACCAACTCAGTGGCACTTAACAATGAGTTCCTGGTGTGGCACTGTAGGATAAGCATTGGACTAGGAACTACAAGGTCGGTGATTCAGACCCACCATCTGCCCCTGAGAAATCCTGTACAGGGTCACTATGAGTCAGAAGTGACTCAGTGACACTTAACAACAATACTCTGAAGGTAACAAATTTGTATTTTCAGCCTGGACTACCCCTTGAGCTCAGTGACACAAATATCCAAAGGCCTCCTCAGTATCTCCATAAAAATATCTAAGGCATGTCTCATGTGTAAGGTATCTAAAATCCAAATTCACGTCTTAAGTGTGCCTGTGCACTATGTTACCAGAAAAGCAGCAATTCTTTTTAAAACTCTGTATACTTTGATTTATGAAGTCTTGGTGCGTGGCATGTTAGGTTAATGCACTGGAGCACCAGGTTGGTTTGAACTCATGGTCAGTAGCTCAAACCCACCAGCTGCTCCTTGGAAACCCTATACAGGGTCTCTATAAGTCAGAACTGACCCAATGGCACTTAACAACAACAGTACGGAAAGATTCTTAGTCTGTAACCACCACTCACTTTCTCCCAGATATTACTGCTACGTATCTAGTTGTTGTTGTTAAGTGCCATAGAGTTAGTTCTGACCAACAGTGATAATATATAGGGTTTTCAAGGAGTGGCTGATGGGTTTGAACTACTGACCTTGTGGTTAGCAGTCCTGTGGTTATCCTTCTATGCCACACCAGGACTCTATGTAACTAGAGTATAAATCAAAACCAGAAAATGGTGTTTAACTTTTATGCCTTTTTATCAAGTTTGTAGATTGGCATAACCATCACCATAAACAAAATATAAACCTATTAAATCACCACAAACATCTCCCTCGTGTAACCCCTTTATAGTATCACTCAATCCATAAATGAAATTATACAGTATGTGACTTTGAGCTTTTTTTTTTTTTTTTTTTCTACATAGTATAGTGCCCTTGAGATCCATCCAATTTATTGCATGTCAATAGTTCATTTAGTTTTATTACTTTGTAGTATTCCATGGTTCGAATGAACTACCATTGAATCATTTGTAAGCATTTTGTTTCAAGTTTTTGATTATTGCAAATAAAGCTGCTGTAAACAATCATGCACTAATTTTTGTGACTAATTGCAAAAGAGGTTTTTGTGAATTAGATGTATTCTGTTTCATTAATATCTGTTCTTCTTCTTAGTTTTTCCTTAGTTCTCTTGAAGAGTTTAATTGGCTGTTTTTTTTTTAAACTATTCAAGATGAATGAAAAGATTGTTGACATCTTACTTTATCATTTATTATTAAGTCTGTATATTTCCCTTTGAACACAGAATTTATATGCATTACACATTTTTGACATTAGTATTTGTTGTCCGTTCTTTGATCCATAATATGTGTTGTCATTTCTTTGCCCCAGGGTCATTTAGATGTCATTGCTTAATTTGAAGAAAAATCATAATTTTTTTATTTACTTATTTTTGATTCTCACGTATTCAACATGATCTAACAACAATACTTTATATGATTTCTTTCCTTTGATATTTGCTTAGATTTACTTTATAGCCCAGCACATTGTCAGTTTTTAAAAATGATTCATACTTTTGAGAAGTGTGTATATTCTGCAGTTGTTGGTTAGAAACTTTTTTACTTAACATGTCACATTTGTTCATTGTGCTGTTCAAATCTTATACTACGCTAATTTTTTGTCAGTTTTATTAATTATTGCGAGAGATGTGTTAATACCTGTCTTACTGATTTGTCTACTTCCATCTGTAGGTTTACCCATCTTTATAGTTTGCATTTCTAGTATTTCCATTTGCTTCTTTTTTAGTTTATACTTTCTTCTAAAATTATTCTTTAATGCTTTTTGGACATTGTGATTATTCTTTTAAATAAAGCTTGATTTTAAAAGCTGTATCATCTGGCTTCCTTTTGCCCACTGTTTGATAACAAAACATCTTGGTTTTGATAACAATGTCTTGTCTTCTAATGTGCCTAGTTATTATGAGTGCTGGAAAGTTTAAATGAAATATTGTAGAGAAGTTAAATCCAGAAGTAATGTTATTTTTTTCCATGGAGGATTAGTATTTCCTTCTGGGAGATAACTAGTGGAACAGGCAATAGTTGATCACTTTAGTGCAGTCAAGGATTAAAATGATTTGAAATTTGTGGTTTGGAGTCCTTAAGGAGGTCTACAGTATTCCTGACTCAATCTTACTTTTTACTGTATAGTACTTTAGAGATCCTACCCAGAGTACAGGGTTGCCCTTGAACTTCAGTTTTGGACTCTTCAAGACTTCGAAGCCTGAGAAAAGTGCTCTGCTTAGTTTTCAGGGTCCACCTCTGAACTTGCAAGATGCACCTAGAGAAAGATGTGGCCCCCAATGGAGATGCTTCATTGCATTTCAAAGATTGCAATTCCCTAAATGTCACACAACTTTTCTTCCTCCCTGTGCTTCCATTACACGCTCTTTTCCCATCCCCTTTGAATTTTATCCTTCGGTAAATGCTCCCCTTTGGGTCTGGAATGGTTGAGCATTCTATAGTGTGTATACCTCACTACTGTTGTTGTTTCCCTTTATATACCTGGCTGTTGCTTGACTGAAAATTGAGCCATAAAGGTGGGTACAGTTCCAGATCTGAAGGGTGACCAAGGGCCATTATAATATCAAGGGTTCTACCAGTTTCTGTATGACCAGTAAGTCTGATATTTTTTATGATTTTGAGTTTTGTTCATCATTTTCTTCCTCTTGATCCAGGATCTTCTAATGTAGTCCATTTCAGAGAAGTTGGCAGTAGTAGCTGCCAACTATCTAGTTCTTCAGGTCTCAGAGTTTTGGAGTCTAAAGTTCATGTAGTCCATTAGTGCATTGGGCTATTGTTTCCAAGCATCTTAGTTTACATTACTTTTCTTTCTTCCTATCTGGTTGCACCTAGTTGTACCTCAGATGATCCGCTTATGAACTTTTAAGTTTCCGATCATTACCCAAATAGGATGTACTGCTGTTGTTAAGTACCTTCAAGTAGATTCTGACATGTAGCAACCCTGTATAGTGTTTCTGAGGATGGCTGGTGAGTTTGAACCATCGACCTTGTGGTTCATACTGACCTTTCGGTCCAGTGCATTATCCCACAGTGCCATACCAGGACTCCAAGTAGAATGTGTAGGACCTTGTCTTTTAGACTATGTTATGCCTGTTGAATATGGTGTCCTTTGCAGCTTCTAAATTTTGACTCTGTAATTCTTTGTATCTAAGGAGCTCTGGTAGCGTAGTGGTTATGAGTTGGACTGCTAACCTCAAGGTCAACAGTTTGAAACTACCAGCCATTCCGCAGGAGAAAGATGAGACTTTCTGTGCTTGTAAAGATTTATAGCTTCGGAAACCCTATGTAGGGCCGCTATGAGTTGGAACCGACTCCACGGCACACCACCACCACCAATTCTGTATTTCTAGAAACAGATCATTACTTTACGTTTTGTTCAGCATTTATAATTGTTCTCATCAAGAAGGTTTTTTCTGATTTGCTTTATCCCATTGGAAGTAGACCCTTGATATTTTGTAAAAGTTCCTCTAGTAAGTTAATGACAGTTAAGTTTGAGAATTCCTAGTGTGGCACTGTAGGATAAGTAGGTTTGAACCACTAGATCGGCAGGCAGTTCAAACCCACCATCTGCTCTTTAGAAACCCTATACAGAGTCACTATGAGTTGGAACCATCTTGATGATACTTAACAATAAGATCTGCTTCTCCTCACTTATTACCACTCCAGTCACTCAAACCTTAATGCTGTTTCTTACATGATCATGTCTTAAAACCTTTGTAGTTTTTATTTTCTGTGTTTCAATAGATTTGGGGTGCAGAACCTTTTTTTTCTGTCAAAATTTATAATATCATTATAAGCCATACAAAATTATCAACTTAAAAATTAGACTTAAATTTAAAAATCAAACATTTAATTAACTCTCCCCTACTTAACTACAACAAAATGTGGTGGCTGGAACTGATGAATAGTTCACTCTTATTAGTTTCTTCAGTTCTTTGTTAAAGGATCACCTCATCAATATAAAATAGGAATATCTCTCCTCCTCAAGTCTTATAATTTTTCTCCATTGTATTTTCTCCATTGTATTCCCTACCATCTGACATGCTGTATTGAGTTCCTACAACTATTAGCACAGTGTTGGGCTATTAGCTGCGTGGTCATTGGTTAAAACCCACCAACAGCTCTAGGAGAAAGATGAGGCTGTCTGCACACATAAAGATTGACAATCACAGAAACTCTAATGAGAAGTTCTACCATGTCTTATAATAAGAGTTTGAATATGCATCAACTTGATGGTAATGGCATTGTGGATTATATATAGCACAAGCTCTTCAAAAACAGGGACATTACTTTATTTCCTGTTTATACCCAGTACCTAAAAATTGTCTTGAAAGTGTTGTTGTTTTTAAGTGCTATCGAGTCAGTTCTGACTCATAGCGACCCTGTATAGGGGTTTCCAAGAAGTGGCTGGTGGGTTTGAACCACCAACCTTGTGGTTAGCAGTCCAATGCTTATGCTACAGCACCACACCAGTACTTGCATATAGTACATGCTCACTTAGTATTTGTTGATGAGTAAATTTATAAAAGTTCTGACTTCATAGAAGGCTTGTGAGGGTTAAATGAGTGAATATATATATATATATATATAAAGCTCATGAGTTGGAATAGACTTAATGGTACTTAACTAAGGACAGTTTCAGATATATAGGTAAACACTCAAATGTTACCTAATTTTTTTTTTTTCAGGAATGATTGCTTCTCAATATTAGATATTGAATAGGTTGAAAACTAAGCCGTCACTATTATGACTAGGATTTTTTCCACGATTACTATTATGGTGACTTTATACCCCTTTTTCAGGGTTAATCTGTAGAGCTCTTTATTTTTAATTGGAGGATTTAAAGAAAGGATTTGTTGGTTTAAGCCAGTTTGTGATTCCAAGCAATCAGGAAGCTTTTTCTAATGTAGCGTAATGAGTAGGAGGGTGATTGAATACATATTGTTCCTTTTTAACTTTATTTTTTAAAGACTTTATTCTGGGAGACTGGCATTCTCAGAAGTTTTTACAATGTAAATGAAATACAGTACTAAGTAGCTATTGCCTTTTGTTGAAGAGAACATCAAGATTGATTGACCTAAGTGGTAAGTATTGACTCAAGCAAGCGCTGAAGGCAGTGTTTACCCCAAGGGACAATAAATCTTGATGATCAAAGAATATGTAGTTAATCTCAGTGTTATTACAAGCTTTCTCTAGAAGTATCTGGAAATATTATGGCATAAATCTCTTGAGTATAACATTCCATTAGGGAAGACCCACCAATAATATTTTGTTGTTGTTTTTCAAAAAACATTTCATTGTGAATTGAGTGAAGGTTTAAGAGCAGATAATCAGTTTTACATTCAACAAATCATATACTTTGCTGTATTCCTCCATTCCTCCCTGTGTCTCTTGATACCTTCATCTTTCCTCTGCATACCTCCCTCTTTTTGTATATTACCTGCCCCATCACCCATGCTAACATGTGTCTACCCTCTTTGTTGTTGTTAAGTGCTGTTGAGTCAGTTCCTGACCCAAAGTGACCCTGTATAGGGTTTCCAAGGAGCAGCTGGTGAGCTTGAACTGTCGACCCTGCAGTTCAGACGTCTTTGCAGTCCAGCACATTAACCCACAGCGTCTACCCTCTAGCCTATGAATAATTTCCCCTTCTTTTTCCTGTAAAAATCATGTTGTTGTTGTTGTTAGGTGCCATCTATTCGGGACCAACCCATAGCCACCTTATGTACAACAGAATGAAACTTTGCCTGGTTCTGGGCCAACCTCACAATCATTGCTACGCCTGATCCCATCGTTGGGGGTCTTCCTGTTTTTCTCTGACCCTCCACTTTACCAAACATGATATCCTTTTCCAGTGACTGGTCTCTCATAATAATATATCCAAAGTATGAGAGATGAAGTTTGGCCATTCTGGCCTCCAAGGAGCACTCTGGCTGTATTTCTTCCAGCTCAGATTTGTTTTGTTCTTTTGGTAGTCCCTGGTACTTATAATATTCTCCTCCAACTCCATAACCCAAATGCATCAATTCTTTTATGTTCTTATTCATCATAGAATGTTTTTATTATCAAGGAAGCCTTTTCTAACATTTTACAACAGTGGTGTCATACAATATTTATCCTTTTGTGATTGACTAATTTCATTCAGCATAATGTCCTTCAGGATCATCCATGTTGTAAGGTGTTTCACAGATTTATCATTAATTTTCAACGTTGCATAATATTCCATTGTGTATATGTACCAAAGTTTGTTTAACCATTCTTCTGTTGATGGGTATTTAGGCTATCTCTGTCATTTTGAAGTGTCTCTTGTAGACAGCATAAAGAAGGATCCTTTAAGAAAACCGTTTATCAGTTCTGCCACTCATTGTGCCTTGATTGGTACATTTAATCTATTTATATCAGTGTAATTATCAACAGGTATGAATGGATTCCTGTCATTTTTCTTTGCATGGTGTGTGTGTGTGTGTGTGTGTGTGTGTGTGTGTGTGTGGTGCTACTGGTTTCCTTGTTCCACATAATTTTCTATGCTGATTCATTTTGTTTATAGGTTTTCTTTTCATTTCATTTCTATTGTGTTAATATTTACTAAATCTTACTTATTTTGGTGTGAAGGTGTATGAATTTTCTTTGAGGTTACCATCTAATTTATTATTTTTCCCCCCATGTAAAACTATTTCTTCATTATAACCATGGCAATGAAATGATGCACGATAGGATGAATGTAAAGCTAATGTTCTCCCATGTAAACTACCACATAATTCACAATAAAACATTTTTAAAAAGCTACTTCTTCACTATTTGGAAGTTCTGTATTTATTCTGTTTTCTCTTTTTTTGCTTTGTTGTAGTTGTCTTCATTATAAATTGATATCTTTGGTTTCCTATTTTCAGTCTTTAGGTTTGTTTTACTTTAAATATTTCTGTATCTGGATTTGAGTTCTGGGTGGTATTTTCATGTATGTTAATCTTGAGCTCACCAGAACCTAACCAGATGAAGGTAAAGATGTTGGATACCGTGAGCAAGTGTCAGTTGCTGCAATGTGATGAACTGGACTTTTGCTTATGGATGCAGTTGCTCACAATTCCTATCGGAATGGAAGATTCTTCTTAACAAGGAACATGTTTGTTAGCCTATTCTTGGTTCTCAGTCCAAAGGACACTCTTTAGTATTTTTTTGTGAAATTGGTCTGGTTATTAAAAACTCCTTTAATTTTTGTCTTTCTGGAAATACTGTAATTTCACCAGCATATTTGAGGGATAGCTTTGCCGATAAATTATTCTTGGTTGGCAATTTTTTTTCTTTCTTGCCTGCATGATATCTACTCAGAAATCAAAGCTTAATCATAAATTATTTCTCCTTTGTATTTGACTTTTCGTTTTTCCTAAGCTGCTCTCAGGATTCTTTCTTTATCTTTGGTTTTGGAAAGTTTGATTATAGTATGTCTTGGTGATTTCCTTTTGGGATCTGTCCTGTTTGGGGTTTGTTCAACTTCATGTATGCTTTCTTCTTGTCTCATACTTTTATGGAATTCCAATCACTGTAAGTTATTCCTCTTCATGGTATCCCACTTGACTCTACGGCTTTGGGTTTTTTCATTCTTTTATTTCTGATCTTGTAGTATACTAAAATTGAGAGACTTTATCTTCAAGCTCATTAATTTGGACTTCCATTGCTTTAACTCTATTCCTATGCCCTTTGAATGTATTGTCCATTTCTGAATTCTTAGTATTAATCTTATCTATTTCTAATTGCAGGTTTTATATTGTTTCAGACTTTTGTATCTGTGTTGTTGTTACTTCCTGTATATGTATATATGTATATATATATATATATTTTTTTTTTTTTTTAATTCTTCTGAAGTTTTTCTGTGTTCTACTTGTTTTCCATTCTTTAAAGGTACCTAAAATATCATTCTTTTGAATTCATCACTTTTTCTTCCTCAAAAATTTTTTCTGGTTCTGCATCTTGTTCATTTGTTTAAGCCCATTCTCTCTTGTGTCTTCATGTGAGCTACAATTGTCTGTTGTCTCTTGTACATTGTCATGTTGTTATATTTGTATTTAATTGATGATTGTATGTTGACGTGTTCTCAGCCTCTCCCCAACTGTGGCTGTAGTTTGAGAATGGAAGCATGTGCACATGCTCAAATACACCCACCAGAAAAAATATATATAATAGCCAAAAAGAGAGACAGGAAAATGGAGCTATAAAAAATAAAAGGAAGAAAACAAAAACACTTAGAAAACATAGGGAGAGGGAAAATGAAAAGACAAAGAGTAGAGAGTTGTAAGGAAAAATCAAAAGGAAAAACAAAGAAGGAATGAGAAGCACAAGAAAATAAAAAAAAACAAGCAGAGATATAAAGGATAAAATTCATGGGAATTTATAAAGAGAAGAAAAAATAAACAAGAACAATAAAACAAAGGAAAAAAAAATTAAGCCAAAACAAAAAAACAATGCAGCTGGTGAACCCAGAGAGGAGAAAACTCTGGGGAGCTCCTGCCTACCAAGGAGAGATTTGACAACAGATTTCCTGGCCCTAGATGGAGTTCTGTGGTTCTAGGTGTTATCTATATTCAAGACACTCAGTCTAGAAGTGGTTCATGGAGGTCATTGATGGAGCTGGGACAGGGTGGCTGGTTATGAGGGTCTCTACTAGCCTAATGTTGGTCTGGTGGCTCTGTGGGTTTTGTAGGTATGGAGCTGAGACCCCCTGAATCTAGGCACCAAAGCTTTACATTGGTATTACTGACAACCACGTGGCTCAGAATTCCCAGAGAACATGGTCTGCACTGGAGGTGGATGAGCGTGGGAGTCGGTCACACCTCTGGTGAACAGAGGAGTATTGGGAAAAAGAAGAAATCCCACCTTTCTTTTTTTTCCTTTCTTTTTTTAATCCCACCATTCTTGTAGCTGGTGTGAATCTGCTCTGCCAGGCCACCTTCTGTCTCTTAAAATTACTCACAGAAGTTTAGGATGGTCACTTCATGTTTGGCCAGTTGTTCACCAGTTAGCCTCTCTCTCTTGCCATCCTGCTTAGTTCTCCTCCCAGCAACCACTCAGTCCACTTTTCTAACCTTTCCTCTGAAGTTAAAGCAGGGCTCCTGGATTTTCTTCTGTGTCTGTTTCATTTGGTCTCTCCTATCTTATTGTGTGTGTGTGTGTGTGTGTGTGTGGTTACGAATTGGGCTGCAAACCACAAGGTCAGCAGTTCGAAACTACCAGCTGCTCTGTGGGAGAAAGATGAGGCTTTCTGCTCCTGTAAAGATTTACAGCCTCAGAAACCCTGTACAGGGTCGCTGTGGATCCTGACTCCAAGGCACATCACCACCACCACCATCTTATTGTAGAGGGTCTGCTATCATTCTTGAGGTTGCTCACCAACTTTTGTTAGGGATGTTCTGCAAATGTATCAATGAAGGTACAGAGTTCTTTGAAGTTACTTAGGTTCTTGAACTTTTTTTTTCTTCTGATTAAGTTCAAAGCATAGCTCCTGCCTTATGAGTGATAGTCTTATTAGATAGTTGCTTTCTAAAGGAAATGGAGTGATACCAGTTCTGGTAGTTTTTGTTCAATACCCAGTATGTTATTTCTCAGTTTTATGATTGATACACAAGATGAATAGAAAATATCTTTGACCTTCAGAGAGCTCTCAGGACACATAAGAACTATATGTGAAATAGGTAGTGATACAAAAGTACATGTGGTACTTTTGTTTATCTGATACCATAGAAACTCTTAAAAAGTTGATGTATTAGAAAAACACTGAGCTTCATGGAAGAAGTGAACTGTAAATAAAATCTTGAATAGTATTGACTAGACAGATAGGATGATAATTTGTAGCTTTGATAATTAGATTTCTAAAAGCACATGATTTAACATGTGAACTTTTAAAGTATAAACATTTAATAAATGTTAAATTATAGAAATAGTTGAAAAGATATAAAAATAAATCCTACCGGAGATAACTGCTTATAACATTTTGTTATGTATTTTTCCAGCTATTTTTCTGTTCATGTGTATACAGGTGTCAACATGCACATAGGTATTTGTATGCGACATATGAATAAATGTAAAAAGAAATATTTATCAAAAGGGGATAATACTGGCTTTGCACAGCCACTTTCTTTCCCATGAGCTTTGAGCAATGCCATAGCCAGCCATGGCACCCAGCTAGAATGGCATGGTCCTGAAGTCTCACTTCCATAAGAACTGACTCTGGCACATGACCAAGTAGTTCAGCTGACAAGGAAGAGCTGAAGACATAGACAGCAAGAATGAGCTGCAGACACAAGGCTCAACAAGCCAAAGCCCACTGCATTGCTCTGGGTCCTGCATCCGGACCCATCCAGCCCATTGTGCTGGTATCTCACTCTGTGGTATCACAGCAAAGTCTGGAGAGGCAGGGGCATCAGCTTGGAAGAACTGAGGGTGGCTGGCATCCACAATAAGGTGGCGCAGACCATCGGAATCTCTCTGGACCCCAGTAGGAGGAACAAATCCACTGATTCCCTCCAGGCTGACTGAAGGAGTATGTTCCAAGCTCATCCTATTCCCCCAGAAACCCTCTGCCTCCAAGAAGGGAGACAGCTCTGCTAAAGATCTCAAATTGGCCCTTGAGCTGACCAGACCAGTAATGCCCATCTGGAATGTCTACAAAAAGGAGAAAGTCCATCATACATGAAGAAAAAGCACTTCAAGGCATTTGCCAGTCTCTGCATGGCCCATACCCCCAACCAGCTCTTCAGCCTCTGGGCAAAGAGGGCCACCAAGGAGGTCACAGAGCAGGACATAGAGAAGAAAAAGTAAATGTATATCACCAGGGACCTTCAATAAAAGCAGTGGAGTCCTCCTCAACCCCCCCCCCCACCAATACTAAATAATTTCAAGATGATACTGAATTGTTTACAGAAGATTTCCTTTTTAAATGTTTGCAATTACAAGATAATAAATCTGATAATTTACTTTTGATCAGTGAAAAAGTTGTGTAGTCCTTGTGATTCTTAAGATTTTCGTACCTGAACGTGGTAGATATATTTGGTAGAGTAAGTAAAAGCATTGTTTTGACTGTAGTGACTCTTTTTTTCAGGTGCTGGGTCTTCAGCTCTAAAGAGGCCATTTGAGGATGGATTAGGGGATGATAAAGATCCCAACAAGAAAATGAAACGTAATTTAAGGAAAAGTATGTAATTGCTTTATTCTTACTGAATTTTCTTTTGAGCTATAATAAATATCAGCTAGAAAGGATTTATAGTCTCATATAGAAAATAAAGGTTAAAAAATGAAGAATGTAGATTTGAATTGGAATTTTAAGAATAAATCTTATCTGAAAAGTTGACAGGTATGACTTTCTTCTCTGTCTTTATGCTTCATTGCTTAAGATACATTATTGTTGTTGTTAAGTGGCGTTGAGTCAGTTCTGACCCATAGAGAACCTTGTATAGGGTTTCCAAGGAGTAGCTGGTGAGTTTGAACTGCTGACCTGTGGTCTAGTGCTTATTCTACAGCGCTGCACCAGGACTCCTAAGATATATTGCTAACAATTTAAAAATGTAAAGAAATGCAGGTTGTTTTCTACAAAAGATGTTAGTATATTAACTTTTGAAGTAATTTCAGAATTACTTATGAAGTGAAATGAATTTTTATGTGCCTTTTGCAACTCTTGCTTTTTTAAAGCCAGGTAAATTTATACTGACTACTAGATACTTAAGGAGCTCTGGTAGCGTAGTGGTTACGAATCGAGCTGCAAACCTTAAGGTCAGTAGTTCGAAACTACCAGCTGTTCCACCGGAGAAAGATGAGGCAATCTGTTCCTGTAAAGATTTACAGCTTCAGAAACCCTGTACAGGGTCACTGTGGGTCAGCATCGACTCGACAACACTAAATAACAACAACAACAACTAGATACTTAAAAATTTGCAAATTAGAGCACAATGATTTTTCCACTTTATTTCTGATCCAGTTCCTTTTTCTTTAACAGTTCTGGACAGTAAAGCAATAGACCTTATGAATGCACTAATGAGGCTAAATCAGATCAGGCCTGGCCTTCAGTACAAGCTCTTATCTCAGTCTGGTCCTGTTCATGCCCCTGTTTTCACAATGTCTGTGGATGTGGATGGCACAACATATGAAGCCTCAGGACCATCCAAGAAAACAGCAAAACTTCACGTAGCAGTGAAGGTAAAGAATTTTATCTATCTTAATATTGTTTTGTTATTTATGTTGCAAATAAAATGCTTATTTTCCTGTATGAAGTGAACAACAAATTTCAAGATTTAATGATAATGTAAACTTTTGTTGCCTCTGGATCAAAAAATTGCTTTTTGTTGTTGTAAAATAATATGTTGATTATTCCAAACTTGCAAAGTGTAGATGAGAGTAGAGAAATAATAACTGTCTCAGTACATCTCGGATACATTGGTTAATGCCAGTCTTTTTGTGTCTTGTTGATTTTTTCTAAGTGTTGGATTCACAGTGTAAATGTGACCTTTTAAATAACCTTCTTTTTTCTTTTCACATCGCCAGTGTTTTTCCACGTTTAAAATTTCCATAAATTTTAAATTTCTACATAAAAAGCATGTTGTGAATATATTGTTAAAGTATTTAAGTATTTCTCTTTGTTGTATATTTTACTATTTTTTTCTATTGTAAATAAATTTAATCATTATCTTTTGTGTATAGTGTATTGTCTATATTTCAAAGTATTTCCATAGAAGAAGTGTTCAGGATTGGACCAGTCATTCTTGTTTGTTGACATATAGAATGCTCCCACATAGTGGAATCTCTCTATAAGTATATGATCTCATTCAGACTAAGGCAAAATGTTAACTGAGGATCAGTGTTTACTTAGTGAAGTTCTGTTGTGTAATTATGTGGCAGAACTATAATATTCTGTTTTTATGATCATTCCATTTTTTGCAAGCTTAATTACTTACTATAGTATACTAGATCTATACTAGATGCTGGAGATACAGCAGCGAACAAAATAATATCCGTACCCTCATGGAGTTTGCATTCTGTTGCTCAGGGTGGGGAGACAGGCAGGAAATAAAAAAGTGAATATATGTGTGATAAGAATAATGTGAAAAAGTAAAAACAGCTAAGATATAAAAATATTCACGTATGATTTATTTTCTAAAATGTATACCAGAGTGGATCCCTAAAGTGTGATGAAACAATATAAGTTAAAAATGAGGCAGAAAAAGGAAGCCAAGAATAAGAGGGAAAGTGAATTCAGAAATAAGGCTTAAAGTTTAATTGCAGCTTAGTTATAAAGTGTGCTGCGAATGAGTCACAAATTGAAACCTAAGCTCTATAGTAACTCACACAAAAAGCTTGTAATTCATTGTCATAGGAAGACAGTTATCAGAATCACAGTTGTTTTGATGTAAAGATATTTCCTTGGATTACTGTTGTTGTTAAGTGCTGTTGAGTGAGTTCCTATCCACAGCAACCATATGTGGGATTCCTGAGGAGTGGCTGGTAGCTTTGAACCTCCAACCTTTGCAGTTCAACGTGACTTGGCAGTCCACGCATTATCTTCAATAGCTACACCAGGACTCTTCTCCTTGGATAGGTCTTCATTAAAAAGGATATCAGAGATATCTTGTAAAGTTATCTCTGATGCTGTGGAGTTGTTTCTTTTTAAATATCTTTTATATAAGCCCCATATAAGCAAGTCACTCACATTTGGACGTCAAATTTTTAGTTTGACAGGATTTAGCTAACGGTACCTGTTTCTTAAGGAGCTCTGGTAGCGTTGTGGTTAAGAATCAGGCTGCGAACCTCAAGGTCAGTTTGAAACTACCAGCTGTTCCGTGGGCAAAAGATGAGGTTTTATGCTCCAGTAAAGATATACAGCCTCGGAAACCCTGTGCAGGGTCGCTATGAGTTGGACTGACTCCACGGCACATAACCACCACAACCACCTGTTTCTTGGAATCCTGGTCTGGCTTTGTAGGATAAGCACTGGACCACAAGGTCAGTTTTGATCACACACAGGTCAGCAGTTTAAATCCACTAGCTGTTCCTCGTAAATCCTATACAGGGTTGCTATGAGTCTGAACCAACTCCATGGCACTTAACAACAATAACCTGTTTCTTACTTGGTGCAGCATTATATTTTAAGAATATAATGGAACCGTGATGGGCTGGGAATGCTTTAAGTGAGTTCCCTGTGAATATTAACATATTTTTGGTTCAGCTGAACTTTTGGTAAACATGGAAGGGCTTTACGCTATGGAGTAAACTCCCCGGTTAACATCTGAATATAGATGTCAGTTGATTGGACATTTTAAAAGAGGTAAGGGCTGATCATGGTGGAGGTAGATGACCAGCATACCCTTTTTTTGCCCTGAAGTGCAATTTGGATGGATTGTAAATAACTTAAGAATCTGAAATTTGAGAAGAGATTTACTATTTTTGGAAATGGTATATAGGCTTTTGATCCGCCCTTGTAGAATAAATTAAGCATCAGAGAATCCCAAAGGTGACTCTTAGTTTAAGATTTCTAATCCACGATCTGACATGGTCTATTGACTCATCTCAGTCTGTAGTAGCCTGCTATCTTTTCTGATACTGTATATTCTTACTTCCCAGATTTATGCATTGGATAACTAACTATATGAGAGTTCCTTCCTGTGTTGAGGTGAAAAGTATCCCTAAAGTCCTCATAGAGTTTCCATTTTTTGTCTGGTTCTGAAAAGTTACAAAATTATTTATTGTAAATTGTTTTGACATTTTCTGATTATCAACGAGTAACCTGTTTGTAGTAAATAATTTAGAAAGTGAGCATAAAATACCCCCAGAATTTTCAAAACCTAGAAATAATAACCATTGACCTTTTGGTATATATATTTCAAGCTTAAAAAGTTTATTCTTTAATTATCCACCATCCTTTATCTGCAGTTTCAAAATCCAAAAAGCTCAAAAAAGTTTTTCCTATGTTGGATGCAACTCTACTGGATGACAAAAATCTGACCAGAATTGACAGTGTCTAATTTTAGTCTTTGTTATGCCAGTTAATATGAAAACTTACTATTTTTCTTTTCAGAAACATGGCGTATACCTGAGACACCCCATAGGGGATATTGCCAAGATATATGGTCTGTACGTAATATTAGGTTTCTAAAGTATGAAAAATTATGAATTCTCAAAGCGTAATCTGGCCCCAAGGATTGGTGGACCTACATAGTATGCAATAAATGCATACTTAAAATAGCGTCGTGGATTTAGTAACTTTATTCATCTAAAAATGTATTTTGAAATTTTTTAAATAGCATATTATTCTTATTTTAAATGATAGCTTAATTTAATTTTATTTTTAGTGATAGCCAAGTTATTCATTATTATGAATTTACCATAATACAGTTAGATGTTTCTAGTTTATTGTTCTACATCTTTTGAAGTTATCACTTAAGTTATCTTAGAGATGGAAGGTGCGTTTGAATGATTAACTCATTCAGTGACGTATTGCTGTGTGTTATATCCCAAGTGCATATTTTGCCAAGTTGTCCTCCAGTTCAGTGATTCCACATAGTACCAATCTGCTCATTAAAAGATTCTGAGAGAGTTTTTATCATAACATCTGTTTATGGAAGTAGGTCCCATAAAATAAAAATTCTGCATTCTCATTCTTTTAGCTACGTTCGGTGTCTGTATGTTGTTGTTGTTGAGTGCTGTTAGGCTGGTTTCAAATCATGATGACCCTGTTCCAAATCATGTGCAGGGTTTCCAAGGAGCAGTAGGTGGGATTGAACTTCTGATCTTGTAGTTCACAGTCCAGTGCTAATGTTATATCACCAGACCAGAAGTCCAAAGGGCTCTGAATATATTAAGATAATTCACACCAGAGAATCAAATCCAAACAAATCAGCTCAGCAGCAGGAATTCCTAAGGTGATGGAGATTATTGCCCAATTTTCTCATTCCTTTTCCAATTCTTTTTAACCACAGTCCCCCATGAAGGTCATTTTAGAGACATAATCAGCCATATACCATGAAAATTCTTAATTATTTTGAGAAAAAGATCAGCTGGAGAGGGACAAGAATGAAGGCTCTTTGGAGAAGTTGTTGTAGCTACTAGATTCCATAAGCAGATGCCATGGAATTATACAGATGCCATGCATGTTACTTTCTTTTGAATGAAGAATCCTGGGGTAGAATGTCATGTGTTTTCTTTTTACTTTCAGCCCATAGTTTCTGAAGGGATCCTTTTTCTCTGCCTATCCTGAGGTTTTTCTGAAAAAAAAAAAAAAGAACCTGTTTACATACAGCTGGATTTTCCAGTCACTTTGTTTCCTGGAATTAGAGTCTTAGGCTCTGTTGATGTGTTAATTAAGTTTGAATTGGCTGAGGGACACCTGAAGCTCACTTTTCTTCAGTATACCTATTTTGGGGCCTTAATATTGATTCCAGCTTTGGTTCCTGAGGCTGGGAAAATCCTTACTTTTCTGACTTCTGTAATGTTGTTAAGTGCTGTCAGGTTGGTTCCGACTCATAAACACCCTGTATAGGATTTCTGAGGAGCAGCTGGTAGATTTGAATTGCCAACCTTGTGGTTAGTAGTCCAGATCATCTCCTATAGCGCTGTATAAGGATGCCAACTTATATAATATATACTAGTGATACTCTTAGAAAATATATGCACACAAAAATTACTTAACTTGACATTTTTGTTAGCTATGCTGTGTTGCAATTCGACACTATATCCTTTTACTGATTATTCATCAGCTGTGTAAACTGTTTTAAAATGTATCGAAATATATATTGAGTAATAAATGAACTGGATATGTGAGAAACGGATAGAAAGAAGTGGTGTTAACTAAGTTTTGATTTTAGAGTATTTTATATTAAATACATCGACTACCCACTGCCATTGAGTTGATTCAGAATCATAGTGACCCCTGTATAGGTTTTCCCAGGCTGAAAATCTTTATGGGAGCAGAAGAAAGAACTGATCAATGTTAAATTCATTTTATTGAAATAAACCAAATTTATATATGACTCTAGGCTTTGGAAGCTTGTGTTGGTTGATTATGGTTGATTATGTGCTGTGGATTCGGTTCCGACTCATAGTGACCCTGTATAGGGTGTCCAAGGCTGTAAATTTTTACGGGATCAGAAAGCCTCATCTTCCTCCCTTGGAACAGCTGGTAGTTTTGAACTGCTGACCTTGAGGTTAACAGACCATCTTGTAACAACACTATGCTACCAGAGCTCCTTATGTAGCATGTGTAGCTAGTGTTGGTTCCAGACTGAAAGCTGTTCACTCAGAGATGAAAATTCTCAGGGAGAGTATATTTGTAGGATTCAGACAGTGGAGAAGGTATTTTCTTTGTAGACTATTAATGAAGAGACTTAGTGTAAAGTATCACCTGAGTACTCTGAGAACTTAGACCTAAAGAAGGGTTCTTAGTTTTATTCCCAAATAAATGTGAAGAATTTGTTTATGATTTCAAATGTTCAACAGAATGCATGCCAACTTTTCCCATATGAATTGGATGAATTACTTTCAGGTTCTTTTAGTACTTAAATCTACTTTTGCCCATATTTTGTTTAGAATACTACTATTTTATTTGCATTGGCAGAATCGTTTGTCTAAGATGACATTGTTAATAAAGGCTGGACTTCTGGTTTTAAGGAGCTCTGGTAGCGTAGTGGTTATAGATCGGGTTACTAACCGCAAGGTCAGCAGTTCAAAACTACCAGCTGTTCCATGGGAGAAAGATGAGGCTTCCTGCTCCCATAAAAATTTACAGCCTCAGAAACCATTATGAGTTGGAACTGACTCTATGGCACACCACCCACCGTAACAGATTTTTTAAAGTACTTATGGAGCCCTGGTGTGGCATGGTGAGTCAATGCACTGGAATGCAAAGTCAGTTTGAACTGTAAAATCAGCAGTTCAAGCTTACTAGCTACTCCTCAGAAACCTTATATAGGGACACTATGGGTGAGAACTGACTCAGTGGCACTTAACAGCACTGTAGGATCAACACTGGACTGTGAACCAAGTGGTCAGCAGTTCAAACCCACCAGCTGCTCCTTTGAAATCCTCATACAGGGTCACTGTGAGTTGGAATTGACTCAACGGCACTTAACAACAACAGCAATAATATGTAGGTATAGTTGAGATTTTTAAGAAATATGACATTGTTTTTACACTCCAGGAATGTAAAAACATTAAAAGCTGAGACAAATACAGGTGTCTTTGGAAACCTGTCCTGTATCTTCTAAAATAAATCTTTAATTAGTAACTAGATAATGCAGTTTTCTTTGAAAAAGGCCTGTGAAAATATTAAAACGTTCATGTAAGTGAAGGTTCCCTCTTTCAGACATATAAAAGGCAGTAAGTCTGGAAAGAGGTATTAAATAGAAAGCTACATATACCGTGTGCACATGCACACACCAGTGTTTTGAAAGTTTTATTTCAAAAGAATATGAGAAATGCCAGGCAACTAAATGGAAAAAAAAATTTCTGCTTTGGAAGTATCTATAAAGTAATTAAGTCTTGAAAGGCAGGGATAGAAATACTTGCCTAAATTATCCTTGGCTCATTTATCATAGAAAATAAACCCCAAAGACTGAATCTTTTATTTTCTTTTGAATCTCATTTGTAGTTTAAGTTGAAAGCAAAGAGATCAATAAGTAGAACACTTGATTCCCTTTCTGGGCCACTTTCCAGACTCAGTGTGTTGAGCCACATAATATAGAAATCAACTAAACCCAACTTCTCATTTTGCAGATTGAAAAATTGAAGACCAGTGGAGAGACAGATTCACAGTACTAAAACCTCAGAATTTTCCAGTCCAGTGTACATTTTACAGGGTGCTATTTTACTTTTAGAGCCCTGGTGTGGCGCTGTGGGTTAATGCACTGGACTGCAAAGCCATTTGAACAGCAAGGTCAGCGGTTCAGGCTCACCAGTTGATCCTCGGGAACCCTGTACAGGGTCACTATGGGTCGGAACCAACTTGATGGCATTTAATAACGACATTTTACTTTTCCCCTAATCCCATTGGTTGAATTTGGCTATACTATTTATTTCCTTTAACTTTCACCTCCAAATAAATACTCAAGAAGCAAAGTCAGGATTGTATTTCACTCATCCTTTATTTAAAGTGAATTATTCTGAAGAGGGTTTCCTTGTCTTCTCATGCTAACACCCTGATAGGTATAACTTGGTTAAGTTTTGTAGATTTAGCACCATTTTGCTCTTCCTGCAAAGTGCTTCATGGATCCAAGTGTTTTGAATTGCTTTAGTCATTTCATGTATTCTCTATGATCTCTAGTGCTAAAATTGAATTTTAATGTCATCTGTACAGGTATTGCAGGCAATGGGATACCCAACAGGCTTTGATGCAGATATTGAATGTATGAGTTCCGATGAAAAATCAGATAATGAAGGCAAAAATGAAACGATGTCTTCAAACTCAAGCAATAATACTGGAAATTCTACAACTGAAACCTCCAGTACCTTAGAGGTATACTTGTGTTTTTTCCCTTAGTAAAAAGTGATATATGTATACTATAGAATATTTGAGAAATATGGAAAAGTATAAATAAGAAAATCAAAAGCAAGCTTACCTTCCAGAGGTAAACCAAAAACCAAACCCACAGTTAGTGAGTCAATTCCAACTCAAGAGTGACCCTGTAAGACAAGTAGATCTGTTCCAGAGGGTTTCCAAGGCTGTAAACTGTACAGAAATAAACCGTTGTATCTTTCTCCCACAGAGCAGCTGTTGGATTCACACTGTCAACTTTCAGTTACCAGTCAAGTGCTTAACCACAAATATTTTTATGTCTTAAGTCATTTTTATAACAACAATGTGATTTTAGATCTGGAGAGCAGAGAATGACTGCCATAGACTATAGTTTCAAAAATTACTTACTAGCTTTTAAAAATGGATATTGGAAATTTGCCCTGAAATTTATGTAGACTATAAAATTTCTTTAAGGAATCATATCTATTGAGAGGGACTGGATTGTTTACTGAATTTATGTTTAAAAAATTTCCAATGTTTCATTTGTGCAGCATCAGCTACTTAAAAATCTGCTTAGAATACTTTATTAAAAGAACCTTGCTGGCCATTAGACTCATATACAGAATAATCCTTTCAGACCTCCATTTGCTTTATTCAGCATTTATTGCGCAATTAACTGTCTCGGAACTACTGAGAAGATCTGTGACCTCAAAGAGCTTGATCTTTTACTATTTCCTTTCTGAAGAATAACCTATAATGCTGTGTATGTGTATTTGTGCTTGCCTTTTTCTTCCTTTGAACCTTCACACTTCTACAGGATTGTATCTCTTCCTTACCTCTAGTGTTATCCTCCATCAAGTCAGTCCTTGTCCACTGTTTTTGACACTGATAATGTTATTTACCAGATTAAAGTCTTTCAGTTGGCTCCTCATTTTCCTGGATAAAGTCAAAGCTCATTTGCTTAGCACACAAAGCCCTCTACAATTTGGCCTCATCAAGAGTTTTTCTACTCAGATTCTGTTCTACTGCCTTCTTCTCTTTACTTCCTTACGCAAACTAAACTTCTTGCCATTCCCCAAACAAGTGTTCTCTCTTGGGCCTTTGCATCACTGTTTCTTCTTTCTCTCTTGTTTTCCTCCTGATCAGGTACTTATATGACATGATCAGGTACACATTACTTTAAGGTCAGGCTCTAGGAAAAGTAGATCACCCTAGAAAGTGATTCCCTCCAGAGTTTCCATAACATGGATGAATTTGTTCTTTCTACTAAAGTGTAGCTCCTTGAGGGCAGGAAATGATTACCTTTATTATTATTATTATTATTATTTTTAAATTTCAGTAGCCCATTATTTTTACCCTAACCAGTAAAATTCAGTTGCCCTTGAGTCAATTTCTAACTATTGATTGGCTTTCCAGAAGTAGATTGCCATTCCTTTATTCCAGTTGTGTCTGGATGGACTTGAACCACCAATCTTTTGGTTAGCAACCAAGTATGTTAGCTATTTATACCACCCAGGGAATTATGTTTTACCTTGTTGCTATTGTTTCCAAGGAATACCTTGTTGTTACTAGTCCAGTGCTTATCCTGCAACACCACACCAGAACTCCTGTTTTTACCCATTGTTTCTGAGTGCCACTCAGTTGGTTCAGACCCATAGAAACCCTGAAAGGGGTTTTAGAGGAGTTGTTTGTGAGTTTGAACTGCTGACATTGCTGTTTAATTGGCCTTGCTGTCAAGGGCTTATCCCTACAGTGCCACACCAGAGTTCATTTTTACCTTACTTGTTTTCTGTTGTTTGTTTGGATAGACTGAAGGGTATGCAGTTACATTTTCGTCACACCCCCAAAATACAGAAGAATTTCTTCCTAACCCTAAAGATGAACAATAGTGAGCCCTCAGGTATCATCTGAATCCCAATTATTGTACACTCTATGTTAGTCATTTAGAATATTGCTATTAGATACTGAGCTCTCACATCAGACCCTGGAGTGCCAGGTGGTGCTGAGGCTAAATTGATTTGCAATATTGGTCTTTTGAGACTAAAGGCAGGCTGACCAGATTACTGACTGCAACCTTTACTGCTTATAGTTTCCATGCCTTTAAAGATGCTTTGCTTTCCCTTTCTATACACAGGGTGGTCACACATTCTAGCTCCTAAATATTTTCAAGGAGGATTTTTGAGCCTCTTAATCAACAGATGTGGTGGTGGTGGTGTGCCATTGAGTTAGTTCTGACTCATAGCAATGCTTCGTAGGGTTTCCGAGGCTGTAAAAAAGCGCAGAAAGCCTCCTCTTTCTCTTGTGAAACAACTGATCAGTTTGAACCCCTGACTGTGGTTGACAGCTCAGCTCATAATACACTGTTACCAGGATTCCTTTTTTAACAGACATTGTATAATTATATTTATATTATAAATTTAACATCAAATTATTATGCACTTAATGTTATGAAATATTGTTTGACTGAAAACCTGTGTATTCCTTTTAGGTAAGAACTCAGGGCCCAATCCTTACAGCAAGTGGCAAAAATCCTGTAATGGAGCTTAATGAAAAAAGAAGAGGTCTTAAGTATGAACTCATCTCGGAGACTGGTGGAAGCCATGACAAACGTTTTGTAATGGAGGTGTGTATACAAGCTAACTTTTTGTTTTTTGTTAGAAAGGTAAGGATATCTTGAAATTATATAAAGAGGCTACAAAAAAAAATTACGGAAAAAATTCCATTATCTTTTCATTCGTTTTGTCCACAAACTTTTTAAGCCCCCTTGTATTTTAGACTGAACCAATTGTTGTTGCATTATTTGACTTTTGGTGTTTTCTGTGTTATGATACATTTAAATTAAAACTTTATGGGGTGGGGGGACTTCATGAGGGGAATTACATGGAGTAATTGCAAAGTGCTGTTCTTGATTTTAGGTAGAAGTAGATGGACAGAAATTCCGAGGTGCAGGTCCAAATAAGAAAGTGGCAAAGGCAAGTGCAGCATTAGCTGCTCTCGAGAAACTATTTTCTGGACCCAATGCAGCAAATAATAAGAAAAAGAAGATTATCCCTCAGGTATGAGTTAACACTAAACCTTTGTAATACCTTTAAAAATGTTATAGGAATTAAACTTCCTTTCCTGACTTTGTGCCACTTTAGCTTTTTCTGAAGTTATTTTTCTTTGGGTTAAGTCAGTGAGTAATATAAATGTGGCCAGTGAGTCCCTGTTCTGTCATTTTTTTAAGGTTGAAAATAAAAGTTAACACACTATTATTATGATTAGGCCATAGGGATGAGGTGTTTTTCAGTTAAGTAAGTTGTCAGGGTATTTAGCATTCCTGTACTTGAGGGAAGTATTTGATCTGAGTCTGCAGATGCTCTTCCATTTCCTTTCCAGTTTCATACTTTTGCTTTCTTTGCTCTGGGTTTCAATTGGAGATGGCATAGTAGAACTTGACACTGTGTCCTTCTATTCATTATTGACTTTGAGGATGTGAATACTGCTGAAGGCCCTGGTTCACAATAAGGTATTTAGAAATGTTGGCATTTATATGTTTTTGGAGACTATATTCTTCTACCCCATCACTTATGCATTCAAAAAATGTTTTCCAGATATATAACATGTGCATAGTGTGAGGGGAAAAGACTTGAGTAAATATAAGACATTCTCTACCTCTACCTCATGGAAAGTACTGCTGTAAAATAATGTATGAATATAGTGTGTATTAGAAACAAATCAACTAAAATTATAAACTGATAGGAAATTTAAGATTATTTAAGCTTGTTTAGCGTTATGTTCATTTGCTTTTAAACATGTTAAGCACATTGTAAGAGTGTAGAAATTGATCTCATTTTGTAAATGAGGAAACAGTGCCGTTATTAAGAGACTTGTCCTGAAGTAACATTGCTAACGAATGATGGTGGTAATGATGACATGGTTAGTAGCTGTCAAACTGATTCAAGTAGAACTACCCCACAGGGTTTCAAGGCTGTGGCCTTTTGGAAGTAAATTATCAGGTCTGTCTTGGAGTCACCTGTGACAGTGTTTGAACTTCTAAACTTTTGGCTAGTAGTTGAGTGCTTAACCATTTGTGCCACCTAAGGACTCCTACTTGATGGTGGTGTTAGGTTCTGTCAACCTGGTTTTGACTCATAGTGGCCCTGTATAGGTTTTCCAAGCGGCGGCTAATGAGCTTGATCCACTGACCTGGTTCAAACCAACTTTGCATTCTAATGCATTGGCCCAGTGCCACACCAGGACTCCCTTTAAAACCATATTCTTGCCCTGCTAAGGTCATTGTCATTCTTCTATTGTATATTACATTGATCTCAAGAGATTTGTTTTTGTTTAAACTTCTTGCATTTATTATAATAAGCAGTGCAGCAGTGTTTAACTTGCATAAACAGAAAAATACCTTTTCAGAGACGAAATAAAAAAGTAAGGTCATTAAAATTGCAGCAAGACACATAAAGTGGGCTTTTTTACCCTAAAATTCTGTAGTATATAGGACAAAATAAGTACTAAATAGTAGAAGGGTAATTGTTACCTTGTTTAGTTTGGTATGTGTTTTCCCTATTAGTCACATTTTATATTTGGTCATTTAATTTTAAGTGTTTAAAAGCATACTTGCAAAAAGAGAGTGAGAATGTTCAAGTTGAAAAGAAATCCATGTCACTGAATTTTAAAGGTAAAAATTGAATTGGTGTCTGTTGTGCTTTGCATATCCTTAACAACAGAAAATAAAATAGATTTTTACAAATAAAAATAAGATGGCTTACCAAGTAGCCTTAATAAATAAATACAGGTATTTGTTAGGCTTTTGTTGACATGAGCTAGATTTGTGTGCTGTTGCCAAATTGCTGCTTCCAGACTACTTTTGACTAAGCCATGTGAAAAAAGAAGTCTGCATGAAATTTATTCATTTTTCAAAAATTTCCAGACTAGAAATTGTAAAACTCAAACAATCTGATACAGATTTCAGCCAAATAGAAAAATATCTGTTATACTTTCAGCCTTGAAAGTGTCTTATGCCTACTCAGAAGTATCCCAGGTGGATTAAGATGATGGCTTTTCAGTGTGAGATAAACATATGTATACTTTCACTATTTAAGCTGTTTTAGAGTTTCTCTGTTAAAAGATAAACTGGTTACTTGATTATGTAGTATGCTCTGAGGCTCTGTACCACCTTGCTTGTATCTTGATTGTATTTTTTTCTTTCTAGGTCTAGTTTTTTCTGCATGTTTGTATTTGAAAATAAGTATAACTTTTTAAAAACTAGACATCTGCAAAAATGGTACAGGCCATGTGTGTGACTTCCTTTTACTTCACAAGGGGGAAGAATCAAATTCAAAATCTGCCCAAGGCTGATTGATTCCTATGAGACAGAAGTTAAACCTGCCTGTATCCTTCAACCTTTGCCCACTTCTGACATCATCCCTCCCTCCCACAGTACTCTCTGCTTCACATATGGGTTTGGCCATCTGTTGCCATGTTCACACAGAACTCATAGGCAATACTCTTTGTTAAGGGGTTTATTAGATAAATGACCAGGATGTAATTCAGGATCTGAACCAGATGCAACAGCTCTCCCTTTAGGAATGGCTCTTCTGTGCTGTACTGCAAACACTCCTCTTCAGTGTCTCTGCCATGTGGCCCCTTGGTCTCTGCCTTGCTTAAGCAGATGTCCCAAAGCTTCTTTAGCCAGTCTATAAATGCCCAAAGGCCCAAATGGAGGTCGCAGTACCACAACATCCATTTGGTTTTCCTAAAATTTCAGGAAATTTTAGGAAATACCTTGGGAAAAGAGTAGTTGAATAATCTTGATTTATCTACCTTACATTTCAGAGTGTTTTCATACCCATTTTTATCAGTTGTTCTTTAAACTGTTAAGCAAGGAAAATAAGCTCTGAGTGTAGTTATCCTGTTTTTACATTTGGGGTGATCATTATAGGCATCATGTGACTTCAGTAAGTTCCCTTAACATTTTAGAGCAAGGGGTGGTATTTAGTTATTTAATGATTAGTTGATTTATATACACACATAGAACAGGAAAAACAAGTCCAATGAAATCACATGACCTTTCTGGAGTCATAGTTATTTAAGAGGGCAGGAATTGGCATCTACTTTTGGTTTTCCTATTTTGGTACCTCCACATCACCCCATCCTTGTTTTTAGGATGTTTTCTGCCCCTGGGAAGAGAATTCAGTGATTTTGAACATAGGTGCCAAGGGTCTATAATTACTTTGTTCTTGTTTGCTGTCAATGAGCAGGCCCCTACTCATGGTGACCCCAAGTACAATAGAGCCAAATGCTGCTCAGTTCTGGGCTATCCCCATGATCCATAGGGTTTTCATTGATTGATTTTCAGAAGTAGATTGACCAGCCTTACAAGTGTATTGTAGCCTGGAAGTTATGCTGAAGCCTGATTAGCTTTATAGCGACACTCAAGCCCCCACTGAGAATTGTATTGTGGCTGCACATGAAGTGGATGATTGCTAGGAATCTTACCTGGGTCTTTTGTATGGAAGGCAGGAATTCTACCACTGAACCCCCCCTGGTGCCTCACAGTCACTTCAACCAGAGCTAGATGACTTTGAATGTGATTTCACCACTTAAATTTGTATGTAGAAAATAAACACTTTTTGGTTAACATTCAGATGAAAAAGATATGATATTTACCTGCTTTCATGTGTTCTCCAGAACAGTTCTGTAAAGTACGTATCATTTTCATTTTACAAATGATAAATTGAAGGCTGAAGGGCACAGAACAACTTATTGTCTCACCTACAGGCTCAAGTTTCTCAAAGAGTTTGTACATCTTAAAGAGGAGACAGAATGATAGTTCTTATTTCCTCTCACTAATGAAAATGTGTTATTTTTATTAGGCAAAGGGTGTTGTGAATACAGCTGTGTCCGCAGCAGTCCAGGCTGTTCGGGGCAGAGGAAGAGGAACTCTAACAAGGGGAGCTTTTGTTGGGGCCACAGCTGCTCCTGGCTACATAGCTCCAGGTATAGTATAGCCTCCAAGAGCTCTGCCTCCTTTTCTGGGCCAGGCTTTGAAAAGCAGCATCTCTTTGATTTCCAGGGTCTCTGGGAGTATAGCACAGGTATAAAATGGGTGTACATAGATATTCAAAAAGAAAAGACTACAGAATGTCATAGGTTTTCTCATGGAATCTGCTGAGGATCCCTGGAGGGAAATGACAGATGAATAATATTGCACTTGATTGAGGGGACATATTATGACAGTGAGAAAGCTAAAAGATATACCAAAGATTGATTGAGTGTGTTTTCAATGGGAACATAGAATATAGGTTGAGTATAACAGGAGTGAAAAATTGTTGATAAGAGACTATAGTTAAATGGGATGAAGAGTAGCATTATTAACATTTATTTAACACAATGTTTGGGACCTATCAGAGATTAAAGATGTACTAGAAGAAAGAAAGGGGAACTCATTTATCCAGGACTTAGTATATACCAGATACTTTTGTATAACTGATTTCACTTAATTTTTAAAAAATCTTCAGAGTTTCTACAAATTACAAATTCTACTTTCTAGGTGAGAAAACTGAAGCTTAAGGAAAAAAGGCAACTAGGACCAAGGTGAATCAATTAGTAAATAGCAAAGCAAAGATTTGATTATAGTTTTTTGTAGTTCAAAGTTTATACTCTCTCCATTTCACCACATGGCTTGTAACTTGAAAAGTAGATTACTTTTAGTTGTTGGTCAAGATGAAACTCATTAAGATACAGTCTTATCCTGTTTGCTAGCACCCAGGAGACAGGCTTGCAGAATGTGCCCTTTGGTTGTTTAAAGATTGTATATATTCCTGAATATTTTGGTGTACATTCTCCCCTCCCTCCCACCAATAAAATTTTTTTTTTGAAAGAGAGAGAAGGCACGGAGGTCAAGAAGCAAAAAACAAAAGAAAACAAAAAGTCTTATCTAGTTATTGCTTATTAGGTACCACCTAAGAAAAAATTTGATTAGGCCATTTAGGAAGCTTTATGGAAAAATGCAATTCAAAGCTAATGGAATTTTTCTACAAACTGTTTGAAAACCCCTAGAATAAGCTAGTAAGCACAAAGGACTGAGCTGTATGACTTAAGTAGGGATTAAAATGTGGGAACTCCGTAACCCTCAGGAAATATGTCAGTCAGTCCCTAAAAGCAGTTCATTTATTCAGTATACGTTTCAGTGCTTTTCCCCCAAACAGGAGATTTGGAACTGACTTAAGACCTAGTCTCTTGCCCTAAAGAATGCTTGTGGTCCAATGGGAAAGAAACAGACACTTAAATAAACATAGTGCAATATGGTGCAGGCTGTTAATGGGGTTGGAAAGGAGTGAGCCACAAGCCTGGGAAACTTCACAGAGGCAGTGCTATTTGACACTGATCTCAAAGATGAATGGTAGGTGGTCAGGTAGAAGAGGAAAATGTTCTTCTGAGCAACAGTAATGGAGTGTAGAAAAAAGTGTATTGTGAAAAAACTTGATGTGCTTGGGTATGCTGTAAAGGTCCCATGCAGATTTTCTCTCCTCGTGCTTTAGAAACCAAATTTTTGTAGAGATTCACCCAAATGATTTTATTTATATGTTTTAAAGGATTTTTTTTTTAAACTGAAAGATTAAAAATAGCAGCTTCTATTAACATAGTATTTCTTATCCTTACAACAGCACTATAACAGTAGCTTGAGGTTTCCTGTGGTGAGCTGTATGTCTGAGGATATGCATGCTAGGGGTTTCAGAAAGTTCATGGAAAAATTGAATTAAAAGGTAATAGAAATTTTTCTACGAACTTTTTGCAACCTCGTAGTATAAGAATCTATTGCCAGAACTAATTGGCCCAGACGTTTTTGTGTTCTTATGTGCTTTGTTCTTTGCTGGCCATTTCACAAGCACTAGATGCTACGTTAATTTCCACCAACATTTATTGTGGTGATCCCTGTCAGGTCTTGTGCTGAAACAAGGAATTCAAAGATGAAGAAGTCATGGATCTTTCCCTCGTTCTTACAAAAAGTATCCTTATATTCTTCTTTAAGTAGGAATTTGAGTTCTTAACCTGCTCTTCTCTGTTTTCTGAATAGAGACCTGGAAAGTTCTTTTTCCCAACTTTGAAAAATTGGTAACTTGAGTGATTCTACACATTTGTTTAGCAAATTACATTTAGTGTTTTTTATATGCCAGAACTTCTGCTAGATTCAGATGATACAAAGATGAATAAGACATTCAAGAAGTTGTGAATTACAAAATAGTTTGGTAAATTCAGTGAGACAGAGCCAGGATATTCTAGTAGGTCAAGAAGTCTTGTAGACCATGGTAAGAAGTTTCTTCATCTAAGGAAGGATCAGGCTAGACTAGCATCATTCTGGGAGTGATTCTCATCCATCCACCATCTGGAGGAATTCTCAGGACCCAGAGTACTGTACCAGGTAGTATTGTAAACTGGACCAGTGCCCATTGCTTTTTGTCCTGGACTGATCTGCTTTCTTCTTTACACTAGGCTATGGAACACCATATGGTTACAGCACAGCTGCCCCTGCCTATGGTATGTACATCATCTTACTGATTTCTCCTCTTAAATACTCTGTCACAGCAATCCAAAGCACAGTTTGTATCTAGGGTTTCTGTAAATGAATCAGAGGCTCTCAGGTCTGTTTATTCTAGTGACCCAACTTAAATTCTCTTTGAAAATGCCACAACCTTGTGGTTCTTGGTTTGGTTGGAATTGCTCTTCTCTCTGCTTTGCCTGACGGAAAGATTGCTTGTTCTAATTGCCTGTTTCTGACCATATTGAAATGAAATATTTTTAAGTAGCTCTTCTTACAGCCAACTTATACTCCATTCAAAGGCTACTGAAGGGCCATACCCAGTTCCTACTTGGCTGCTTGCCAATTACATAACTACATTCAACTATCTAATTTGGAATTGTGTGAACTGTGGACCTGATTTGAGTCAGGGATAGGACTTGGCTTGCTCCAAATTTGTGGCTGCTATCCCTTTCCTTCAATTTTGTATTTGGGGTGGAATGAACAGGGTATCATTGGTCATTGAGAGGAAGTAGTTGGGATATGGCCATCGGTGTTATCTAAGTGTTTACTGCAGAAAGTCTGCAGTACATGTTAGAAAATCATAGTGTCTCCCCTACCCACCAAAATGAAAGCAAATGCGTAATTGAAGCCCAGTGGCCCTTTGGGTAACTTTGAATGAGGTTTATGTGGCAATGGAGGCAATAAGGTTTGGAGTCAGTGATATGCTTTTAGACACTTTTTTCTAACTCAGGTGCTACATGTTACAGAGTGAGCCATCGGCAGGATGTTTGTCCTTGAGAGGAGAGTCAGTGTGTGTATGTGAGAGTGCATGTACACGTGTGTGTATGGATGTCATTGCATTCCTAAGCTGGGCATGCATGTACACAGAAGGAAAAGACCTTTAATGTATTACAACTGTGGCTTCAGTCCTTCTCATGCCCCTCAAGATCTTTTGCATTATGCCTTTCTCCTTCACACCTCAGCTTTTCCATTTTTGTTTGGGTGAGAATTATGGATTCATAAGATACTGTTGAACTGAAGCTTCACTTGGTATTACAACTATGGGAATACATAGAGAGTGAATGGTTTGGCCACTTTCCCCAGTAACATAGACAGTTACTGGAAAAATGTGGGGAAGCTGCAAGGATCAAACATTTGGAGCACGTTTTCGTTAAGGCAAAGTGCAGAGTCTCTGGAGTTAAATCCTTCCCTTAAATGTCTCCTCAAAACCCTCAGTTTTGGTCAAGGCTTCCCTTATTCTGAACTGAAGGGAGGGGTGTTAAGAATTGGGTACTATATCAAGAATATGTTTTCACCCAGAATATCTTCTAAATTCAAACTAGCTCCTTTTGCTTTGGCCATTTGCTTTCATGAATCAGCTTCTTAATTTTGTGGCCATCTCATTCTTCCTTATGAATTAGGTTTGGTCACTTTATCCAAAAACTTTTACCCAACTAGGCTGTGTTGTGTTTCGTGTGAACACCAAAGCATCTGCCTCCTTGGGCAGATTTTTAAGTCGGTCTTTCTCTGTGACCAAACTAAAGTTGTTTTAGGTTCTTTAGATTTGCTGGAACTTGATTTTTCCCTTTTAAAAACATTTTAATATCTACACTCTAAGCTACATTCATATTTTGCTCAATCTTTTAAATTTTTCTCTCTTGTTCCTCCTCTTCCTCCTTTAACATTATACTTTCACCCTTCGGCTTCTGAGCCCCCCACTTCAGAAGGCTCCTCTCTTCCATGTGCCATATAACTGACTTCCAAAGCTGGTGAAATTTGATGCCCCCATTTTTCACATAAAAGATTTGGTTTTTTAATGTTACTGTGATGCAAACCTACTAAAACAATGCTTTATTTTGGCTGTAAGGTAAATATGTCTTTTGGCCTTTGTAAAGCTGTTGCATGTGGGGTAATTTCCCTCTGGTCATTTGGTGCTCTTGAATACCTGCTGTTGCTGCTTTGTGATTTCTCCATAGGGTGAATATTAGAATAGAAATAGGAGCAGATTTCAAATCATACTTAAGTATGCAGAAGTTTGTGAGGCCACAAGAACGTATTAATTGCAAAATTAAGAAAGTAATCTTTCCAGATTTGCCATGCCAATACTGGCGTTAGCCATCAAGCAGATAAGACACCTGCTCACGGTTTCAGTTGGAACTGCCTTTCTGGGGAACTGAGGCCTGCACAGCCCATCTGTGCTCTGACTCTTGTAGTTCTGTGTCTTCTGTAATATGTGGTGGGCCAAACTGTGAACCAGTAATGGATTTCTAGAGTGACTTTAGAAGATTAATAGCATCGCTTTTGATGTTTAGAATTCATGGAGGCTCACGCAATTGAAATTGGTTTCTGAATATCAGTCTTCGTATGATGTAATTATCTTAATTTTTAAGGGGAAAATTTATTAAATTATTTTGAGCAATTTCAAAATAAAAGGTCTGTGAGTACCTACCAAAATGTTAGATGTTGGCTGACTAATCTGGAAAAGGTTAAGATGATTACTGTAAGATTATTTTTTACCTGAAAAAACTTTTTTGGATTATTAAACTTATTTGGAGTCCTCTCCGTTTCTTTTCTCTGTAGGTTTGCCCAAGAGAATGGTTCTGTTGCCCGTTATGAAATTCCCAACATATCCTGTTCCCCACTACTCATTCTTTTAGCAAATGACAGAAGCTAATTCCTATTGAGCAACAACAGTACAGTCCAATACAGAATGTTAGAGAAAAAGCCTTTTTAATTCTGCTTTCTTTGAACATATACTTGATCAAAATTATTTGTAAAGAACATCTTTCCTACTTTTTGATTGATAACAAATGCGAATTCAGTTCTTTAAAACTTGAAAACAGACAAAAGGAAACCAGTTCTGTGAAACGGTACCTCATTTCTGGAAAATAACTTACATCAGCCCTTCTATTCTAGGGGAGTAAAAATCTAGCAGTTCAAAGTTTCAGTTTTAAGAAAAGTATCAGATTATGTAAAATTAAATTTGTGAAGGATGTATAGAGTCTCAGACACTGATGACAAATAAACTGCTTTGTTGTAACAGAGTACTGCCTGGTTCCTGATGCAGTCACTGATTCCTTAGCCCATGGATTTGTATTTGCCCCAGGGCACTTTAATTCAGGCTGTAGCTATTTTTTTTTTAATACAATAGAGACTTTTCATTTAAACTTTAACTTTGTAAATATTGAAGTGTGTAATTAAAGCCAATAAAATATGGGTTTCAATATTGTTTTAGCTTATTATTTTTGATATGTTTTGGTATCAAATTACAAGGAATTGGAAACTAATTATAATGTAGTTCTAGAACCCATTCATTTGTAAGCATACTGCTAAAAAACAAAACGAAACAAAAAAGCAGCAGCAAAGGTGATTGTTAGTTTGAGCCAGTCTTCCTTTGTAAGCCCTGAGTACTCCTGTGTACAAGGGCACCCCCGTGATAAAGGTTCTATTGTTATCAGAGCGCTGCTTGTAGTTAACAGCACTGCCCAGAGATGGGGAAGGAGGGGTGTGATTAGTTTCTGAATTTCCAAGTTTTAAAAAATAATAAATTGATCGACCAATCACCCTCTCTTGTTCTTGTGGCCTTCTTCACTCTGTAAGATACTGTGTTCACTCCCTGGCTTTTTTTATGCAGATAAGATGAAAGGTTAGTTGATTTTTTTCTGGGATTTATTGAAGGGTCTCTTTTCCTCTTCAATTACATCAGAATCTAAAGCAGCAACAGGGTCCCCATAAAAACTTGCTCTTCGATTGTCCCAGTTCTTGTTGAGTGCTGCTGTGAAAAGTGACAGGTTTCAGCCATGGGTCAGCATTTATTTCTCAGACACCTGATTAAGCTGGTGACAAACGATTAGTAACATTGTGCTGTTCTGTAAAGGGTGCAGACTTAAGTCTTCCACTTGCATTCGCACCTTATTGGAAAGCCTATAATGTTACTAGAAGGTAATGGTTTCATTAAGGTACTCACCCCCATGAAATCAACAGTGTGGTCCCATGCCAATATTTAAACGTCTTTATGTCGTACAGACGTTCATTTTTAGCATGAATTAACTTTTCTCTTTCCTCTTAAATTTTGTGTTTAGAGCTGAACAGTGCCTGTCAGTGAGAATGGGCTTCATAAAACATGGCAAATGCATGTTCCAGATTTCTTTGGGACCACTGAATGAAAGTGAAATGAACAATTTAAAACAAATATAAGGTTCCCTTCCCTTGTTGATTATACAATGTGTTGGTTTCTTCTGCTCCTTGACCTTTTGTCTGTATTAGTGGTGGGTGATGCTTTAATAAAACCTCATCACTTGCTGGAAATAGCTGTGAATTTACCATTCTCATCCTGTGCATTAGTGGCTAGACATAAACCAGAGGGCCCATTTCAGCTGGGAGTTTTCATGTTTCATTGATTTGTTTTGCTGACCTATGGATGAAACAGAGCCATCACTGAGAAGAAAAAGCATGGCTGGTTGTGTCCAGTTTTTATTAATTAATATTTACAATAGGCCTCTTTGTTTTTGGAAAACTATTAATTGGCGCTGCTGCTGTATTGTTATTTGAATTGATCGTCAAATTTGCATTCCAAGTTGGAGTCTCTCTGGAGATTTCTCAATAGAAAATTCTTTTGAAGTAGCTGACTCTGCTTCATACCTCAATTCCTCCAATGGTGAAATGGGAGCTGTGCTGTTTTCCAACATGATGGCAGTCATTTCAAATGGTTTCTACCAAGTCCTTTTTTTTGTTGTTGTTTGTTGGAAGTTACTAACCTTGTTGTAAACCTGCCCAGTTGCTGCAAACTTTTACATTTCTCTGCTTTACTTAAAATACTTGAGCTGTCAGTCCTTTGTTAGAAGTGGTAACCATGCAAGTTCAACTGTGGAAATTCTGTAATGAATTCAGTGTCCCCCTGCCCTTTTGCCCTCCTCACCCCTCCATTTTGTAATGAAAATCCCACTTACAGCTGAAAGAGCAGAGAAATATAAATGAAGCTTTTGGCTTCATTCAATTGTGTGAAATTAACATAAAGTTTTGCTTCTCTGCTCTTATCTCCACTGTAGGTGGTTTTTTCATTGACAGCCCCTATTGCCAGCCTCTGAGCGTCGCACCATGTATTATTCACTTGGGCCCTCAAGATTTCTTCTCTGACTTCTAGAACCATCAGGTTGTCTGGCTTGAAATGGCAATTGCTATGTCTTGGTCTTAAGAACAATGTGACCCCTGAGGCTTTCCAGCTTTCAGATACACCACTTTGACCCTTTCTTTTTTAAAGCAGTGACTGAGCATTTTAAAGAAGAGCAATACTCTATTCAAAGCCACGGTGTCTGTTTTCAAACCTTTCCTTTGTAAACCTAGCAATATCTCCATGGAACCCCTCTTAGCTTTTAGTCTTGTGTCAGGAAGTTTACAGACCAATGTAGAAGTTAGAATTAGCATGTGAGCTGTGCTATCTTCTGACAGTTTTAAAATTTTTTTAGCACATACATGAAGTAGCTGCATTCCTAACTGCGTCAGTTAGCACTATTATAATTTTTCAGAGAACAAGGGTCCTCCTTGAAGCCAAAGCCATATGCTTTGCATGGGACCGGGCAGCCGGGATGTGGCTTGCAGCCTGGGTTTCTCAGGTTGCAGTACCATCCTGTTCTTGTGTAAGGTAATTGGTCCACTAGATTTCCAACATACCTCACGCTGACGAGATGCAGTGCATGTATGGTGAAGCACGGAGCGGGACTTATGTGGTTCCTGAAGTCGTGCATAACCTCTCTCAAATTGTTAACCTGGGGAACAAACCACTGGGTAGATTTTGCTAGTATATTAGCCTTTTCATTTTAAATTTAGATGAATGTTGTGAGAATCATGAATCAATCCGTCACCGTTAGTAATTGAAGAGCTGGAAATTCCTTATTAATGTATTTTTAAAACTGGTGTTGGACCCTCTGTGTATTTCAGGTTAATACTTTTAAGCAGTTTTCAGCACGTTTATCTCACTTTATTCTCGTTCTCCTCGGACCTTCGTAGCCATATCACTTGTATAAAATAGGCTGAAATGTAGTGACTGTAAGCTGTGATCTCAGTATAAAAAGGTAAGCTCTTTTATTTTCCGATTAAAGAGAAAAATCATTAAAAATCAATTTACATACACCATGCATATATGACAATCATATATGATGTATTTGCTCTTTTAGGTCTTATGTAATCACATTACCTTGAAAAATTTTATGGTTAAAATGTAAAGTAGTTATTTTCAGCGTTCGTTTTAATACCCTTATTACTTTCTACTTGAGAACTTTCACTTGTGCTAGGTTAAGTGTATGTGTGTACAAAATTACATTTTAACATGTATGTAAACTACATACATACATTCACCTGCTTCAATATGAGAGTTTTAGTGGTAGGAACAGTTCACCTAAGACGATTTTAATGTCAGGGCACTCTGGCCTAAGCACTGGCATTTCATAAGCAGCAAGATTGGTAACAGTGCTGCTGGTAGGATCCATTTATATGTAGCTGTTACTCAAGCTGAGGATCAAAGTGCCAATTTCTCAAGGAGCGAAACTTCTCTGGGAAATGAAAATCTCTGATCTGTGTTGTATGTCTCTGTACAACAAACAGCAGCAAGAAGCCATACATTTAAAAAAGCAATAGAACAATGAAAAACAAATATACAAAAACCAAAATAATTAAGGTAACTATGGTTACGAATCGGGCTGCAAACCGGTTCGAAACTACCAGCCGCTCCGCGGGAGAAAGATGAGGCTTTCTACTCCCGTAAAGATTTACACCCTCGGAAACCCTGTACAGGGTCGCTATGGGTCGGAACCGACTCGACAGCACTTAACAACAACAACATGGAAGAATATATAATTGATTGAGTTAAGCGATTTTCAGAACCAACTTTGGCAAGACTCAGAATGGTGAATACCCAGTCTGCAATGACCAAATAGATTCAGGCTATTCATCTGCCTTTTCCAGGTTAGGCAGCTAGATGATTTATTTCGCATCTTATTCAGCCATCGTGGAGTTTTATTTTAGAAGATGTTAGGGTTAGGCCAAATATTCTAATGAGGATCTGCTTTATTTAGTATTTGTCCCATAAATGCATTTCATATGTGTTAGATGTTTGTGATAGGGCTGTATTTGATATATATAGAGAGAGACCAAAATGAATTTTATGTTTTATATTTGTTTCTAAGTAGCAGTTTTCTTTATATTATTACTAACTTTAAGGTTACTGGAACAACTTTTTTCTTTCATACAGAATATGTACATTTCACATGGCTTTGGCATATATAAAAAGTTGTACGAGGTATAGCTGACTAGTACCAGCTGCAATCCAATCCTGCTCAAACAGCTCGGTGCCTATTATGTGACAGGTCCTCTTGGTACAAAGACAACAGAGGTTCTTACCAGTTGAGAGTCTCTTATAAATCCTACTTTGGATGACAGATTGTGTTAGCAGTAACAAGAGATAGTTGTGTCTGCTATTTAGTAAATGGAAGCCAGTTGGAAATTTACTCATTTAAAATATTTCCTTAGCAATTTTGAGAACCTGCAAACAGCTGTTTTATGTTCATGGATCTCTGTTCTAAAAATACGTGAACTGAATGAAATGAGCACTGTAGTCTTTTTAAAGCAGTTTTGTTAGTATAGCAGATTACATAGTGGTTAATTTATAATATTGATTATACTTTTTAGATGATAAATGAGGGAATTGTTACCCTTATAATCAGTCATTGACTGACTTCTCAGTTTTTTAAATTTTATTAATACTAGTGAAGGGAGGAGTCACTGGGCCACAAGGTCAGTTTGAACCTCAGGGTCTGTGGTTCAAACTCACCAGCCTCTTCTTGGAAACCCTATACCTGAAACCGACTCAACGGCACTTAACAACAACAAATGGAGGGAAATCTTCTGTAGTGAGTTTAGGGGAAATAACTAAGGGGGTTTTGTTTATCCTTTCTAACAATCCAGAGCCCTAGAAATGTGGGGGCCTACCTGGCATTTTCAAAGAGTACTGGTAGCATAGTGGGTTACATATTGGACTGCTAACCCACAGGGTCAGTAGTTCGAATTCACCAGCTGCTCTGTGAGAGACAGGTAAGGTTTTCTGCTCCTGTTAAGGAATTTATAGCCTCAGAAGTCCTATCCGGGGTCGCTATGAGTTGGAATCGACTCATAGCGGCACATCACCACCACCTGATATTTCAAAAACAGAACATTGAGAATGGTTAAAGCTGAAAACACCGGCTCTGTGAATTCCATTTACCTTATGCCAATCTCTGAGGTCCTCCAGAACAATAAAAGTTCTCTTGTAATCAAACTCATACTTTATAAAGCTCTAGGTGCCACAGGTTCCTCAGCATTACTCGGAGACCTGGGTGGACAGGGCCGGTAAATGAGTAACTGCAGAGTCAGGAAACTGTCTATTGCTGCAGTTAGTTTTCCTATTGATAGGTTTCTCTCCAGCAGTTATTACAGAGCACAGAGGTAGTACGTGCATAGCAATGAGTCCCTTCTTTTCCTAATAGCATTTCTCAGAAAGACTATTTTAAGTCAAGAATTCAAGTTGAGTTAGTTGTAAGAACATTCTTTTCACATTTTCGTTTTCGATGGGAGCTAACAGCTTCCTTCCTTTGATACTTGAAGCAGTGATCTTTGGAGAATTTTTTTTTTTTTAAAGAGCAGTATAATGTAAATTAGGTTATGTAAGCTTTATAGCATAGCTCGAAATAGGGAGCATAAACCATGTGGGAATCTGGGCCAAAGTATTCCTTTCTTCCAGCAAATTTCCATGGGGTTCAGGATTTAGTTAATACACATGGAGTGCTTTGAACAGTATGTGGCACATAGTAAGCACTCAGTAAATGGTGACTATTCTGACATTGATTGGCTAAGGTGAAAAAGAAGTATATGAGGGAGGCAAAGGTGTGCTGATTGTTGACTGAGAAGTAGGTGTGTGGCCTGTCTAGAGGAAGTTGTATTGGCTTAGTGTTGACTGGTTTGGGCTGCAGGCAAGCTGTGGATGGAGAGGACTCCTAGCATTTGGGGTTTGACAAGAAAAACAAACCAAAGACTCAATGCTGTCTGATAGGGACAGAATGATTGCTTGTGTTTCTGCTTTGGTACTTATTTATATCACTGCTTCCAGAGATTGGTAAATACTTGGCATGGGCTGTCAGGGTAGCTTAGAACTTCAAAAGGACTGAGCTTAGAACATCGACCTGCTGATTGCAAATTTCTTAATAATGCATTAATAGTAATAAGAAACATGTGTTTGATGACTATTACCCCTGGAATTCAAATTTCAGACCTTACCGGCATTTAGTAGGTAGAAAACAGGTTGTCAGCCCAGCAAAGAGAGAGATGTTGGGTCTGCCTAGAAGGCTACTGTGACTCAGCTGTTTCTCTGGATAGCGTTTCCGTAGTGTGCCTCTTTTAGTTTAGCTTAGTTTTAGCTTGGGAAAAAATCTGTACTCACCACATTTATGCCTCCCTTCAGTCTGTTAACCTTAGCCAAAAACCTTATTTATCTATCTGGAGGAGCTCTAGAAAAGCATAGTGGGTTAAGTATGGGGCTGCTAATTGCAAAGTTAGCAGTTCAAATCTACCAGCTGAGAAGCAGCAATGCAGGGATTGGTGTTACCACTCTATATTGGAGTCCAGAGCCTCCGAAATCACCCAGCTTGTTTGTGGTATAACATTGTGGCTCTTAATTACTGAGTTTTCACAGAGTACAGTGGTTCAAACCAACTAGCTGCCCTGTGGGATAAAGATACCAGCCTTGAAGACATTCTGGGGCAGCTCTCCTCTGTCCTGTATTCTTGCTATGAGTGGGAATCAACTCATCTGCAAAAAAATTTTTTTTTTAAACTCTATCTCTAGCTATCTATCTAATTGTTCCATCCACAGTTGAACAATTAATTTTCAACAAGAAGATAAGTGGTTAAGGGTGTCTGCCTTGCTGGAGTTGTAGGATAAGCAATGGACTGCTTACTGCAAGTTTGGCGGTTCAAACCCATTCATGATCCGTGGGAGAAAGGTGAGGCTTTCTGCTCTCATACAGCCTTGGAAACCCTATCCAAAGTCTCTCTGAGTGGAATCGACTTGATGGCAGTGAGTTTGGGGGTGGTTTATTGATTGATTTTTCCCTTTACTGTCTATTCCTCACTTTGCATATGTTGGCATAGGTCTCGTGATTCTCTGAAGATAGCTGGGCAGCTGCATTCCAGTCTGTTGGTAGGAGGGGGGTGGGGGTGGAGGGGGCTAAGTGAGGGATACAGATGGTGGTCTGAGATAGTCTATAGTTATGACTGAGCGCTACCTTTAAAGAGGCCAATACAATATAGCTTTACATTGTTGTCAAGTGACTTCTCTTAAATGGAAGTGTTTGTATGAGTATCGCCCTGGTGGAAGTGACCCCTTTCCTCCCTGGCTATGGCTATGTGGTGGAGTCAAGTTGAGGGAGGGCCTTCCCCACCCCCCACCCCCACCTCCCCTTGATCAGTTGTTAACCTCTTAAAACCTCTCAAATTATTTGGTCTGTGAAGAAGCTTGGCCTTTCTTGGCACAACTTTGTCATTTATGCACAAGAATTGTACTGCCTGTGTTTTGGGATCTGGTGAAGATTTCCTCTTCTGTGTGTCTGACTAGCAAACATAGCTGGAGATAGATGATTCGAGTCATCTTGGCTGCCGAGCCAATGTGATGGTATTGGTCTTGCTTTGGTTAGGACAGTCTCAGCACTCCCTGGGAACGCACTCTCTCTCCACTTCATACTGTCATTTTCTCCACCTTGATCTCTCTACACAGTTTGAACTAATGATATTGAAGTGCCAGGTAAATAAGTTGGGAGTAGTCTTGGTGTAGGTCCTTTTGGTTTGGCTTTTGGGCAGCAGTACATTGAAGAAGTGGGAATGGAAAAAAGGAAAGAGAAGAGTAAGTATTGTGTATATGCCAGGGATTTGGACATTCTTATTTCTCAAAACTTTCTTGGACATGGTATTATCCTTGTTTTACAGATGAGAAACCAAGTCTCAGAGGTGATTAATTGGTAGAGTCAGGAGTGAAAGATAACTAGCGCCAAACAGCATGCTATGGGTGAAGAGGCTATGGGGGACGTGAGAAGCATGCTTGCACCAGGCAGCAGTCAGGTCTGACACCAGCCAGGGCCACAGCTCAGATGAGAATTCCAGGTAGATCCTTGACAGTGTGCTAGAAATCGAGGACCTCAGGCATATGACTTAGGAATATATATGCTTTTAGACCAATTGTGTAAAAAATGTTTTGCCAGCCTGGAAGGCTGAGGTATGACTATAAACTGAGAAAGGTTTTGTATTTGAAGCTTGTTTCTGCTTTAATCAATGAGAAATGGAGGTTCACGTTCTCAGTTAGCCTTTCATAAGATGAGTGCTGGTTCTCTGCCCCAACTGAGACAGATTCTGAGGAGAATGGGCATGAAGGGGACTGTATGTAGCCCACGGGAGTGCTTAGGTGGAAGGACAGGTAGCAGCAGCATTGGGTGGATTGCAGAGGCCCATTCTGATTGTTAGGCTTCAAGGAAAGGCTGCCAACCTGGAGTTCGGGACCCTCCTTGGTGAGCCCTGGTGTGGCTGGCTGTGAGATCTGCTGAACTTGTCTGATTCTCCCCCTGTGTAAAGCATGTCACGAGCTGTTTTGCGCAATACTGCCAGTGGTTCTCTGCTTTGGAGCAGGTAAGTGTGGGGATGGATACAGGATCCTTTTCAGAAAGGTATTTCTCCCAATTCATCATCTTCCTTGGCAATTGGCAGTTTTAAACCCAGGTCGTATGAGCCTTAGCACCATGATGTGTGTGTGAAGGAGGGAGGGAGGGAGGGAGGGGGAGAGCAGCACTGTCAAAGCCCTGGCCTAGTCCTCATTGCATTTTTTACTTTCGGGGAAACACAAATGCAGGGATTGTTGTCCCCACTCTAATTTGGAGCCCAGAGACTCCTAAACCATCGAACTGGTTTGTGGAGCAACATTGTGACTTTTAATTACTGAGTTTTCAAACCACACAGAAGAAATAACATTGCTTACACTGTTTTGAGAGATAACTGGAGCCCTTTTCTTAGAGGTTAGTTTTGAACTTCACCACAACTGTGGAATATTAGAAATGCTTTCCCTGTGTAGATGAGGAAATGGAGGCTTAGAGAGAGAGGTGGTTCAGAATTATACAGCAAATAATAGCTGAGCCCCCCGCATTCTGATAGTGTTGTGCTTGATGCTAGTTGTCTGAATGACTGTATTTTTATGCAGATAACACACACAGTATATGATTTTGTTCAACTGCGTTTTTTCCCAAACTCTGTCATTGTTTTCTTATGCATACTGTGCACATATTTATGTGAGTGTGCTCTAGTTGCAGAAAAAGGGTTCTAGTCTGGACTGATGCAGGTCTTATTTTCCAAAACCCTTGGGCAAGGTTTTTCTCCCTTGTTCATGTGTCTTCCAGACTTCTTGAGAGTCTGTGTGGCTTGAAACAAACAAAAAACAACCCACCTCCCCATTGCCTACTCCACACTACTACTGGCAAAATGACCCACTGGTCAGCCTTGGGTCAGCAAGCACAGTTGTTCTGTCTTCACAGAGCATCTTATTCTGTAACTGAACAAACTGACAAGGTGTCTGGCGAGGCCTGGTGTTTCTGCATCTCTGTTTCAAGAGCTCTGCTGGGATTAGGGCTGAAGAGGCACTTGAGATTTGGAGTCCTTTGGTCAGAGTTCTAAAAAGGTTAAAGGTGTATTATTAGACACTGATCTCTTTAGGCTCCAGGGTGGCCAGAATCCCAGGGTCTGGTGCTTCAGGCAGCCTTGTCTTACTTAGAGCACCACTCATGTTCTCTCTCGTCTGTAGATGTTGTTGTTGGAGGTGCTGCTGCAGGATAATGTGCTGGACTGCAAGGTCTGCAGTTCAAACTCAGCCACTTCTCAGAAACCCTACACAGGGTCGCTATGAGCTGGAACTGACTTGATGGCACTTAACAATTGATGTTGGGTGCCAAGGTCTTGATTCCGAGTCACAGCCACCTCGTTACAGTGTGAAAATACTTGGGAAACACTGTTTTAGACTTGGCCTTAGCTGTGCTTTTCTATAAAGGTCTAGGTAGTACGATTTCAGGTGTGTGACCCATATGGTCCCTGCCACAATGATACAATTCTGCCATAGATGCAGAGCAGCGATAGTCAACACAAACAAATGACAGTGTGTGGCTGTGTTCCAATTAAACTTGAAAAACAGGATGCATTTGGTCCATGGGCCGTATTTTGCCAACCCCTGCCCATACACTATATAGTCTTTAGCTTAATCATGATTGGAAGCTTCTTTTCTGTCGGCTGCCTGCACCCATTCCATCTTTCCACATAGGCATCAGCTCTCTGTGAGCACTGTGGAGAAGCAGGCCCTGCCCTCAGGAACATGGCTTTTGAAAGGGGAGAGCAGGTGGCTAAGGAGCAACTTACTGAACAGGCTTGAGAGAATCCACAGTGGTGCGGCGGCTCAAAAGATGAGGGCTGAGCATGATTTGGGAAAGCCCAAGGAAGGAAGTAGTGCTGAAGCAGCATCTTAGGAGGAGAGATGGCTAGTTCAGGGATGAGACAGGCACCCAAGGGGTAAGAGTGTCAGTTTGTGAAGGGCCTTGTATATACTGGGCCTTGGAGAAAGGATTTGATTCTCTGGGTGGTAGAAGCCAGGGGACAGTTATACTTAAGGAGGAGGGCCAAGTAATCCCAGACATGTTTTACAAAGGTCACTGTGACCATGGAGGGCCACACTTAAAAACCCAAACTAAACAGTTCTGTCAGTTGTAGTAGTCTTGAGTCAAGAATCTGATTAAACATAGTTCTTGCTATGGAAATGAGAGGGCTCCTTCAGAGAGGGTCAATTTTTTTGAGGCTTCAGTGGGCCAGTGAACATCCACCTTGATTTGAGACATGTCAAAGCTTGGCAAAATCTTCCCTCTTCAGGCTTTTTCTCTTCGTCTAGTATTTTCCAAAAGACCACATGAAAGGACAAATGAAACATTCTGTCTGGAGTCTTAATTTTGCTTTGGAAACTGGGTGTATATGAAGGCAGAATGCTAGAGACAGGTTCTCCTTTACTTCACAATCAGGTGGCAGGAAAACTCGATGTAGCAGAGCAAGTAGCGCATGTTCTTTCCCTCTGGTGGCCTAGGGGTGGCCCAAAGGGCAGGCTGTAGCCTGGGGGGATAAGATCTCCAGAAGCTTCCAAACTCAGCAAGATGCATGTGTGACAGGTTGAAGCAGCATTGGTCAAGTGTAGCTGAGCCAGCTCTGAGCATTCTTTTGGGTTCAGGGCAGACTGAGGCATGTCAGACACACCGTGCTGCCTGCCCTATGGCGTGTTTGGTGTGTGGGATGATGAAAACCCTATAGAACACGTGTCATATTTTCTGCTTTCTAAGGTGCTCTCCCTCAGAGGAAGGCGTCCAGGTAGGTTGCAGGAACTAACATTTATTGGATGTTGCAAGGAACCAGGGCTGGAGTTTGTGTTATGCATCAATTAAACAAGAGCCGGGAGGGTGAGTGCTGCATGTGTAGTAGCGGAAGGACCTGGAGAGAAGACAACCCAAGTGCCTGCCAGATGTGATGTCAGTGCATTCCCCAGTGGCCCCACAGCAGTAGGTGAGGATCCCATGCAACTCAGGGAAGGAACAGCTTTTGCCCAGGGCTGCTCAGCCAGATATGATCATGCCAGACCCCCACCCCCAGGCTTGCTCACAGCAAGGAGTAATGGAGGGCTGGTACAGTGCCGTGACTCTCTTCACAGGGCCTTTGCAGGCTTCTTATCTTTGGGACCAAATTGGAAGGTACCCAAGCAGATGTGGACCAGGGGTGGAAGTGGGCCTCGCTCAGAGACTCCAGCCCACAGGTACCTTGGCAGCAGGACCTTGTAACAGAGGTGGGAACCGCCATATTTTTTATCTCTGTAGTCAGGGAAGGTTAGGGAGAGAAAACCCAGCCTTGAGAAATCGTGCCTGAGGCAGGTTGAAGGTTACTAATCTTGCTTTCTTCCTTTTGGGATGTGCCTCTTTGATTTTGTTGACTGGGTCTTGGCTTCTGTGGGCTTGTATAGTGTGTAACATCTCTGCAGAGAAAGGAGCACTTCTTTCAGGGAAGGAGAAATGACCAACAGAAGCCTGATGAGACAGTTCATTCCCTGAGCCTTTTGGAGGTGGAGTTGTGGTCTGCTTCAGGAGTCTGAGGGGATCTTGTCTGCTAGCCACCAGGAATCATTTCAGGAGCCCTGTCCTAACCCACCACCATAGGCTCAATGCCCCATCGTTCCTGCATGATAGTTAGAAAATTAATAACCTAAATATTCCTGCTGTTCTGGCAGATTTTTTTCCTTTGAAAAAGACAGAAACAAAGTTGTCGGTTTCTTTGTCCCTCTCCTGGATTGCTGTCCATTCTCTGGGCATTGCACAACTCCTCCTGCCCAGACATCCCTTAGGCCCACAGGGGACTTTGCTTTGATATCAGTGGCTTGGCACATGGGTCCAGATGTATTTGCCCTTCACAGTTTCTTGGAACTTTCTTAAACTTCCTTGTACATAGCATCTGTGGGCTCCTTCAGGCCACGGCCCTTTCCCATGAGTTTGATGCTAAGGACCCGTGCATGAGGGATGATTTGGAATTTGTTCAGACAAGCACCTTTCCTATCTATCACTTGACATATGTCAGTACGCCTCCCTTTCTGTAACCGAGATAGCCTGTCTATCTCAGCAGCCCTGTGTAGTCAGGCTGTGTGCTCTGCCGCCCTCATTACTTAGGAGCAGTACTGCGTGTGCATTTCCTAGCTCACTTGATGTAGTTGATTTTCAGAGCTGGGACCTGGCACTGCCATGTGGAAGGTGTCTTAGCACACCTTACTATAGAGGAAAACTTACTAGAAACACAGCTGGGTTCTGCCTTTCTTCATCTCTTAGGCATTAAGGGTGGGTCTGACTCTCTTGTAAGCTGACCCCAGCCTCCAGACTACTTCCTTTCCAGCACCAGGACCCGAGGTGGCAAATTAGATCCTTAGTCATGGCGAGAAGTCCTGCCTATGCCCCTCGTATTCTCCTAATGGTTCGTGGTTGCTGTTCATGGGTAACTCACCTATTTTAGTCCTTAAAAATGTTTATCCTGTCTGCCCCAGAGCATATCTGAACTCAGGCCTTTCTCCCCAGACCCACCGGTCCAGCCTGTTGTCGGCCTGAACCTTCAGTCTCTGTAAGTGGCTGCTCAAGAGCCTGGCCACATCCTCAGGAGGCAGCCATAATTAGGGCTGGGACATCCCAGGAGCAGTGAGGCTGACAGGCCTGATCTCAAGGGTGCTCTTGGCAGGGTAGCGGGTGAACGGGGGCAGGAGTGGGCTTGCGCCTGGCTCAGCCCATTCTTCCACAGCTCCTGCTTCCTGGTCCAGCTGATGTGCAGGCTTCCTGGAGGAGAGGGCTGTCTGTCAGCTAGCTTTTTACCCACTCCAAGCAGAGACTCATTGTTTGGGAAGAGGTGTGGGTACAGCCTCACTAAGGGACAAGGTGTCCCTGCTCAGCCTTAGCTCTTGCTCAGCCTCAGGGTGGAGGGTGCAGAGGCATGAAGAAGATTGAGAGTAGCTGTGGGTAGAAAACCTTTCCCTACTGTATGGTTACGCACCATGACATTGGACTCCTGCTCTCTCTGGCTGGTGATGGCCAAGTTAGTTTTTAGTCATCTATGTGAAGTATCTCTCTGTATCTATTTACTGTGTTTTCTTAATATGCCAGTGTAAATAGTATAATTTGCAGTGCAAAGTCCTTGGCAATAACTTTACATTGTGTATTATATTTGACAAACAATAACTAAAAAACCCAACAACTTGGAAAATGCAGCCACTATGGATTGTCCTTCCTCCCTGGGGCAATGATTCCATGTAGGACTGTGAACTTGAACCTTCGGTGGTGGCGAGCAGCAGCCTACACGCGTGGACTGTCACCAGTGCCTCGCCCAGAGATGTCTGGCCTTCATCCAAAGGGACTCTGCTGTCCGACTCCTGCAGGCAGCAGCCCACTGTGGCTCCTTGGCTCTGAGCTCTTGTTGGACTCTGCCATAGACTGACCCTGTTGTCTGGCCGCTGCAGTCTGTCTGTAATGTCCTGACATGTTGCATTTCTTCCATTTGGATCAATAAATAAAAGCTTCTGTCTTCACAGCAATGACCTGGACTGTTCTGTAGGAGGCCCCCTCTTGGCCTGTGAGGAGAGATTCAAGTGCAGGCCCTCCTGTCGCTTCAGTTCAGTGTGTGTGATGCCATCTTCCCTTCATGCCAGGAAAAGGGGCCAAGAAAGCTTAAAGGGCTTCTAGTAGTGGGGTGGAGAGCCAGGACCTCATCCGTGTTCCGGTACATGGTCCAGAAAGCTCTGGTTCACCACAGTTACTCTGTGGGACTGGCGCCCCGGCAGCCTGGCACAGGGAGTGCTGGTAATAAAAAAAAGATATAACGAGTGCTAACCCCTAAACCACGGGGTTTTCCACATACCTCACTGTAGGGCTTCACAGCTATTGCCAAGAGTTCTTCATTTCCTACACGTCACAGATCAAGAAACTGGAGGCTCCAAGATGGTAAGACATGAAGCTAAGTGACAGCAGGAATTTCAATACAAAGCAAAAGCTCTTCGTACTGCCCCAACCTGGAAAGTCCATGATCACAGCATGGCGTGCGCCTACCCTGAGGACTGAGGAGACAGAGGGCACAGTCTGTCCCTGGGAGACCCCAGGTAAGGGGAGAGCTGTGGGGACCTGAGGCCTCACGGTGTAACTTAGGGACTGCCCCTGAACTGAGTGAAAATAGGCCAAGCAGGTACCAGGTGCCCTGCTTCCGTCCTCACGGAGCAGGGCTGGGCATTCATGTCCACGGGCACAGGACTCTCTTGTTAGAGTTGGAAGTGGGGGATGGTGGGAATGAGCCTGTTTGTTTTCTGCTCTTGGGAACCTAGGGAAGATAGATGTGCTAATGTGGCAAGAAATGCAGCTGCTCATCTTTATGTTCAAATCTAGGAACATCATCACTGATCTCATAGGCAAGTTCTAGAATGTGTGACAGTAAGTAGTTCAGCAACACATGAGAGGGGGGCATTGGACCCATTACTCAGAAAAGGGTAAGAACTGTGAGGCTCATAGGACTTTCCAAAGTAAGGTGCCATGAATTCCAACTCTCCTGTGTGCTGTTTGTCACCTAATCTGCTGCCCACACAGTTCTCTTAAAGAAGGTGGGCTCTATGGGGCCCAGTCCTCATGTCTTGCTTATTCATCTCCTCCTTATCACCACCAAATTAGGAACAGGCACATTGTTGTAGATGAGATCTCGGCAGAGCCACGCTCCTGGGCCAGGAGAGACCCCACCCCCCACCCCCACCCCTGCACTGCACCATTTTGCTTTTTTACAGCTGTTGTCATTTCCAGGGCTGGGAGTGGGGCTCTGGACTTACTGTGTTTTTCTTTACTTCACTCATCTTGCTTGCCCAGTGTCACCTGGACTTGGTGTTCAGAGCTGATGGAAAGGTGACAGTTCTGGGAAGCCTTCCTGCCAGATCCACCTTGCCTCCTTCCCTGTAAAATGCTGAGCTCAGCTCTGGGGATCAGACCAGGAGGCCCTGCAGCAACAGTCCATTTGGCCTGTCATGTCTCCCCACAAACTTGTGAGCAACCCACTGAACATGCTGTCAAGGAAGGAGGCCAAGCTAACAGGCCCAGAATCTGGTTTCCTAACACACAGCTGCCTGCTGTGCTCTTCTTCCCGAATACAGTCCCCTCCTACCCTCCACTTCTTAGCATCCACACTTGGTTTCTTGCTTTTTCACCTCCCACGCCTCACCCACTGCAATCTGGTCCCTCTACTGTACCCACTCTCAGAGTCTGCTCTCGCCAGGGTCACCAAGTTATCAACTACAAAACCCAGCAAGCTTGTTTTATTTAGTCTTGTCTTAGACATTATCCTCTCTGGACATCCAGTCTTCCTTTCTTCTGTCTGGCTCTGACCCCCACCTAATCTAGTCCTCCCTCAACCTGTACACCCCCAGACAGTCTTACCTGCTAGTGCATTTGCTCTCTTACCAGGGGTGATTTGTGATTTTGTCCCCCAGGGAACACTTGACAATATCTGGAGACATTTTTGGTTGTCATCTGGGGAGAGGTGGGCGCCACTGACAGTGGATAGATGCCAGGGATGCTATCCATCCTACAATGCAGAGGACAGCAGTCTCTCACAATAAAAACAGACCTGGCACCAAATGCCAAGAGTTGAGAAACTGTGCTAGAGCTGCCCGAACAATTTCTGAGCGGCTGCAGATTCTGGACCAGATGATCTCAGATCGTCCATTGAAAGATGATCATGTATCTTCTCTCTCAACAAGTCCTAACGGGGGGTGCTGCCTTCCTAAGGGCAAGACTCTGAGTGAGGAGGTTTGTGTGCCAGGACAGACTAGTATCTGCATTCCTTTCTCTGGGCCAGGGTACAGATGCAGGGGTGTGGATCTCTGCTGAATCCTGATAATCCTGAGCACAGGGACCCTAAGGACTTGAAAAACCTCAAGCACACTGGTCCTTCTGGATACTTCCCCCTTCTTTCCTGAGAAAGGGATTGGCTATAAGTGTGAATCCCAGAAAAATGCCCTCCAGCCTGGAGCCTGTAAATGGCAATGGGACCCACACTACAGTCTCAGCCCCGAGGTTGAACTCTGTCCGGAATTTCCCACAGGCTAGGCTCATTGCTAGGCACGTACCCAGCCTCAGTGCAATGGAGAGACAGTAGCATCCTGCAGGCATAAAGTCAGAGGTCTGGGCTCCCCTTCTGCTGTGCAGGGGCTGGAGAAACATCCCTCCTCCCTCCTGCTTCAAAGAGGACACCAAAGGGTCTGGGAGCCTCATCCCTAGGGGCTGCCCCACAAATGAGCAGACTATAGACTGGGTACTTCCTTAAACCTGTGTACGCCCATGACCCACTACTCCTGAAATTTGTAGCCACGTAAAACTGTGCCCCAGGTACTCTGATGGTCATTCTGCTCTTCAGCAAATTCCTCTGCACTCGTATTGGAGCCTCAAACCCCCTCCCTCATCTCAGCTTTGTGAGATGCTTTTGTCTTTCAAGCCTTAATTCCACTCTTACCTCCAGCACACAGTGACTCTCACCCCAATGACCTCAGGTCTGTATTTCCGAGAGGGAGGGCAGTGCTCCTACCTAATGGACAAGGCTGTGTGTGTCTTCTCTCACCTCACACCGCCTAGCATCTGCGAGCGGCCCAGTCAGTGTCTGAAAGAATGAGAATTGCCTGCAATTTCCAGAAACCAATGTGACAGCATTGGGGGGGGGGGGGGGGGG
>NW_006408532.1:455975-483487 GCF_000296735.1 Chrysochloris asiatica | reverse complement strand
GATTCTGCTTTGTGTGTGTGTGTGGAGAGGGGTGATCACACCATGATAAAACTGGCTTCTACAAAGCAATGCTGTTTGTACCAAAATATTTAATGAATATGCTTGTTAAAATAAAACCAACAGAAGAAACAGTAATACAATTTTACTGGTTTATATTTCAATTCGTAAAGTCGACACACTGAAACTACCCTAGCACAGTGTCCACGCACCAAGGACTGGATGAGCTCACAGCTGTTTGGGGAACCAAACAGGAAAGACACAGAAAGGGGGGGGGGGGAATGGTTTGGGTGTAGGAGGGTTGTCACTTGTCACCTCCCTTATCACGGAAGACCTTAGCAAGCTTTAGTGCAGCCAACAAGAAACGAGATACAAAACAACCCAAGTGTCTTTATATACAAACCAGTGCCTCTTAGAGCAGCTACCTCCACACCGCCCGCGGAGAAGACAAGCTCATCTGCGAGACAGCTGACGGCAGCACATCACTATATAAATTAAATGTCAAAGTTATTTAAAAAGGTGCTAAAATCTCCATTCCATAGCTTTGAAGTGAGAACTTGCAGCCCATCTGAACAGTGGGGTCACACCTGGCCACACTGGGGAAGGGAAGGGAAGGGACGCAAGACAGGAAGGAAGGTAGTGGCCTTGCACATGTATGCCCTGCACAACACTCACAGTGACACACACAGCTCAGCGTCTTCCTCACACAATTGTACGACGTGTTGTGCAAAAACATGGAACCTTGAAGTGAGGGAGCGCGTCACACTGTCGGGAGGAACGCAGAGCCTCACAAAGCTTGAGTGAAAGTAAGTGCCCAAAAATAGCCACGTAACCAGGTTGTGTAGATCTGGGGTCCTAGTATGGGATTTAACACTGTCAGGTGTACTGGGAAAAGATATTATCCATATATACACATATACAAGACACATTAAGCAAAATACAATTTGTCCACGTTCTGATTAATCCAGCCTCACAGTTAACACCCAACCAACATTTTTGAAGTGATTTTGGCAACTAATGCTAAAAAAACAAAAGCAGAAACAAACCCACATACCCAGAAACGATGAGAATTGCATAGAATTGATCAGAAAAATGTGAAAACTGTTAAACCAAAACCTGTGCATTGTGTAAGTTAAATAAAACTAGATGGTTTCAACTACACCCATGAAACCTTACTGAAAACAAAGTGCTTCTCCATGTCTACCTGTGGGACCCTCTGCTGGCCACTGGTGCAGATATGAATTATGTGAGTTACTGATCCCCTGTCTACCCCCACCCCCACCCATTATATATAATATGTATATTTTTTAAAAATTAAAAGGTTAAGAAAAAACACCAGACTGAAGGATCCCCAAACTCTGGTCATGTAAACTCAGCCTTTGGGCTGGTCAAGTGGTGACCTACACCGGGGGAAAGGCCTGGGAGGTCACACCAAGGAGTGTTTTCTAGAGTGGAGCATCAGCTGAGCTTGCAGGCCTGTTAGTATCAGTAGTTAGAAGAACCCTACCCCAGAGGCTGCCTGCTTTGTAAGCTCTGGTCCAATGACCTACCAGCATGCTTCTATGGATCTGACTTAGGTACATTCTGGTCCTGGGACAAGTCAGAGAGTCACACATCTGGCCAAAGAAGGCAACAAAAGGTGTCATGTTTTCTGAAGGTCTGGAAGCAGCCGCTGCTCTCAGCAAGTTTCTTTCCCTTGAACCCCAGTTGCCGTCTTTATGGAGCTCAGTGTTCGGTTGAACCACGTCTTCTTGGCTGCCTGTACCTCATTGAGGGCAAGACCTAAATGGTGCTCCAAGTCCTGTAAGAGGAATAGTGCACGTGAGGATGCTGGGCACCACTGACAATGGCACTGCTTCCAAATAGCTGAGCCAAGACAAAAATTAGGCCTCTGGAAATCCCCCTATTATTTCAAAGTGGCATAGAAAGGTCTAGAATGCCTAAAGACTTGGAACCTTTCTTAATTAACATACACCTGTTTCTTTCTTAGTTAATTTATTAAAACAGCCTCCTAATTTATCATCTACCTCCCCTGTCCATCCATTGTACACCAGGCAGGTGGGGATAAGGCTTTACCTCTGATTGCACCGTTTAATTCCCAGCACAAAAGTTGATAGTTTAAACTCTCTAGTGTGAGATGCTTCACAATCTGGACCCACTGAGTCTCTCCAGCCTTCAAGCCCACCCCCACCCCTGCTCCATGGGTGGAGCTAGTCCAAGGAACCTATTAGCTGGGACTCTTCTGAGGAGCGGCTGGTGAGTGTGAACCGCCGACCCTGCAATTCAATCTGATCTTGTGGTCCAGTGCATCATCCCACAGAGCCACACCAGGACTAGGCATTAGTGAACTGAAATGGAGTGGTATTGGCTAGCCTAATAGGGCAAGCCTTTTCAGCCCTCGGTGCTACTGATAATGCCACTCAATGCTCACTGTACTTTCTCTTCTGCATTTGGCAAAGCCCTGCTCATTCTTTGATCACAGCCTTTCCTGATTGTCCTAGATAGTCACACAAGCCACATCTTAGCTTTGCAGTCCCAGCACCTAGAACAGGGCCTGGCAAAGAGCAGATGCCCAGTGAATATGTGCAAAAAAGGAAGACCACAGGCCCTAACTCTTGGCTCTTACCACAGTGCTCGGTGCCTACCTCTGCTGACTATCAGTGCTGGTGGGACAGTGATGTAGTTTGAAGATGGCCAAAATCACCCTGAGTTCATGAGAAATGGAGGTTAGACAATGAGGTCATCTGCCCAAAGTCACAAAGGTCGTTAAGTGATAGAAGCTGGAGAAAAGCCCATTATTTATGCAGCCCTTACTTGGGCTATAAGGAGCTCTTGTAGCATAGGGGTTACGAGTCAGAATGCTAATCTCAAGGTCTGCCATTCAGCAGGAGAAATATGAGGCTTTCTGCTCATGTAAAGATTTACAGGCTAGGAAACCCTATACAAGGTGGTCTCTATGAGTCAGAACCAACTCCACAGCACATAACCATCACTACTTTGGGACTATGACAAAAGCTTTCCGTGTACTGACTTCACCCTCACAGCAGTGCCATTAGCAACAGTCTCTTCACCTGCATTTGTGCAGTGAGGCTCCGTGACTAACAGTTTCGTGGTGTAGTCTTATGATTCCAAAACATGTTTTCATCTGCTCTACCACAACATCTACATTTTGTGCATAATTATCAATAGGACAAGGTGTAGTCTTAGGATAAGGAAAACACTGACTAATCATACTGAGTAACCAAGTACTAGGCTTCCACTTGTGAGGATTATGCTCCAAGTTTAAAAAAAAAACCACACAAAAATACCCCAAACCACAAGCACGATTTCTGGGGTTCCCAGTTCACACCAAAAACCGAGTCCCACTGCACGAGCAACAGACAGCACCATGCTCCCCAGAGCTCAGGGCTTACCTGGATCTTACACTCAGCTTCCACCAACTGGAGCTTCGTCTGTGCCAGTTCCAGCTCCATCTCTCTCAACTGGTTCTTGAGTGTCTCCTTCTCTTCATCTGTGTCCTCGTCTAAAACCTCCTTGGCTGAACTGATGCCCTTTACACGTCCTTCTTTGTTGAAGAATTCCCGGCAGCGCTCACAGTCATCAACTTTTTGCTGAAATTAAATGTCAGATTTAAAGGGACAAAGATATAAAGAGAAACTAGCCCTTTAAGATGGTAAGCGCATCTCCTTCCAGAGGTTGCCAAGAGATCCAAGAAATGCCTTCTCTATTGAGTTCTGAAACTTCTGGAAACTACTCTCTTTTAAAGATGGCAGATAACCTATTGGAAAAACACCTGGAATTTTATGTCCAAAGTAATTAAAAAATATTCTTAGGTCCTGACCCAGATAGCTAACTTCTAAGGACTTTTGCTAGGAAAATGAAAAAGCAGTCAACTACAGCAACATGTGGCTCTGGAGCATAAGCATTAAACTGCTAATCGCAAGGTTGGTGATTCAAATCTACCAATCTCCTTGGAAGCTATAAGTCAGAATCAACTTGATGGCACTTAGCAACAACAACAAAATTAGAGTTGACAGGGAACAAACTATCCAACAATTGGGAAACAACAAAAAATATCTCATGCTAGAACTTTTGGCAAGATGGCGGACTAGGCAGACACTAAACAGACCCTCTGCAACAAAGATACACTAGACCAAATGAAGCAGACACAGAAGAAAATTCTGGAACCCTGAACTTCAGAGGACAGGTTAGAGAAGTGGATTGAATGCTTGCTAGGAGTAGAAGCTGATCAGGGGCTGAAAGAGAGTGACTGGTGAACAGCCATCAAGACATGGCACAACCATCCTGTGAACAACTTTGGCAATAGAAGGTGACCTGGCTCTGCAGGTTCACACAAGTGACAGGAAAGGTGCGATGCCTTCGTTTTTTTCCATGCTCCCTTGGTAATTGGAGATGTAGCCAACACCCATGCTCATCTCCAGTGCAGACCCTGCTGTCCAGTTCAAAACCATGCAGTTAGGGACCGTGGCAGTGTGAGGCAAGGGACTGCTGCACTGCTTTTGTGCCTGGAATCAGGTGGGCTCACCTCCAGAACACCATTTAACCAGTCTCTCTGCCCCCAGCTTCCCTGTGGTCCTATCAGACACTGAAACCAGCTCAGTCAAGGCCTTCATGAACTACTTTCTGATTGAGTGTCCTGAACATAGCTAATAGCTAATTTCAGCTAGGGCCAGGACCTCCACTGTCCAGATCCCTTCTACGCCCTGCGTGTGAGCTTCCTGACTTGCAGGAATTTCCTCCTCTCTGGGTCAAACAGGTGCACTGGTTTTTGTTTTTTTTCTTTTATTGTTTTATTTTGTTTTTTCTTTCTCTTCTTCCTCCTCCTCCTCTTTCCAGTCCCTTGAATCTCTACTTTTGTCTTTCTGTCTGTTTCTCATTTCTGTTCTTAATCTTTTTTCCCTTTTATTTTTCTCTTCTATAGCTCCATTATCCCATCCCTCCTTTTTTCTTTTTAATTATGCTTATGTGGGTTTTTAAGAATTTTCTTATTTTACTCTTCTATATAGCTCATTTCCCAGTCCCTCTTTCGTTTTTATAGTCATTAGTTTTTTGTTTTTTTGTTTTTTTTTTCTGGTGGTTCTCTGTCATTCTTTCTCTTTTCTTTTTATTATTTTATTTTCATTGTTGGTTCCTACTTTTTTTTTTTTTATTGTTTTGTTTTCTTGCGTGTGTGTTAGAAGGGGTTTTCTCATTTACATCTGACAGGAGACAGCAATTGTGCCCATCTAGTCCAGTCACAAGCATACCCTCCTTACAGCTCCACCCACTGGGCAAGACCCAATACCAACTCCTATACCAACTGATCAACACTAGACAGGAGCCAACACCAGCCAAACTGACCTTAAACTGAGGTGGCATGAATGAGAATGAGACCAGTGTACATGCTTCCATTCTCTACACCCATAGGAGACAGTTGGCAAGAGCCAAAGAACACATCAGCATACAATCATCAATTAAATACAAATACGACAACCCCACAATGCCCAAGAGACAACAGGCAATTGTAGCTCACACGAAGAAACTAGAAAATGGGTCAAACAAATGACCAAGATACACAGCCAGAAAACATTTCTGAGGAAGAAAAGGTAATCGAACTCATTGAAAAAAGCAAGGCGAACACAGAAAAACTTGTGAAGGATTTAGGAAAACACTACAAAAACAACCATTTAAAATATGCAAATTTTGAAACAATACAAAATCTGCAATTAGAAATCCAGAAGAATACTAAGATTTCAGGAATGGACAATACCCTGAAAAGACAAAGGAGAAGATATGTGAAGCAATGGAAGCCCAAATTAGTGAGTTTAATGATAAACTTCTGAATACTAGTTTACTAAAAGAACAATCAGCAAAAATAATAAGAAAATCCATATAAAGACTGAGTTATATGGGACAGCATGAGGATAAACAACTATCAGAATTCCACAACGAAGACACAATAAGCACAGAGAAAATTATTGAAGGGTTGTTGGAAGAAAGCTTCCCTAACACTATGAAAAATGAGAAGATAAACACAGAAGAAACTGAATGAACCCCAAACAGGATAGACCCTAAAAGAAAATCATCAAGACATACCATAATCAAAGTTTCCAGAATCAAAGACAAGGAAAGAACTGTGAGAGCAGCTTGGATCTCTCAGCAGAAACCACGCAGGTAAGAAGGTAATGGAATGACATATACAAAACTCTAAAAATGCTATAAAGGATGTTGTTCTTCAGCGTGAAAGCCAACAATAGCAGATAACAACCTGAGATTACCGTCCATGGCAACACTACCCAGAACTCATCCAGATATGGTGGTGGTAGTTATGTGCTGCGGAGTCAGTTAAAGTATTTAAAGTAAAACAAACTTGTAAGACTGAAAATAGGGAACCAGAGATAGCATTTAGTATGATGTCAACTACAAAGCAAAAAGGGAAGAGTATAGATACAGAATTTCCAGATGGCAAGGGAGTCAAGCAGATTTCAAGATAAAGCAGACTGTTTCAACTAAGGGAAAAAATTAGTAAATTACAGGGTAACCTCAAAGAAAACGCATTTTTTGATAAAAAAAAAAAAAAGAAAAAGAAAACCAGAAAATTCAATAAACATTAGCACAACAAATGACAATGAAAAGAAAACCCATCCAAAAAAATGAGCCAGTACAGTAAATTATGTAGAACAAAGAAACCAGCAGCACACACACACACACAAAAAATACAAAAAACAGCAAAATCACAGTGTGGTACTAACTGACTGAAAGGTCAGCAGTTTAAACCTACCAGCTGCTCCTCGGAAACACTACACAAGGTCGCTTCACTGAGTTGGAAACAATGATGTATGCAGTCTATTTAAAAGTTTTTGAAAATTTTTTTTTAATAACCAGAGAAAAGTTAAGTGTTGGGTAAAAGAAATCAGACACAAAAGTGTATTGTTATAAAATATATACACCATATTTCATCAACATAGATGCCAATGATTACAGGATATACCATTTCATATTCCTCTAAGAAAAAATTCTGCTGCAATTAAGCCACCAATTATAAAATTTGTTCCTAATTTCAGAACAAAATGCATTGCATACCTTTGAGATCAGAAGAAGTAGACTGCCACACATGACACCACCACCTAGTGGTACCTGGTTACCAATACCAATTGCTCAGGACGGGGTCACACTGGAGGATCCCGGATAGTGTAGAAGAAAATGTGGAATGAAATGAAACTCAGTATTATAAAAAAGACCAGGCTTTCTGGTCAAAAAGAGACTGGAAGAACCCAAGACTCTGGTCCTCTCTCACCCTTAAGGAACTCACCCTGTGGTCCAATTTTCAGCCAAGTGGTAGATAGTATATGGGGGTGAGGGGTGGAGAACACTGGTAAGGTTGGCTAACCAAAGAATGGTTAACCAACCCGTTTCCAGACCAAAACGGCAAATTCAGAAGGGCTGGGGAGGAGGGTAGAAGGGCAATAAGAACTAAAGGGAGGAAGAGGGATAACGCAGAGGGGACTGCAATCATTGAGATGAGATGAAACGAAAGAGTATGTATGATTTGTTGAATGTAAAACTGATGATCTGTAAAATGTCACTCAAGTCACAATAAGTTTTTTTTTAAAAAAAGTAATGCATAGAACAAATGAAATTTTGTGTTAATATTAAACCAAGTCTGTATATCAAAGTGTGAATAATGATGGCATCTGGGAGTAATGGGATTAAGTCTTTTTCTTATTTACTCTCACTCTAAATTTTCTGCAATGAGCACTAGTTTTAAAAATACACTCCTGGTAAAACACTAATTAAAATAGAGGTCAGGTATATATGCAAACTTGCTTGAAAGGCAACCTCCTTCCCCGACAATGTTGCTTATGAAAACGTTACAAGAATAGACCTTTACCTGAAATCCTTTCTTATGTTCCTGTCCACTGAGCTGTAAGTGTCTCAGTACAGTATCTTTCAGTAAATTACTATCTTAGTAAAATGTGACAAGTGCTCAAATATAGGTATAGCTTTAAAAACAGAAAACACCAAGTAATAAAACCTACCAATCTAACAACACAGCATTAAAAATCATTAAAAACAACAAACAGGGAAAAGTAGTTAGCAAGCCACCTCACTGAATTTGGATCCGTTACAGCAGACAGAGTTCAGGTGAGGTGTATCCATTCTACAGAACCACCCTTGGGAAAGACACATCACAGCACATGGTCCTGACCACCAATCCTCACCACGCTCACAGTCCTATCTGCAAGGTCCTTGGCCTCAGGGTGGTGGTCCTTTGAGACCCCACAGCAATCAACCGACTCCAGGAACCCCATGTACTTTAGAGTTGAGTTTAAAGCTGGAGCAGCTTTTGGGCTAGTCTAGGGTGTGGAAACATTTTTCTGCCAAAGGCCATGTGGATATTTATAACCATTCATGGGCCATACAAAATTACCAACTTAAAAATTAGCCTGCTACAGAGGTAACAGAAGCAAATACTATTGAATGATGACGCATGGAGGAGACTGAAATCATTGCAATGCAACGATGAGTGTAAAACCGATGTTCTCCCAAGTAAACTAGCACTCAATTCACAATTTAAAAAACAAATAAACAAACAAAACTGAAAAATTAGCCTGCTATATTCAGTCAAAATTGACTTTACTCATCCCTTACGTGATGGCTGGAACTTCAGTTGCCTTGGCAAGGTCAGACCAAATGACTTTGCAGGCCACAGGCCAGATGCTCCCCAGGTCTGCTCTGTATGCCCTTTTACATAAAACAGGCACAACAGAGCCAGGACTGTGACAGCTAACTTACAAGTACTTGCTGGCTTCTTTCACTTTGGACGTAAAGGTAAAACTGACCCATCCCAAAATCTGTTTTCCTGATTGTAGCCAAAAAATGAGTATGGTGGTGGTGTGTCCTCAAGTTGGTTCCGATGCATAGTGACCCTGTATAGGGATTTGGAGGTGGTAAATCTTCAAGGGAGCAAAAGCCTCATCTTTCTCCCATGATGGATTTGAACTGCAGACCTTACTCTCGGTTAGCAGCCCAACTCTCGTAATTCACTCCGCTACCAAGGCTCCTTAAAATGACTGAGGATGGTCCAAAAATCTCTTTAGTGAGAAGATTGATAGTCTTACCCGAATTTTCTCAATTTCCACTTTATTAGCTGTTTGCTGTTTCTCCAATCTTTCACTCAACTGAGAACAAATCTGAAAAACATAATGTAAAACAACCACCTCTTGAGCAATATAATCATCTGGGCTCAGGATAAATTCCATAGTGGAAGCTGGAATATGCTATATAGAATGAACACAATACAAAAACAGGCTGCATGGGAGGTGGATGAGCAGAGGTTCCTCCAAGATAGGTCACCTCTGCATCCAGGTGCCTGGAACTTACAAGAAGCTTTTGGTGTCACAATCAGTGGCCAATGGTTTCTGAAACTTGCCAACCTCATAAACTAGCATCAGATCCAGGATTCTGACAACACAAGTAGCCAAATGGAAACCTTAAGTTGATAATTCCAAAATAGAAGCACACTCATGAGTGTATTAGTGCTGCCTACATGCTGGACACCGTGCCAGACACATTACACATATGGTCTTACTGAATCCTCCCAACAGTCCTGCCCTGTTAGGATTATTTTCCATAGTTTATAGTTGAGAAAGAAGTGAACTTGTCAATGCAAGTGGTAAAGCCAGGATTTGAAACCAGGGTGTTTTAAAGGAATTGGGTCCTGGGAGGCCCCACCACCCCAGGGTACCCAGGAGCGACCCACCTGCTTATAGTCACCAATGATAGAACTGTTTTTTTTAATCTCAGATTCTGCCTTGTCAAGTTCCCGACGGCACATTTCTTTTAACTGCACACAAAAATAAAAGTGAATATTTTTAGGGAAAAACTCCAAGGAAGCTCTGGAACGTACTGCTTAGTTCTGGACTTCCCAAAAAGTGCCTGATTTACTGGCAGGGCCCTTATCTACTTCCCTCTTTTCCTCTCAGCAGGACTAAGCCTGTTTTTGATTCCAGGAGCGGATGTTGTTAAGTGTCATCAAGTTGGTTCCGACTCACAACGACTCTGTATAGGGTTTCCAAGGAGTGGCTGGTGAGTTTGAACCACTGACTCTGCAGTCCAGTGCATTAACCCACAGTGGCACTCACAGGATTCCGCCAGGAGAGGAACAGTGAAACATTCTGAAAATGGGTGGTTGCTTAAATCCCTCCCTGCCAGTGTGTTTGACCCCATGAACCTTGGCTGAGGAGGTGGTGGTTGGATGCCACCAAGTCTGTTCTGACTCATAGCAACCCTGTATATGGTTTCCAAGGGTGACTGGTAGTTTTGAACTGCTGACCTTTCCATTAGGAGTCCAGTGCTTATCCTACAGTGCCACACCAAGGCTCGACTGAGGAGGCAGTCCCAGCCAAACACAGGTCAAACAGCTAATCAGAAGACTAGAGGTGTGTGTTTGTTTTTCAGCACCTCATAGTTTTTGTAGAATCTGCTTGTCAGCCTGTACCTCAGGCAGTGCTAGCAGAGCCCAGGAGGGTATAGTCAGGAGGGAGAACCAGGGGCGGGGGAGGGGAGAATGGTTTGCTCCAGAGTCAAAGCTCTTCCTGGGGGTGGCTGGCTGCAGGTCAGTGGCCCACTGGCTAGGAGAACCTAGCTCAGGCTAAGATTTCTTGAGTTTACTCCATGGGGGAGACAGGAGAGGAGAAGCAAGGAAAGAGCCAGACATTGTGACATGGTACCTGCTTTGGACAGAAATGCTAACCCTCTTCTCTGTTACACTCAGATGCTGATACACAAAAATTTCTCCTACTCCACTGAAGGATGGGCCTTGACCCACTGTCTCCTCCTAGACTTTAATTATTAAGAATGTTATGCTTTACACAGTAAATAAAAAGGGGCTCTGGAGAGAAACTGAAGCCAGCTGTCTCGGGGTTTTCCAGTGCCAACAGGAAGCCACCAGCTGAACTCCAGCTCAGGCATTTATAATTTACAGGAATGTGAACAAAGGGAGAAAATTCCTCTCACCTGAGCAGACTCTTCTTCCAGCCTTCTTTTCTCTTCCTCTGCATCAATCAATTTTTGTTTAGTCATAAGCAGCTCCTTATTGAGTGCATCTGCCTTTTCCTCAGCCTGAAACATACATACATTTAAGAGATGATGTCAGAAAACAAGAACTGAAAATCAGAAAGGGTTTAAATGACCTAGCACAATCCTATTTTATGAGGATGGGGAGATGCGATCCAGAGGGGGGAGGATGACATATAAGTTCAGATCAGAACTCAGACAAGAGTCCATGCACAAGTACCTGACCCAATCTCCTGCACAGACTTTAGTGCAAGACAGTGGTTAGGAGTTCAACCTTTGGGACCTTAGACTGCCTAGGTTCTACTGGCCTCATCCATTAACCACATGCCACCTGGACAAGTCACTATGAACCACTCTGTGAGCTTCAGGCTCTTCATCTAAGAGGTAAGACATGAAAAGCACACTCTACAGCAGCTGGCACACAGTAGATCCACCAAAGTTGCTGGTGGTGCAATTTGTAACTGCCATCGAGTTTGTTCCGACTCATAGTGACCCTATATAGGGTTTCCGAGGAATGGCTGGTGGGTTTGAACCACCGACTTTGCAGCTAGCAGTCCAGTGCTTATCCTACAGCAACACATCAGGACTCCAACTGTCATTATTACTAGTAGTAGTAATAACAAACTAGCGTTCCTTCTCTCTACTGCCAGGCTTTCCTCTGCTTTACTGACCAAGCTTTGCATTTCACCTGATGACACTGTTAATCTGAAATGGTCATCGTCTCCCCCAGTCTTTTCCTTCTAGGCTGACAATGGTACCCCTTATTGGCACCTGACAGAGTTCCGAGGGTAACTGGAGAATGAGTACCAAGCTAGAGGGCACTCAAGGAAGTGGGGCAGTCAGCACTAGATAGAGGGGCTCTGCCAGTCTCCTAATATACAAGCTTCCTAGCTCAAGTGGCACCTAGCTAAAGTGGTGTAGCTGACCCCTTGTTGTTTACTACTCTGCACTTCCTCTCATATCTTATTTTGGGGGCACAGGTTCCAAAGGGCTGGGGCCTCCTTTGGGGAACTGAGAAAGGCCAGGCACTACCGGCACACCACACCTGAAATTAAGTGGGTTCTATCCTTTCTGGGAAGTAGCACATCATCTCCTCCTCTACTGCGAACCCAAGAAGCAATCAAAATGGAAATTGAAAGAATTAAACAACCAGGGAAATAACTAGTAAAGAGAAGGAAGCCCTGTTAGAGACTTTGCTTTACAAACCGCTAAAACAACCTACGATCCCTCTTGGGCTCAGCTAACATCTTTTGAGGACAGTTTTGGAGCATGTACCACATGCCCATGTCTCATTTCATCTACCACACCGTGATGGATAATGCTTGCACAGATACTGATTATAAGGAGTACGAGGGAGTCAGGTCATGCACTTGAATCTTCTGATCAAGAAATCTGAGCTTTTACCATGACTTCACTTCAATGCCTGCCCACACCAACTCCCCAAATTATATATAAAAACGGATTTCATGTTTTTTCTGTGAAGAAGTGATTTCCATGCACTCTTACAATGCAGGTAGCAGAGCTAGAATCTGAAACCAGGTCACCTGACATTGAGCCTAGATTTGTGCCGTGACTCCAAGAACTGACTCTGTTGCACAGAGGCTACGCTGGACTGATCTAACCAGGGTCCTCTGAAGGCACCACACTCTTTCCACAGTCACGTATTTACATAACCATATGAGGAGAGAAGATCTCCACATCCAACCAGGAAGAATAAGGGTCCAGACTTACCCTCTCACTGTAAACAGACAACTGAACAAAATATAAGAAACAACTGTTTGCAGACATTGAAAACAATTAAGTGCAGGGCTATGGTTCCTGAGAGAAAGAAAACAAACAAGATGAGCCCTACTACTGCTCCTGACTTTCTGTCTCGAGGTACTTTCTAGACCAAGAACAGAGTTAAGAGACTCCAGGAGGTCTCAAATGGTTAAGGAGGCTGAGGTGACTGGAAGCCACAGGGCAAAGGTCTGGAAAAGAACAGCTAACATGGCAAAACAGAAGATAAAATTAAATCATGAAAATATCTAATTAAAGCAAAAGAGGGCTTCAAAAAAGACCGTGAAAAGGGAATGATGAGGGAAAAAAGGACCAACAGCAAGGTGGTACACATAAATCCAACTATATAATTATATTAAGTGTAATAAGCAAACATTCACTTAAAAGGCACAGCTTGTCAGACTGTATAAAAATACTGCCTAAAAAATTAATTTTAAATACAAAAGCAAAGATATGATAAGAATAAAAAGATGGAATAATCATTAAGTTTTTTAAGAAATCTGCTGTTGTTAGGAGCCATTGAGTGGGCTGCAACTCATAGCGACCCTGTGCACAACAAAATGCAATACTGCCCAGCACTGCGCCATCCTCAGAGTTACTATGTTTGAGCCCAATGTCGCTGCCACTGTGTCAGTTCATCCTGTTGAGGGGCTTCCTCTTTTTGGCTCACCCTCCACTTTACCAAACATGGACGTCCTTCTTCAGGTATTAGTCCTTCCTGACATGTTCAAATTATAAGAGACAAAATCTCGCCAGCCTCACTTCTAAAAGCATTCTGGTATACTCCTTCCAAGACAGATTTGTTTGGTATTCTAGCAGTCCTTCGTATTTTCAATATTCTTCTCCTGTCCCACTTTCACATGCATATGTAGTGAATGAAAAGACCATGTCTTGGGTCAGACACACTTTAGTCCTCAAACTGAAATCTTTGCTCTAGAAAACTTTATAAAGTGGTCTTATGTGGCAGATTTGTCTAATGCAATACACACCATTTGATTTCTTAACTGTTGCTTTCATGTTAAGTGTTGTTGTCAGTGGATCCCCCCAAAATGAAACCTTTGACAACTTCAATCTTTTTTCCGTTTTTCATGATATTTACTGGTTCAGTTGTGAGGAGTTTTGTTTTCTTTATTGTAAGGTGCAATTCATACTGAAGGGTGTAGTCTTTGATCTTCATCAGCAAGCAAGGTTATGGTTATCTGCATATTTCAGGTTGTTAATGAGTCTTCTTCCAATCTTGATGCCAAGTTCTTCATGTGATTCAACTTCTTAGATTATTTGCTCAGCACAGAGACTGAATGTTGTTAAGTGCCATCAAGTTGGTTCTGAGTCACAGTGATCCTGCATAGGGTTTCTGACAAGCGGATGGTGAGTTTGAACCGTCGACTTTGTGGTTCAGTGCTTAATCTACAGTACCACACCAGGACTCCACAAATTGATTAAGTATGGTGAAATGATATAACCATGACACACACTTTTCTTGGTTTTGATCCATTTAGTATCCTCTTGTTTTGTTCCCACAACTGCCTTTTGTTCTATGGGCAGGTTCCACATGGGCACAATGAAATGTTTTGCTATTCCCATTCTTTGCAATGTTATCCATTGTCTGTTTTGATCTACACAACTGAATGCCGTTCCATAGTCAACAAAGCACAAATAAGCATCTTTCTGACATTCTTTGCTTTCAGCCACCATCCTTTTGAATCTGGCTTGAATTTTTAGTAGTTCCCTATCTATGACCTGCTGTAACTGTCTTTCAATTATCTTAAGCAAAATTTTACTTGTATGTCATATTAATGATACTGTTCAATTTTCACATTCCCTTGGGTCATGTTTCTTTGTAATAGACATAAATATGGATCTTTTCTAATCACTTGGATCAGGTCTTCCAATTTTATTCACATGGGTAAGTGAGCACCTGTAGTACTAGTTTGTTGAAACATTTCAACTTACATTCTGTCAATTCTTGGACTCTTGCTTTTTTTTTTTTTTTTTTAACCAATTTGATTACTTTTTGACTGAAGAAGTAAGCAGGTCTTTTTTTTTTTTTTTTAACCAATGCCTTCAACGCAGTTTGGACTGCTTCCTTCAACACACACTGGTTCTTGTTCATATTGCTACCTCTTGAAATGGCTAGATATTGATCAGTTCTTTTTGATGGTGTGTTTGTATATAGTCCTTCCATCTTCTTTTGATACTTCTTGCATCAGTCACTATTTTGCCCACCAAATATTCAATATTGTAAGTTAAAGCCTGATTTTTTTCTTCAGTTCTTTCAGCTTGAGAATTGCTGAGCACGTTCTTCTCTTTTGGTTTTGTAACTCCAGGTGTATGTATATCTCATTATAGTTACTTTGTCTTCTCAAGCTTCCCTGCTGAAATTTTCTGTTCAGTTCTTTTATTTCCCATTTCTTCCAGCCATGTTAGCTGCTCAATGTTCAAGAGCAAGTTTCAGAGTCTCTTCTGACATTCATTTTGGTTCTTTCTTGTCTTTTTAATGACTTTTGGCTTTCTTCATGTATGATGTTCTTGATGTCATCCCACAACTCCTCTGGTCAACACAACAATGTTAATTCATCAAATCTATTCTTGAGATAGTCTCTAAATTCAGGTGGGATACACTCAAGGTTTTACTTGGTCTCTTGTGGACTTGTTTTTAATTTCCTTCAGCTTTAGCCTGAATTTACATATGAGCAACTGACGGTCTGCTCCAGTTGGTTTGTGTTTATCATCTGGTGAAGTCTATATATACAATCACCTATTATATTTTTGGAAAAAAGCATTTGCAATGAATAAAGTTGTTTGTCTTGCGAAATTCTACCATGCCATCACCAGTATTGTTTCTATCAAGGCCACCTTCCTCTTTGTTTTCAACTTTCAGATTCTAATTACCAGTTAATTATTAATGCATCTTTGATCAATTTCAGACTGAAGAAGTTGGTAAAATTCTTCAAAACTAGCTTTGATGGTTGGTGCATAAATTTGAATAATAGTTACATCAACTGGTCTTCTTCCTGGTAGGTGTATGTATATTATCTTATCACTGTATCTTGATATGTTCTTTTTGACGATGAACGTGATGCCATTCCTCTTCAATTTTTCATTCCCAGTTTAGTAAACCATGTGATTGATTGATTCAAGATGGCTAATACCAGCCTTTGTGTTTTGTGATGAAATTATCAGCAGAGTCCTGGTGTGGCACTCTGGGTTAATGTGCTGAACAGCAAAATTGGTTTGGATCACAAGGTCCATGGTTCAAGCTTACCAGTCACTCCTTGGAATCCCTATACAGGGTTGCTTTGGGTCAGAACCGACTTGACAGCACTTAACAACGTTAAGTCAACCAACAGTACCAGTCTACTTTGTCTCACTAATTCCTTATGCATTCCATATCATTTTTGACAATTTCTAATTTTCCTAGATTCATATACCATAGATTTCTGAGTGCTTCCCCTCTCTGAGTTTCAAGTTTCCTGACTTGTTAAAACAATTTTCATCCAAAAATGGGGCTCAAGCTACTTTCATTACAAGGCTGAAGTAAGAATTAAGAGATACTGACTAAAGTGCTTATTACAATGCCTGGAATACAGAGCCTTAGTAAACTGGAGTTCATTTATTATTGTTTCTCACCTCTGATGCCAGGAACATAAACTAGCTATGCTCTTTGACTACTGTGTCAAGAAGTTTATTGATTACCTTAAACTAATAGACACCAATATTATTACTGGCCCTATCAGACGGAATAATAATAAAAGCAACTGTTAAAAATAATTCTAAAACAAAATTTTTCCTAGAATTTTAGTCTAAGATGCCTCTGAAGATAATTTCATCACCAATCACACAGACTCCTGTCTAAGACCAATTTCCCTTTTTTCCTTTCTGTGTGAGCCACAGCGGCTAGAGGACATCTTAGGGATACACCTATGACCCTGCTTCAGTAGTCCCTGCTCAGTGTACTCCCCCCTCCTCCACTGGCTAGGAAGGAATGTCTGAGTAGTGAGGGAATGCCCCACGTATAGTGCTTCTTCAAAGAGAACAGAGGGTATGCACCATAGGAAAGAAACTCAGAGCTCAGAAACAGACTGATAAAAGCCCCATGTCAGTGAGATCCCTAGGTTCTGGTCATTGAGGGACAATGACCTTGAAACACCTTCCCTGCAAAAATTGGAAATGCCCAGATATATCCAATTACTTGTAGCAGAAACGTAAAGGGAATTTGATACTGAGTATGCCTGATTTTTGGGCAGTGTATTAGTATATACAAGCATGCAGTTTTCACTATTACCCTGTTACGTGGCTATTATTCCGCCTCCTCTGTTTACAGGGTGTCCACGGTGAGCATAAAACTAGAATAACTGGTATTTGAACTCAGGTCTGTACCAAATTTTCAACTCCATTATTCACTTTCTAAAGACAATAAGAACCAGTAGATACTGCTATCTCTCGCTTTCTCCTGTCATCTGACATGTGAGCCACTTTGAGAATCTAAGGGAGCACTGAATTTCTACCTAAATGCACCAAATTTTCAAGACCTCCTGAAGTTCCTGGACACTTTGGACTTCGATAAATCATGTAACTCCCTTGTAAACCCTGAGCGGCCTGAGCTGTCCCTAGAGCCTTAGGAAACCAGTGAGCAGAAAAGCAGTCTTATGAGGCTAAGGCTAGTAGGGGAATCTAAATCAGAGGTTGGCAAACTAAGACCATGGCTTCATCTGGCCCACCACCAATCTGTGTAACTCAAGTTTTACTGGAGCACCTTGAACATAAACCACAAATGAGAGAATATATCTTTTTCTAAGGAAAACTTATAGTCCGGAAAATGGATAAGCATCTTGTCAGGAAAGTCTTCACCTCAAAAACTTTAGGATTAAGGGATGTAAAGAAAGATGGAAACATATGCTGAAAGAAACGACTAATAGAGTCACAAGTTGCCGAGGTGTTGAGCTGCATTCCAATCAGCAAAACTTCCTCCAGAGGCACATGCACTATGTAACATAACAAAATTGTTCTTGTTTTAGGAAGCATTCGTTGAGGGGAAAGTTCAAAGAAATCATAATGACTAAAATATTACCGTCCAATTGTGATAGCATAAGGATTGGCCAGAAGGTCCCTTAAACTATGAATTAAAGACTGCCTGTACAAAAAGAGAAGGCTGCAGTGAGAAGGGCTTAATTTCAAAGCGATTATCAAGACTCCCTGAAAGAAACACAGATACAAGTTGAAACACAAGAGACAAACTTTGTAGATAAACAGCTAGAACAACAATCACTAAAATGAAAGGATTTCATTTGATCTTTCCTTTTAAGTCCCGTTAAACTTACATTTAATGTGGTCTCTATGGGGTATAATTGATTAGTGCATTCGGCTGTTAACCCAAAGGTTGGTGGTTCAAGCCCACTTAGGGATAAGTCTTGAATTTTAAGAAGCTCGGGTAGCACATATGTTATGAGTCGGGCTGCTAACCTCAAGGTCAGCTGTATGAAACTACCAGTTGTTCCGTGGTAGAAAGATGAGGCTTTCTGATTCCGTGAAGATTTACAGCCTTGGAAACCCCATACAGGGTCGCTATGAGTGGAAAACAACTCAGTGGCACACAGTCACCACCAAACTTACATTATCCAAGTCCTTTCGCAGTGCAATCTTGCTGGTCACTAGTTCGTGGGCTAAGTCATCGTTTTCCTGTTCCAACCTCATGTTAGCTTCTTGAAGACGTCGATTCTCCCGCTGAAGGATAGAAAGGAACCAGTTAAAGACACATAAAAAACAAATTAATGTCATTTTCTCTGACAAACTTCAAAATTAATTTCTAAGTCCTATGGTAGCGTAGTGGTTATGAATCGGGCTGCAAACCGCAAGGTCAGCAGTTTGAAACTACCAGCAGTTCCGCAGGAGAAAGACAAGGCGTTCTGCTCCCGTAAAGATTTACAGCCTTGGAAACCCTGTGCAGGGTCACTATGAGTCGGAACCGACTCCATGGCACTTAACAACAACAACAACATAGTAATACTGGGAGATGTGACTGAACCTGGATGTGTCTCCAGTCAACTGTGGCATGGTAGGATCAGCACTGGACTGCGAACCACAAGGTTGGCAGTTCAAACCCACAAGCTGCTCCTCAGAAACTCTACAGAGGGTAGCTAAGAGTCAGAACAGACTTGACAGTACTTCACAACAACTACCTTCTCCATAAAGAAATACTTAACTGCTTCAGTGACCTTGTCAAGCAGCTATTTCTTATTAACTACGGCGAAAGGCCACTGAACTGTAACAAACTAGCCAGGTGGTTTAAAACAAAACAGCTCTTGCTTTCTCTTTTGCCAACACAAACTGAGACTTGCGCAGTGGAACTGAGTTTGAAAGGAGCACAGTTTCATCATTCCATGAAAGGCTGAAAGCTCCTCACATCATACGGCCAGAGCAAACAAACCTCAAATCGCTCAATGGGGTCTTCTTGTTGAGCCTGCTGTTCTCTCATGGTGTGATACTCCTTTTCATACTTTTTCAGCTTCTTTTGACTAATCTGTAGGAAAAACCACAGCACAAATGAAAAGGTATCAAAAGTGGTGGGTGCTTCAGGACCTGTATTGAAGACGAAGACTTCTGCTGCTGTGGGCTTCCCCAGTCATTAGGAATGTAGTGTTTACTCTTTTTGGAAAGAAAGCAGTAAGTTGAGTCCATAACCCAAAATTCTTACTCAATGACTATTGTAGCCCAGAGTTCTGTGGGGAATATTTGATTCCTACGATTTTACTGACAGTGTTAGAACAAAAATACCCACTGATTACCCCCTTTCACCTGAGTTCTAGGTTCTTCTTGTCAATAATAACAGTAACAAGCCAGCATTTTATTCAGCACACATGACAGCACTAAGTGCTTTCAATTGGGGACCTCACAACAACCTCTACAAATTATACCATCAGTGTCTTCATTTTACAGGCAAGTTAACTGAAGTAAGAGGAGGTTATATAGTATGTTCAAGTCACTCACTTTGGAATGAGAAGATCTGGGATGTGGCCCTGGCAGTAAGAATCTATTTGGTCTAAGCTTGTAGTCCCTACACTAGCCTGTCACCTTTCCCACCTGTGCTCTCCATTAGGTCCTGTGATGCTTCCCAACAGGCATCACTCTAGCCACCCTGAAAAACACAGCTGTACTGACTCCGCTTTAACTATTCCTTAGTCCCAATCAATCTACTGCTCTCCTTCTCTCAAGCATTTTCTTACCATCCACTGCGGCCCTCAGCCCTGTCACTTGTTACCTCCACTGCTTCATGGCCTCTCTTTCCTTAACCTTTCCTTAATCTTGATTACTCTGGAGAAAGGGCCTTCTTGAAGGTAACCAGTGATTTCTGTTTTGTACCATCCAGTGGTCTCACCTCTCCCTAATTAGAGTTCAAGAAAGCGAAGTGGATTGGTCATGTTAAAAAATGAAAATTAAGCATGACGCTGATGCTTTAACATTTCTTTTCTTTCTAGGAAATCTTTCCCCTCCTTCCTTCTGTGGACTCTCCTTCATCTAATACGCTCTCCCATTCTTTTATTGGGTGACCCCTTATCTTTCTTCAATCTCACACATAATTTAGGACAGCCCTTCAAAATCTTTCGTTAGTCCTTTCTTTGATTCCTTCTTACACACTATTAGCTGCTTCCCGCTGGTGCTTTTAAAATTACATTTTTTAAATTGATGAGAGAAATAGAAAAATGATCAAACAGGTAAGGTATAATTTGAAAAGCCAACTCTAAAGTTAACACTCTGCTTATCTGTTCTCAAAGCTTCACTTATGAACACTACACAGCTGACTCACAAATCTTTTAGCCCCCACTTCCAGGTAGCTAGGACTCTCGAACCAATCTGGCCCAACTTCCTAATTTATAGATGAAGAATCTATAAAGCCCAAGTGTGCAGTGTGTTGGCATCGTTCTCTCCTATTCCCTGTCCCATTACATTGCCTTTCCATCTTCCTTCAGCTGCCTGATGTACCTCTCCCACTGACTGAAGCACACACCTCCCCTAAGTTGGGTGTTAACAGGTCTGCCTCAATTGAAGTTCTATTGATTGAGTTTGGCTGCCACCCAAGGAGAGGCAGCCAGGAGGATAACACTATGCCCTGGCTGCAGTCTTCAACAAGACACCCATTAAACACTTGGGGTGAGGCCACAAGCTGGAGAGTCAGGCCATCTTTAAAACCCATATCTTATGCGGTCTGAGGCCAATACCAGGGTAAACTTTTATTGTGCACCGTTAAGTGATTCACAAAGAAAGAGCCTAAGTAAAATGTCTGTTTGATCAGTAAATTTATAAACAATTTTAACAGATCAATCGGAGAAGAAGAGAACATAAATGAGGCTTGTGGACAGTGCACATTTCCTCCCGGGGCTCTCTGCTATTAGTCTGGGCTTTAAGAGACACAGGAGGGCGGTGGGTATGAGGCTCCCCCTAGCGTTTTGACAAGAGCAACGACAAAAAAGAACTGGGGGGCTTTAATAAGTTTATGGAAAAATTCCATTATATTTTCATTCCATTTTCCACAAACTTTTTGAAGCCCCCTAGTATAAAACATTTAGTCAAATCTTCAGGATTCAATTTTTCATTCTTATCTTACAGTAAGAAATAATTCCATTTATCTCCCTATTCCTCCCCCATAACTGTATTTTAAAAGGCTTAATTATATTTTTCCTACATTTCATTATTCCTTAATATATAACTGCTTCATTATCTCTGAAAAAAGGCAAGAGGGAGCTCAGCTGTGTACCAACAGTACCTGGTTGAAGCTACACCCTCTATACATGCTGTATCATTTGGTTCTTAAAGTTAGTGCCAGAGTTACACATACTTCTTTGCACTTCTCATTTTCTGCATTGAACATGAATTATTTTAAGAAAAACAATAAATACTGTTTTCAAATAATTCCAATCATTATTTTGGGTCCCTCTGGGTGAAAAACAGCTCTCCACATTCCTCCAGTGGAAGGTGTTTCTGCTGGGCTTTGACATCAAATCCCCGGGAGCATCCTCTGCAGGCCCACAGTTCTGGTCGAGTTCACCAGCTTAGTGTTGTCTCCCTGCACCTCAGCCTCACCCATTATTCCTTCATTCTCAGTCTTGCTCTCTTTCTCTCTCCTGTAAGCCTATCAAACACAACATAAATAAAATAGTCCTGCCTACAATGGATTAGCGTAGTGGTTACGAATTGGGCTGCGAACCTTAAGGTCAGCGGTTCAAAACTACCAGCCGCTCCGCGGGAGAAAGATGAGGCTTTCTACTCCCGTAAAGATTTACACCCTCGGAAACCCTGTACAGGGTCGCTATGGGTCAGAACTGACTCGACGGCACTTAACAACAACAACAATGGATTTGCAGTGAATCCTAAATTTTGTAGCATGGGTGTGTCTGCATATCACAGACAACTAGTTAGGCTGCCTCTGAGGCCCAAGTCCAAATCCAAATCCAAACCCAATGCCATTGAATCGATTCATCGCAAGACTGCAAATCACTATGGGAACAGACAGCCTCTTCATCGTCCTGTGGAGAGGTTGGTGGGTTTGAAACGCCAACCTTTCTGTCAGCAGTCTAATACATAATATAAAAATGTGTCACCTGAACTCCTTCTCTGAGGCACAGAGCCCAGGAAAGAGACTGATGCCTGATACCTGGATGGGGAACCAGGAGGAATCAGCAGCAAAAACAGTGATTCAAGTCTGCTTATGAGGCTGCGTACAGAGGAGACTACTACTTCTCAGTCTGTTTGTTTTATCACTGACGTCTTCTCCAGGTCAGAACTGTGTCTCATTCATCGTTACACCCTGCCCATGCCTATCGAGAGTGCCCAAGAATGACTGATAAATTAATGAGAAAAGACCCTTTCTTCCCTGCATTGACCTTGCTTCTGAATGGAAATGGCAACCAAAAAGAACACACAATGCAAGCCTGGTCCTGGGCAACCTACACCTGGCTAACTCCCATACCTATTTCAGATCAGAGCTCTAACATCACTTCTTAAGAGAGCCCTTCCTTGACACTGTCCCATTTGTCCATGTCTCTCTTTTATACACCCTCACAGTGCTTACTTGTCTTCCGACTAGGAAAGAGGCCAAAGGCCATTTCTGTTTTGTTTGCCACTGTATCTCTACTGCCTAGCATAATGTTTGCAACATAATTGGGATTCAATACACAGATACTGAACAAAATCGAAGCTAAATGAGAGGCACTTATTTATATCTTTGTTAGGCATTAGTGACACAAACATGTGCACAGATCACAATATGCAAACTCCATGAGGAGGACAGGAACCAATTTATCGTGAGATTTCTAATGCTTAGCACATAGTAAGCATAAAAATATTTAATGAATGGGAACATATTCCCAATCATAGAAGTCCAAGGTTTGTTTTCTCTCTCTCTGATCGAAACAAATAACATTTTCATTGACTTCAGGAAGCAAGGAAATCAGACCTAGAGCTCTAAGTCACACACTTACTGTTGGCTGAAGGCTGGTAGAAATCACAGCTTCACACACAGATATTTTGCCTTATTGTTATTGTTATGTGGCGTGGAGTCGGTTCCGACTCATAGAGACCCTGTACAGGATTTCCGAGGCTGTAAATCTTTACAGGTGCAGAATGCCTCATCTTTCTCCTGCAGAACAGCTGGTAGTTTCGAACTGATGACCCTGAGGTTAGCAGCCTGATTCGTAACCACCACGCTACCAGAGCTCCTTATTTTGCCTTATAAGATTAAATTCTAAATTTAATGTTTGTTCTATTCATATGTACTTTTGGGTGTGGCTGGAGCAGTTTATAATTTCCTGGGATAAGACTAACTTTGCAATCAATGTTTTGCCCCCCTCTGCAATTAGCACGGTAGGTGTTCACACTGTTAGAAACAGCCCGTTTCAAAGAGAGGTGACTCAATGGAATGCGGAAATCATCGGACAATCTCTTTGATATCCCAGGCGAGTAAACTTTTGCTAAAGGTAATACAGAAAGAGCTACAATGACACATTGACAGAGAACTTCCAGAGGTTCAAGTTGGATTCAGAAGAGGCCGTGGAGCAAAGGATATCATATCACTTGCTTATGTCAGATGGATCTTGGCTGAAAGCAGAGAATATCAGAAAGATGCTTACCTGTGTTTTATTGACTACGCAAAGGTTGTCGATTGTGTAGATCGTGACAAGCTATGGACAACATTGCAAAGTATGAGTATTCCAGAACACTTAATTGTGCTCATGAGGAATCAGTACCTGGACCAAGAGGCAGTTGTTCGAACAGAACATGGGAACACTGAATGGTTTAAAATTAAGACAGGTGTGCGACAAGGTCGTATTCTTTCACCATACTTATTTAACCTGTATGCTGAGCAAATAATCTGAGAAGCTGGGTTATATGAAGAAAACTGTTGCATCAGGATTGGAGGAACACTCATTAACAACCTGCAATATACAGATGATACAACCTTGCTTGCTGAAAGTGAAAAGGACTTAAAATATTTACTGATGAAAAGCAAAGAGCACAGCCTTCGGTGTGGACTGCATCTCAATGTAAAGTAAACAAAAATCCTCATCACTAGACCAATAAACAACATTCTTATCAATGGAGAAAAAAAAGATTAAAGTTGTCAAAGGACTTCATTCTTCTTGGATCAACTATCAATCCTCACAGAAGCAGCAGACAAGAAATCAAACAAAGTATTGCATTAGGTATATCTGCAGCACAAGACCTTTTTAAAGTTTTGAAGAGCAAAGATGTCAGCTTGAGGACTAAGGTGCGCCTAACCCAAGCCATGGTAATTTTCAATAACCTCATATTCACGCAAAAGCTGGACAATGAATAAGGAAGACCGTAGAAGAATTGATGCTTTGAATTATGGTGTTGGGAGGAGAATACTGAAAGTGCCATGGGCTGCTAAAAGAACCAATAGATGCATTTTGGAAGAAATGCAGCCAGAGAGCTTCTTAAAAGTCCAAGATGGCCAAACTTTGCATTTCATACTTTGGACATATTGGCAGGAAGGACCAGTCACTGGAGAAGGATATCATGTTTGGTAAGGTGAACGGTCAGAGAAAAAGAGGAAGACCTCCAACAAGATGGACTGGCTAAGTGGCAGCATCGATGGACTCAAGCGTGGCAACAACAGTGAGATTGGCCCAGGATGGGGCAGTGTTTCATTCTGCTATGCATAAGGTCACTATGGGTCGGTACTGTCTCGATGGCACGTAACAACAACATCTGGGAATACTGCTCCCCATGAGCTTCCAGAACAGACAGTCCACAGGAGGGAGATGGTGCAGCCTGCATACTAACAGCATGGGCACTGCTGTAGGAGAACAAGGCATGTGTCCTGGCTCCTCTGGGGACTTCACCTTGTGACCATGGCTAAGCAAGCTGCCTAATTTTGCTAAATCTCAGCTTCCTCATCCATAATAATGCTAACAGTCTTTAGGATAACTGTTGTTATATGAATCAACTGATATACAATGTAGAGTGCCTGGCACAGAGTAAGGTCATTTTATTAAATGGTACCCATTACTCGTTATTATCTGGCATCCTGTCATACAGCAGAGACAGAGCTATCTTCTGAGCATGTGCTACAAACAATAAGCCATTTAAACAAAGTCCATTTAACATTGAAAACCATGAAATAAAATGTAATTTGGAAGAGAAACTCAATTCTAAGTTTGGGTTAGGAAACTGTTGGAAAGGTCTGATCCCTGGTGGGTTGGAGTTACAGGATGAGAGAAGGTGTGAGGTTGTGCATGACCAATTGAGCAAGATTGATGTATGTTGAGTGCATGGGTGGAGGGCAATAGGAGACAAGCAGTCTTTGGCCCTAAAGTCCTCATTGCTTTGTGTGTCAGGATTTACAAGAAGCTAAAAAAAAAAAATTAAGACAAATCCATCTACCTTTTAAGAATGTAAATTGTTTGGGACAGGGATTTTGCATTTCAGTTACTGATTAAAAGAACCTGAGGTTTCCACAGAACGTTTTAGTTAACAAGGTGCTTCTGGATCTACTGATTTATTTAATCCTTAAAACAACTTTCAGACATGGGTAGAAGAGGGACTAGCATCTTCATTTTACTGTTTAATCAAGAGCTGGATAGGTAAAGTGACCTGTCCAAAGTCAAACACCCAGTCTGCTAAGAGTCAGGGCCTCCAGAAGAATGCAAATTGCAGAGGGAGGCGGAAGACTCTTGTTTCTTATTCTATGTGGTATGCTCAGTACTGATCAGAGTTCTCAGCATATTAAGAAAATTGACCAGGGCTGACAATGAACTGCCTTTAGGAAAGTACTCTGGATACCTAGGCAGAGGCAGAGAACAGGAAAGGTCAAAAGAGCACAGGTGTTTAAGGGAAGATGATCATCAGCTGTGACTTCAACAAAGGCATCATCTGACTTCTCTCTCACTGTAACGTGCCATGTCAACCTACACTGGTCACAAAACAAGAGACTGAGCAAAGGTTCGTGGTATTCTGTGGCCTGCACTCTTAACCACTTTAAACAACTATTTTGAGCCTTTTTATTTAATTTGCCCAAAGAAGCAGTAAATTAGTAAGTAGCAGAGGACCCAAACAGATGAAGATCAAGGGAGATCAACTTAATACAATAAATAAGAAACTAGCAACTGGCAAATTTTAAGTCCTATTATATAGAAAGACTCCTGGTGTGGTGCTGTAGGATAATGCACTGAACCACAGGGTCGATATGAACTGCAAGGTCAGTGGTTCAAAACCACGAGCTGTTCCTTGGATGCCCTAAACAAGGTAGGTATGAGTTGGAACTGACTTGATGGCACTCAGCAACAACAGCTGCAGTAAACAGTACCCACTCAAAAGTTTCCCCATGGAATCCAATTTTAAAAGATGGGAACAAGCAAAGACAAAAAACTATAGCCTGGTTCAGTTATCAAACAAGCAAAAGTTGGCCATTGTGTAGAGAGAGCAAGTTTTCAACTGTGACAGACTGAGTTACTTTATCAACACATGACAACATCACCAAAATGGGCTAACAAGTGGCTCCTGTCTTCACTCAATCCTTCAAGGACAGCAAAACAAAATGACTGTAAAAGCACTGATTTTAGCGTTGGAAACTCCTAGGATTGAATCCCAAAGCCACTAATGGCCGTTACACTTTGCTTATCTAAGCTTCAGTGTTTGTTGTTGTTGTTGCTGTAAGTGCCATTGAGTCACTTCTGACTCACAATGACCCTGTATTTCCGAGGATATTAATATTTTTGTGGGAGTAGAAAGTCTCATGTTTCTCCCTCAGAGCAACTGGTGGGTTCAAACAGCTGATCAGGAGTTTGCAGTTCAGTGCTTATCCTACAGAGCTACTGTGCTCCCAAGTATACATCTGTAAATGACCCTACTGTAGGGTAGGGATTCACTTAACCTATCGTACTAGTCAAGATTCTGAAAAATTTTTTTAAAACATGACCAGTGAAGTCACTGCCCTCATGCAGCTTAAAGCCCTACCACACACTGTCAGCATTTCTCAAGCTAGGGGTACTGAAGAAAAAATTCAAGCCTCGACTTTCGTTATTGAAGGATTATCTGGGCAAATTGTTGAATGATGCAGAATGCATCAAGAAAAGACAGAAGGAATACACAGAGTCATTGTACCAAAAGGAAATGGTTAATGTTCAACCATTTCAAGAGAT
>NW_006408532.1:370166-454605 GCF_000296735.1 Chrysochloris asiatica | reverse complement strand
TCAAGTGTGGCAGCGGTAGTGAGGTTGGCCCAGGATCGGACATTGTTTCGTTCTGCTGTGCATGGGGTCGCTATGAGTCGGTTCTGACTCGATGGCACTGATAAACAACAACAACACACTGACTACACAAAGGATTTCAATAAAGTATGAAAATAGTGTTTTTAGCTCACAACTAAAATATACCCTGAAGGCAAATTTCCAAATGCAAGGTCTGCAGTTCAAATCCACAATCCACCTCTTAGAAACTCTACACAGGGTTGCTCTGAGTCCGAACAGACTTGATGACACTTAACAAACCCAACAAATGTTTAGGATTACATTCATTTGTTTTTTGTAGTAATATACTTTCTTGTTAAGTTTCTTGTCTGGCACATTCATTTTATGCTTGAAATAAATTCCAAGGAAGCAACGATAGGATTCTATAGTAAAGTAAATGGGTAAAGTCTTAGGGTAAACACTTGCATACAAAAAAATAAACAAACCACCCTCCCTCTGAGCTATCTTTCTTACTATTGTTCTTGCTTCTTCTAAACCAGTCTCACATATTAAAAACCACTGTACAGACAGAAACAAATTATTTCTTAAATAACAGCAACCACAAAAAAGACTTAGGATTCATTTTTTCCCATTTTCCTATCTAAAGACTAAGTGTTGTTACTGAGTGCCATTGAGTCGGTTCTAGCTCATAGGGACCCTGTATAGGATCAACTAGTGGGTGTGACTGGTTGACCTTGCAGTTAGCAAGCCACTGCTTAACCTAGAGCACCACACCAGGACCCTTTCAATCTTTACTGGAGCAGAAAGCCTCATCTTCCTCCCGTGGAGCAGCTAGTGTGTTTGAACCTCTGACCTTGCAGTTAGCAGTCTATTGTGTAACTGATCACAACACCAGGGCACAAGTGTTTTTGAGCTGTTAGACCTCCTAAACAACCAATCCATGTAGATCTTATATCGAAAGTGGAAATCTTTTTGTTTTTTTAATCACAGTTCACTGATCCATTGACGGGAAGGAATTCCAGTGACAACCAATACATTTTGATGTACGTTACTTAAATTACAGACTATGAGATGAGCAAGGAATCTAAAAAATATGTAAAATATTTCATCTACATAATATTCTCACTTAAAGGAGAAAGGAGGTAAGGGGAGAAGTAAAAGGCCCGGAAGGAGAGAAAAAGCAGAGTAAGATTTATAGAGAGGAAAACTCAGGACACAGAGAGAGGACTACAGACATTTTTGAGCAGCAACACACCCATCTTGTGGCCACTGAAGGTACTGCCACACCAAACTTGTATTTTCTGAGAGGAGGCAGTGGAGAACCCTGGGCATGTGGAGTTAGGAGTTCACTACAGCTCTTGTCACTGTATAGCCAGGTCCCCTTGGGTAAGTCACTTGACTTCTATAAACCTCACATTTGCCATATGGGATTTGCCCTACCTACCCCACAAGGTACGACAAGAATGAAAAGAGATACTTATATGAGCTACACCACTCTGGGGCATTACAATACCCTAATGTTAAAACACATACCAGTAAAAGGTATCATCTGCTGCTTGGCCTCTAACAAACTATTCCCAAATCTTACCTCAATCACGAGGACTCCTGGTGTATGCTGTGGGATGTAAGCACTAGACTTCGAACCACAAGATTGACAGTTCAAATCCACTAGTTGCTCCTTGGAAACTCTATACAGGGTTGCTATGAGTCAGAACTGACTTGTTGGCACTTAACACCACCCCACCACCACCTCGGAGTCCTGGTGTGGTGCTGTGGGCTAATGCGTCAGAGCTCAAAGTCGTTTGAACTGCAAGGTTCCTTGGAAACCTTATACAGGGTTGCTATGGGTCGGAATCGACTTAACAACACTTAACAACCACCACCACCTCAATCACGAAGTACAGCTGAGTGAGCCAAGCCACTATTTCAAAAGACTTAAATAAGGAACAAGATTTAAATAAGCGGTGGAGCCCATGTTTCCTTTATAAATTCTATTACCAAAAACTTCCAAATATAGTTTCCAAACCATTCACCTAGTTAGAATCCGCCTGTCTGTGCCTTTATACTGACGCAGTCCCCAGGCCTTGTGACTGTTTCCTAATGTTTTATTATTATTTTCAGCTGGCAAATCAGTGATGACTTGTAGCTGAGAAATAATCATTTAAATTTTTCTCCAATAATTAGTTCAAATATTATTTACATGGCACTAATATTCTTTGGTATTTAAGCACAGCTGCCAGAACACAACTAATCATTGCCAACACCATTATCTCACCTTTTAGCAGAAAATCTCATTCTCTCATGTCCTGGTGAATCTATATGCATTCCATACTGTGAGTCAATTACAAGAAAAATTACTCTTTCTTACCAAAAACCATGTACAAATAGGGAGAATTATCCAAGTTGTGCCCAACCACACAAAGCCCTCCAGGACTAATAGGAATTACATATCTAAGCACCAAATATGTGCTATGCAAACATACTAAAGACAGCCTTATCTGCCTTAATTCATTCAAAGCATAGGCCCCCCAAAAAAACAACCTACCACCATATTAGACATCTTCCCCTTGTGGACTAAGGAACTCAAGGAACCATATATAATTAAAATGTTTCAAGCTAATAAAAATGCAAAAGGTGTTTTGTTTAAAGCTATTTTTAAGCCTTGCCCAAATCTATTAACTCTTGTTTGTAGAACAGCATGCTCATTCATTCACTCAGTCAGCTTATACTTATACGCCAGATCTTATCCCAGGTGCTGGGGATTCAGTGTGAATAAAAGAGATAAAATCCTTTCTCTTGCAAAGCTTTCATTCCAGTGATGGCAGGCATACAAGAAACAAATAAACAGATTAAAGTAGGTGGTTATAAGAGAAATGAGGAAAACCAAGACAGAGCACAGAGACAAGCATAGATGTTTGGTGGAGCTGCTACTTTGGATGGTATCATTAGAGAAGGCCTCTCTAATAGTGATATAGGAGGACCATGGACTGCTAACCACAAGGGTGGCAGTTCAAAACTCACCAGTCGCTCCATGGGAGAAAGATGAGGCTTTCTATTTCTATAAAGATTTATAGCCTTGGAAATCCTATACAGAGTTGCTATGAGTCAGAATCGACTTGATGACAATGGGCTTGGTTTGCGTTCTCTGATGGCATGGCAGTTGAGTGGAAGTCTGAAATAGCTAAGAAGTCATGCAGACATCTAGGAAAACATGATAGGCAGAGGGACTCTGCAAAGGCTCCAGGGATAGACATGCATGGGACAGTAAGAAGGCCAGAGTGTCAGAAGCAAAAAGAGCAAGGGGAATCAGAGAGGTGGTCAGGGGCCACCTCATGCAGAGCAAGAATTTGATTTGATTCTGAGATAACAAGTCAATAATAGAGTTTTAAGCAATGAAGAGAGAGGACAGAGAACAGCCTGGGAGGGGGGCAACAGAGAAAACAGGACAGCCAGTTAGGAAGCTACTGGAATGATCTGAAAGAGAAATTATGTGGTTAGATAGGATATTACTGGTAAAGATGGAAAGGAGATTCAGAGCATACTTCAAAGATAGTTGTTGTTAAGTGCCATCAAGTCAGTTCTGACTCAAAGTGACCCTGTACAGGATTTCCAAGGAGCAACCTGTGAGTTTGAAGCTCCGATCTTGCGGTTCAAACTGACCTTGCAGCCTAGTGCTTATCCTACAGTGCCACAAGAGTTTGTAAAATGTGGACTATGAAAGAAAGAGAAGTCAAAGATGACAACACGGTTTTTGGCCCAGAAATCAGGTACCAATGAAGTGGGGAAACTAAAAAGAAAACAGAAGGTTTTGAAGGGAAGAAACCATGAGCAAATAAGAGGCAGTATCCTTGTGTGTGATGCACCACACACTGAAGTGGGAAGAATGACTCAAAGACTCTCAGAACTCACTTGCTTCTATGCTCTTTGCATACCCCATTCTCCTTGAAAATATTACTGGAAACAGTCTATTTAAGAGCTGCTTAAAAAAACAGGTGAAAATAATTATAGTAGTAGTCACCACTACTTGACTGTTTACTAATCACCAGGCACCATGTTAATTTCAAATATTATAGTTATTTCTCATATGTGAAAGTATATGATGCCCGGCACATGGTAAACTCTAATGAAACGCTGTCATACTAAAGGTGAAATAGGTTAATATTTTAATGGCAACATTAATGATAATTTATATTCCTCGGGCTGCTGTTTCCTAGGTTAACATGCTTGTGGTGCTGTAGGGATAAGCAATGGACTGCTAAGTGCAAGGTCAGCAGTTCAAACCCACCAGCTGCTCCTTGGAAACCCTATATAGAGACACTATGAGTCAGCACTACTCCATTACACTCCACAAGATTAACTGTAGCAGGTCTGTGTGTACATTAGATAGAGCTAGCTCAGACCATCCCCCCCTCTAAACATAGAAATGCTGGAGGAAATACAAAACCAAGTCTTTAAATAGCTAGATAAGTATGAGTGAAATACGAAAGTTCAGTGCCTGAAACAAAGTAGCACAAAGCTGCTGTTCCTGTTAACTGCTGTCCAGTCGGTTCCAACTCATAGCAATCCTGCATAAGCTTTTCGAGGAACGGCTAGAATGTTTGAACTGACGACTTTGTGGTTAGCAGTCCAATGCTTATCCTATAACACCACACCAGGATCCACAACCGGAACTAAAAGTCCAATAATTTTTCATAGATGAGGTAATCGAATCATAAATAGGTACAGTAACTTTGAAATCAGATCTTTCTGATTCCATGCCCCACTCTACTAAGTGAAACTTAATGAAACTTACCCAACACTGTATCTGCCCTGACATGCTGATCCTAGTTCTACCTTCCAGAGTCACATAAAGGAAATATGACAATTTTTTATGTACCTTAATCCACCTGCCACTGAGTTGAGTCCAACTCATACAGCTCCTCATAGGCTATAGAATTGCCCCATAGGATTTCCAAGGCGGTGCATCTATACAGAAGCAGAATGCCGTATCTTTCTGCTGTGGAGTGGTTGGTGGGTTTGAACCACCAACCACCTCCTGTTGTAGCACTGTAGGATAAGCACTGGACTGGGAACCAAAAGATTGGTAGTTCAACCCACCAGCTGTTCCTCGGAAACCCTGGACAGGGTTGATATTAGTTGGAAGCAAGTCAGCAACACTTAAACAACAGTTTATATACATATATGTATATCTTTATATATCTTTATATATATATATATATATATATATATTTACACTTAAAAGACCAGTATACATCATACATGTTATTTCATGTAATAAAATCAAGCAATTTTTCTTTATGTAGTATTAGTTTTATTTTAGGGAATTTCCGACCATAACAACAAAAGCTGAAAGTTAAAGGAGAACACAGTAGAAATAATGAAATTGGAGTTAGCCACTAACTAGTAAATGACTAGGTAAGTTACAACTTCTGTGTTTTGCTTTGTCTTAAAAATGGGAATATCTTTCTCAGAGTTTAAGGGGACCAATGAGATTTAACTTATAAGAGATTAGTATATATGGAAAATATTTTGAAAGAAAGGGTAAGAATTATACAAAAGAAAAGGATATTTTATTATTACAATTTTACCTACTTTAAATGTCAACAGTTTGACCAGAAACAGTGAGATATTTACCAAAATATTTAAATTAGTACAAAAAGATCTTACCTTCATGTTGCAAGCTAATTCCATTAGTTTTTTTGCATTTTCTTCTGAGCGATATCTCTTAGGGAGCTGAACCCTGAAGAACTTCAAGGCACCTTCAAAATCTGTCAACAACAAGTCATCCTTGGAAGTCTTAATGAAGAAAACAAGAAAATGCAATCATGTATACAAAAATGTTTGCTATGAAGATGCCCAAGAAGCATCTTGTAAACCCATCTCCTCAACAATTCCCCAAAAGATACTTCTTAGCTTTTATCAGAGCCCTTTGCACATACTCAGTCTCAGGAAAACATGTGAACATGTTAAGAGGCTGACAAAATGAAATTCAGACCAGCCTACCACAAGTGCTGAATAGAGAATGAAAGGTAATGCAACTTATGAATAAATGTGTACCTTTAACAATCCAAGGGCGACATTAAAAATAACACTTATTCCCTGGAAGAGAAAAGACAAAAATAGTATTTTCAGTGTTTATATCTCTGTATTACTATGTTGCTATCATCACAATACCCCACAATTTCAGAAAAGTTGTGAAAAGTTAAGGAAATGGCATGTCTTGGTAAATGAAAAAACCTAATTACCCTTTTTTCTAAGAAGACCTTTTTCTAGTCTGAGTCTCATATTCAATAGGAAAGAAGTAATCCATGCTTCTGGATCAGAATATTAGAGACAGAAAATTGTGACCTATCAGGAAGTAACTCTTGGGGGGGTTGGTTTTCCCTTTATCTTGTGCTGTCCTAGTCCAAGTATAGCAAAGCACTCTGTTCTATGAACTGAATCTGCTTGGAGCTCCCTGCACTGTTTTTTTTTTTTTGACATCAAAGAGGAGGTGGTGAAGGCTCATTTCCTTTATTACTCTCTTTTAAATTTAGGTTTTCTAAAGCAACATCTAAAGGCTTAATATCTACACAGCCCATAGCATCAAAATCTGCCATCTCCCCCCGTTCCTCTTCGTCTGAGGACAAGTTTTCTTCACGCACTAAAGTGGACAGAAGGAGCTCTTGGACAAACAGGCTGCGGTCTACATGTTCGCTTTTCATGGACTGGTGCTCTGCTTCAGACATTTTAGGATCATTCAACCTTGTTAAAAGAAATTGGGCATTTTGGATAGCTTGCTGAGTGCTTTCTGTAATAGCTGTGTTGGTTGTTGCTGTGGACTGTGTGATTATAGTGGAGACGCTGCTTGTGTTAGTACGCCAGGTGGCGTTGCATGCGGTCTCCAGTTGTTGCCATGCTGCCTGGGCGGTGCTGCGTTCTAGCTGCAGCTGCATCTGCAGTTGTGTAACTGAGAGGCAGAAGGGCGAGAAGAATTAAACTGTCCTCCTGCAGAGCGTCTCACTCCTGATAGCTGAGATAAAAGTTCAGCTATAGGATCCATGGCTTCCCTATTGCTTGCAGAATACGAACTCTGAAAAGAAGAAAGCCCGCCGCCAGTAGAACTGCTAGTAAAGTGTATGTTTGACCTACGAGCACGAGGCCCTCCTAGTCCCCGGTCTGGGTGAAACATTCTATGTACATGTCAAACACAACTTGATTCATCTAAATCTCTAGGGGCTCTGTGTTCAAGTGTAAGATGAGCTGCAAAGTCATCCATGACATGATTAGGATTGCCTCCAGGTAATGCTGCACATATTGGACAAATCACTTCTGTTGATGTTTCTGCATGTTCAGAAGTAACATGTTCTTGAAGCAATGTCTCCATATAGCCCATTTTCCCACAATAGGGACAAGTATAAGACTATGGCTGCTCTACAGAGAAAGCTTCCCCACCATAATACAAATCAAAATCTACCCTCGTTAATATGCACTGCATTGGTCAGTTGAGTGGTCAGTTGTATGCCTTGTTGTTGTTGCACCACTTTCATAACAAGATGCACAAAGATCGTAATCATAGCAAATTAAACACTTGTATCTGCAACCTCGAAAATTTCCTTTTAAACATGCATCACAGCTGACACCTTCATGTCGGGACATCCTAGTTCAGACGGTGGTGGCATGGCCCTTCCTGGGCTCTGGCTGCAGTGTCCCCTGCGGGGTCCTGGCGCTGCCCACACCAGCCAGCTGACTCCCACTCCTGGGCTCGGCCGTGGGGGCGGGGTGGGCAGGGGAGGGCTCCCGTGGTGGCAGTGGCGGCCTCCCTGCACTCTTGGTCTTTCTTCATCTAACCCTTTTGGAAGTGCCACGGGCAAAAGACAGACATGGGGAGTCACTGGCATCTGTCAGTCATGTTAAATTAAGTTTTAGAGACTCGGTTTCCATAAAGGATCAATATTCTCCTAAGTGTTTTCTGAGATAACTAATAAAAATGTTTGAAGTTTACATAGAAAACCACCTGGCACTTAGTAACTTAATAAATAGTTGTTTGCAATAACTAAAAATTAGGTCTCAGATTAAGAGTTATTTGCATAAGTTATGTCACATCCAAATAATGGGATACTTGGGAAGCCATGAAGAATGATGGTACACTTGCTAACATCTATTTTTTATAAAGCTTTTCAAAACATTTCAAGCTGGGTAATGTGTTCAAATTCATTATGATTTTAGCATGTCTTAAATATGGCATGCCTAAGCAAAAAGAAGAGTCCTGGTGTGGCGCTGTGGATTAATGTGCCAGACTGCAAAGCCATTTGAATTGCAAGGTCGGCAAACCCTATACAGGGTTGCTATGGGTCAGAATCAACTCGAACAACAACAAAGTAAAAAGAATAAGAGTATAAATGTGTATATATCATATAGATGTTCAAGTATAAAATGGACTACCAAATAGTATATATAGTATATTTTATACTATACACCATGTAGAACCATAATATGCATTATAATATCCCACATAGACATTATATACACAGTGAGCAGAAAAAAAAGGCTGAAAGAATACACAGTTCACCCAAATGCTAAAGTAACACCTCTAGATAATGGGATTGCAAGCATCTTAAATTCTTTTTGCTTCTGTCTCCTACAGTTTCTATCATAAATATATATTGTTTGTGAAATTAAGTAGTTCTTTTTTCCTTAAACACACACACCACATAAAAAACAAACCCCCAAAAAACGTTGTGGCAAAGACTATTATTTATCTCCATACTTATTTTCTATTTAATAATAGAAGTCCAATTTTAAGCATATCCCTCCCTATCCAGCTAAAATATAATCTTCATTGCATCTAGGTGTAGGCATACAGAAATTCTGGTCAGTAAGGAGTAAATGGAAATGCTGGGTAAACTTCCATTTGTGAGTTTGTTAGTCTGTACTTTTCTTAGCAGGAGATGTAATTAATAGCCTTTTCCCCAGCTCCCGATCCTCCTGATTTGAATACAGGTGTGATGGCTGGACTTCTACTCAGCTATGAGGAGACCCATGCTCTACACGCTAGGGAAAACAGGTTACTGACTTCTTTCCTATGAAAGAGGAATAAACTTCTATGTTATTTAGTTATTATTATTATCTAATACTAACATACTGTTGCTGTATTGGGTTTCCAAGAAGCAGCTGACGGGTTTGTACTGCCGACCCTATGGTTTGCAGTCCAGTGCTGATCCTACAGCATTACACCATATACCAATACGTTGTTGTTGTTGTTGTTAGGTGCCATCGAGTTGGTACCAACTCATAGCAACACTGCCTGATTCTGGGCCAACCTCACCACTGTTGCCATGCTTGAGTCTTATCGATGCTGCTACTGGCTAATCCATCTCGTTGGGGGTCTTCCTCTTTTTCTCTGACCCACCTCACCAAACATGATATCCTAGTCTCCAGCGACTGGTCCCTCCTGACAATATGTCCACAGTATGAGAGATGAAGTTTGGCCATTTTGGCCTCCAAGGAGCACTCTGGCTGCACTTCTTCCAAAACGGATCTATTGGTTCTTTTGGCAGCCCATGGCACTTCAATATTCTACTTCAACACCATAATTCAAAAGCATCAATTCTTCTACAGTCTTTAATATAAATGTCTAATATTTCCTTTCTTAGCAGAGAACATCTTTAACAAAATGTGATCGTTAGATGAAGAGTCACCTAAGCCTGGATTTTCTAGAATTAAGGTAATTAACCAGGACAAATTCTGTTTTGACAGAGCTTACACAAGAAAGATACTAAGACAAAGTCTGATACTTACCTCACACAACAGCAGGTCGATGATATGGAAGACCATGTAGAGAGGGAATTTTGCAGTGAAAAGGGTAAGAAACCATTGGGAGGCATACATGTGTGCTTCAAGGCTTATATCCAGGAAGTGGTTGTACAGGTCAGGAATGTACTCCTGAAATAGCAAACTAATTAGTTTTGGGCACATATACAGCTGTCCAACTTCTACTCAGCAGACTTACAGATCTGCCAAGAATAGGCCACAAAAGTCACTTTCTTGTATGTGTGTTGTTTTTTTAAAAAATGTCCAGAGGGCTATTAAAACTAGGCTCTACAGAAAGAGGAAACCCCAAAATGGTGACAAGTATTTGGAAGGCCAGTTTTTTCTCCCCAAGTTATGAATGTTTGAGAAAGCGGTTTCACTTTTGTTATGGCCAACTTTAGAGCTGTGGTGAATTTTTCTTGACCAAGTTTGCTGTGGAACAGGGACTGACCTTCTAGTGTTTATAAGATTGAAAACCCAGCTCACATTCATCAAGTTCACATCTTATTAATCTTGGCATCATCATGAGAAAGCACAAACAAAAACCCGTCCTTAGCCATGGGTGGTTAGGGCACTGCCACTGCTCCCTGGCACTTTTCACCAACCGAGTTCTCCCTAGTCCTGCACTCTTGTCAAAGGCAGGCTGGTTTCCCATCTTACCTGCATGAGGCGCTCCAACTGGTAAAATTTGCAATGCAAATCTTCAAAGTTTTGCTTGAAAAGTTCCCTGAGACCATAGTCAAACATGATTTTGACAAGAACACTGAATGCCTGCTCTTCAGGCATCTGTCAAAATAGGAAATGGAGAAAACAAAGTCATAAACCCCATGCAGAAGTTTTCCCTCTACTGCTTTATGTGAATATCAAGAAATTCAGATATAGAGCAATTCAGGCCTCTAACTGGGTTCTATAACATTCATTCACTCATCTAACACTATCTATTGGCATCTACTCTGTATCGGACAGAGTTCTGCCCTAAGAAGCTTTATACTCCTTGTTGGTATGTGCTGTTTAGTCTGTTTCGACTCAGAGAGACCCTGAATAGGGTTTCCAAGGAGTTGCTGGTGGGTTGAACCACTGACATTTTGGTTAACAGTCCAGTGTTTATCATACAGTTGCCACACCAGGTCCCACAAAATGAGTACACAGTAAACCCAAAACTCACTGCAGTCGAGTCAATTCCAATTCACAGTGGCCCTATAGGACAAAGAAACGCTCCCTACATTTCTGAGACTGTAAATCTTTATAGGAGCAGACAGTCTCATCCTTCTCCCGTAAAGCAGCTGGTAGACTTAAAGTGCCAACCTCGTGGTTAGCAGCCCAACACTTAACTCACTACACATCACCAGGGTTCCTTAGTATATAATTACTGCTGCTGTTTTCGCTGTTGAGTTGCTGCTAAGTCATAGCGACTCTGTATAGGGTTTCCTAGGAGAGGCTGGTGAATTGGAACCACCTCCTTGAGGTTCAAAAAGACTTTGCAGTCCAGTGCTTATGCTACATTGCCATGTCAAGACTCCTAGTATATTAACTGTTGTTGTTGGTAAGTGCTGTCAAGTAGGTTTTAACACATAGCGACCCCTGTATAGGGTTTCCAAGGAGCAGTTGGTGAGTTTCAACTGCCAACCTTGTGGTTCAAACCAACCTTGCAGTTGGTGAGCTTGAACCACCGACCTTGCAGTTCAAACGGCTTTGCAGTCTGGCGCATTAACCCAAAGCACCACACCAGAACTCGACCGCTATAATATGAATTAGGTGGAAAGATTAGTGGGAACACAAAACGGGAACATCTGGTCTGGAGTCAGCCTAACAGAGTCAGGAATAAACTTTGGAGGGAGGACAGAATTTGAGTTAGTAGTACCAGACTGGTAGAAAAGTGTAGGACAATAGAGCCCTTTCCAAAGCCCTTATGAGACCTTTGTTAAAGTTATCTTAGCTCCCTCACTGGTTGTTTCATACCTGTAAAAATGTTTTCCTTCATCACTGTTCAAAACATAGCTAGTTAAGAAGAATGTTACCTAGTCTAAAGAATAGTTGTTGTTGTCAAGTGCCACTGAGTAAGTCTGAGCAAATGTTTTACGTACTACCAAAATGCTACTTTACTTTTATTTACAAGTGTTACCTATTCATCATAATATCTACATCTTCCATATCTTTATGGAAAAATACTTATTTATAAATTCCTTATAAACCTGGCACAATGTCTAATTAAAAAAATAAAACACACACAAGGCGCTGAAAATGTTATTTAAAGCTTGCTGTGACTGTAGCAAGCTTTCAAAAAAAGTGAAGAAGGTGGGTGGACTTCTGTAGAACAAGATGATGGAGGTGGGCTGAGCACAGAAATCTTGGGCAGCAAAACAGGGCTACAGAGCAAACTAGATCAAGTAATAAACAATAGAGGCACAGCAGATTATTATTAAAAACTAAGGGTATTTGGGTCAAATAGCCATATCTTTGAGGTCTTTAGTATGGAAAGCACCTGAATTTTCTCATACTGCTGAAGGACACACAAGCTGTTAGGTATCCCATTGCCCCTGACTCTGAAAGTAGCATATATCTTATCTGATGACACTGCCTAATCACTGCTGTGATCCAAAAAAACAACACTATAGCACATCAGCACAGAGTTCAATATAAGACATCATGGATTTGACCAGGAAACATTTTAAAGGGATCGTGATATTTAAATAAGGCATTTAACAACCACCACAAAATATGTTCTTGGAATGAAACTGAGAACAAAGACAAACCAGACAAGTCCTGATATATACACAAAACCAATTAAAAATGTTTATTGTAAAATTTAAAATAAATTTTATTAGTGTCATAGTTTCATAATTGTACATGCACAGGACTCCTGGTGTGGTGCTGTGGGTTAATGCGCCAGACTGCAAAGCTGTTTGAACTGCAAGATGGCGGTTCAAGCTCACCAGCTGCTCCTTGGAAACCCTATACAGGGTCGCTATGGGTCGGTAATCGACTTGACAGCATTTAACAACAACAACAACCTATACAACAAGCTAGGTCCACATTAAGAAAATACGAACTGGTTTTTGTTTTACTTATATTGCAACCTACACAAAATGGTTTAAAAACAATTTAAGTTTCCATTTGTATAGAGAAACAAGTTCGACATTCATTGGCCTACCACTTGCAGACCTCCCTAAACTGACCCTTCACTGTTTCTGGTTCCCTCTCTTATTCCTATCACTTAGGAGGCCCCAGTTACACTGTCCTTCTTTCAGCCCCTTCCACATGTCACATTCTTACCCACAGTTTCTATATTATGCTGTTCTCTTTGCTGGTCATGTTCTACTCTCCACTATTTTTGTTTTTAACATACATTTATTATTTCATAACCAAACCCACAGAATCGAGTTGATTCTGACTCATGGTGACCCCTGTAGGGTACAGTACAACTGCTCTATAATAAGATTCTGAGACTAAATCTTTATAAGAGCAGGCAGTCTCATCTTTCTTCTGTAGAGCGGATGGTAACTCTGAACTGCCGGTTTTTCACTTAGTAGCTCAATGCGTAATCAACTGCACTATCAGGGCTCCTATTATTTCATAACAGTATACAAAAAAAAAAAAAAAAAGTTAAATAATACAGTAAACTACCAAAGAGAATGAATACCCCCTCTCACTTTCAGGGTTCACTTTAAAGGTCACCTTCCCAGAAAACCCTTTCCTTGCTCCTTAACCTAAATAAGGGCCTGTTATAATGTTGTGTTGAACTTTTTATTATGTGAGGAGGCTTCAAAAAGTTCATGGTAAAATGGAACTAAAATATAATGGAAAATTTCCACAAATTTTTCCCCTTTTTACCTTCATTTGCTGCTCACTGTGAAATCTATTACAACTCATGGAGATGCCACATGTGCAAAGTACAACTACTCCACAGGTTTTTTTCAAGGCTGTGATCTTTCAGAAGCAGATCTGTTTGTCTTCCAATGTGCCTCAAGGCACCACTGAAAATAATAGTGATACAGCGGTATAATTACTTGAACTTTACTAGCTCTGCATCCAAGAGGATTGAGACTAAGCCTCTTATTTCTGATCTTCGGCGCAGTATGGTGGCTGTGTGCTGTGGAGTTGGTTCCGACTCATAGCAACCCTGTACAGGATTTCCGAGGCTGTAAATCTTTACGGGAGCAGAATGTTTCATCTTTCTCCCGCGGAACCGCTGGTAGTTTCGAACTGCTGACCTTATGGTTTGCAGCCCGATTCGTAACACTATGCTACCAAAGCAGTATACGTCATAAAATATGGTCACAGCTCTGCTGACACCCCTATATGGTATTCTTGTCAAACATTTTAACTTGAATCTAATCATGAAGAAACAATCACATACACCAAGAATGTAGGACATTTTACAAGCAAGTGACCTGAATACTTTTTAAAAAGTCAATGGCATGATACAAACAAAAGAGAAAAGGGGTTATCTAATAAGGAATACAAAGAAATGACAGCCAAATTTAATGACTGAATCTTCATTAGATCTTGGCTAGGAAAAAAAGTTACAAAAGACTTTACTTGGACATTTAGGGAAAACTGGATGTGAATTGTGTGCCATAAGTCACTGAATCCAGGTCAGATTTCTGGCATGTTATCATGGTATTATAGTTATGCTGCAGAACATCCTTGTCTTCAGGAAACACAGGTTCAAATATTTAGTAGGAAATTTTCATGAAATTTGTTACTTGTTTTCAAATAGTTCAGTAAAAAAAAATTGTGTGTGTGTGTGTGTGTGTGTGTGTGTGTGTGTGTGTGTAGGAAGAGAGAGGGGGAAGGGCACACAGAGAGACCAAGAGAAAGCAATGTGGAAGAATACTCATAGGCAAATTAAGTGAAAGTGATATAGGTGTTCATTGTATAGTATTTTCCCCAAATTTTTCAGTAGATTTGAGAGTTTTCAAAATCAAAAAGTGAAGGTAAAGTCTTTACTGAATGAATAAATGACACTAGAAAACCCCAGCTTATGTCAGGTTGACAGCAGAGAATACCAGAAAGCTGTATATTTGTGTTTTATTGACTATGTAAAGACATTTGAATGTGTGGATCATAACAAACTATGGATAACATTGCAGAGAATGGGAGTTCCAGAACACTTCATTGGGCTCACGGGGAACCTGTACAAAGAACAAGAGGCAGTAATTTGAACAGAACAAGGGAATACTACATGGTTTAAATTCAAGCAAGGTGTGTGTTAGGGTTATAACCTTTCATCATATTTATTTACTGGGTATGCAAAGCAAACAATTCAAGAGGCTGAACTATATGAAGAATAACACGGCACCAAGATTAGAGGCAGGCTCATTAACAACCTGCGATATGCAGACTACACTTTGCTTAATAAAAATTAAGAGGTCTTGAAGCAACTGTTGATGAAGATCAAAGAATACAGACTTCAGTATGGATTACAACTTAATGTAAAGTAAACAAAAATCTGCTGCAAAAGACCTGTTGGTAAAGTGTTAAAGAGCAAAGAAGTCACTTTGAAGACTAAGGTGTGCCTGACCCAAGTCATAATATTTTCAATTACCTCAAATAAGAAAGACTAAAGAAGAACTGAAGCAGCTGAATTATATTGAAAGAAATTATATTGGAGAATCCTATTGAAAGGACCTTGGGCTGACCGCCAGAACAACAAACAAATCTGTCTTGGAAGAAGTACAGCCAGAATGTTCCTCAGAAGCCAGGATAGCAAGTACTTTGTCTCACGTACTTTGAACATGTTATCAGATGTTATCAGAGGGGATCAGTGTAGGGGGAAAAGTAATCATACATGGTAAAGTAAAAGGTCAGAGAAAAAGAGGAAGACCCCCAAAGGAATGGATTGACACAGTGTCTACAACAATTGGGTCAAACAATAATTGTGAGGATGGCATAGAACTGAGCAGTGTTTTCTTCTGTTGTGCATGGGTATACTGTGAGTTGATGCCAATTCAACGGCACCTAACAACAACAAAGCAAACCAATCTCTCCACCTTCTTTTCATTCCAATGTATAAATCTCAAAACAAATATTAATCAAAATGACTACTTTAGAGAAGATAAAATATCCCCAAGGGTGCAACCAAGACTAACATCTACCCAATCTTCTTAGTAATAAAAAATGAAGTCTACTTTGTACTGGGAACATGGTGGTGCCATAGGATAAGCAGTGGACTGTGCAACACAAGGTCTGTGGTTCAAGCCCACCAGTGGCTCAATAAGAGAAAGATGAGGCTTTCTGCTCCCGAAAGGATTCACAACTTTGGAAACCCTATACAGAGTTGTTATGAGTTATAACTGACTTGTTAACACTTAACAACAGCTTTTGGCTGGTTTTCAATACAGGCATTATTCTCACTGTTTCTCATCAATGATGATATTACATTAATTTAAGGAAGCTTCCAAATGCAGGAGTTAAAATTCATGCTGAAGTGTCTAATCAATTCCAATATAAAACCATGCTCAAGTGAAAGGCTAATATAAATGGAAGCAGGCCATGTGCAGGTCTTAACAGAGACATAATTACTCACATGGAGAAGCAACACAGCAGCAAGAAATGACTGGCCCTGGCAATAGCCAATCTCTTCATCATACACAGAATAAGCCTGGGGAAAAAACACAGCCATGTGTAAATAAATAGTCACTTGAGGGTTACAGTTGTCCCACAGAGTCCTGAACATATAAATATCCCTATAGATACTACCCACAACCCACTTTGGTCAATGAATGATACTAACACCTCTCTCCAATTTCAATCTTTGCTGTTGTTAGTGATGTTGAGTTGGTTCCAACTCATAGTGATCCTATATATGGTTTCTGAGGAGTGGCTGGTAGATTTGAACCATTGACCTTGTGGTTAGCAGTGACCACACAACCTCCTGTGATCAAAGGGTAGGGAAGGTTAACCAAAATCTACTTCAGCACTAAAACACGGCTCTCATATTTCCTTATCTTTGCTCATGCTGCTCCTTTTGCATGGGATGTTTTCCCTCTTCTCTGCCTAAAAGACCCACTCCTCCGTTCAAGCCCCAAACATATTCCATTCCCCTAGAATTAATTCCTGTCTTCTCTGTGTTTCTATGGCACTTGACACACATACATGGGTGTTATACCACAATGCAGTTTAAACATGCATCTTCGCTACTAGACTGTGAGTTTCTTGAGGGCTGGGGTGATGTTCTATTCAACCTAGCCAGCACCTCACACACTGACTATAAATGTTATTCATTTTTCTTTCTGGGAAAAGTCTTTTGGCAAAGACGCCAAAAACATGATTCTTTCCACATGCCAATAATAACTTTTCTGATAAGAAAGATTACTCTGAAATCATTTGTGGGTTCCTCTGGAATTCTTATTTTCTATTTTTCTTGGCAAGAGATGATTACTGCCCATCTCCTCTGAACATTACCTTTAAAAGAATATTGACATCTAACATTCCTTATGGTTTGTTCTTTAGTTTTTTAGTTGCTTTTAAGAGTCTTATTTTTATGATTAATATTTATAGTTCCAATGTAAACTGTGATGAATGGGGAATCCCTATAGATTCAAGATGCATTTGCTTGTTGGACAAATTCATTTCTGGTGACACTCCTTTATTCTCCATTTATTTTTTTGCCTTTCTGTGACAAGGTTCCTCTGGGTTCCAAGAAAGCAATTTAGAATTGCCTATGTTTAGAATTCAGATCACTTAGCAAAAATGCAATACCAATGTTCACACAAGTTAATACACACACATTCATTTGAGTTTTATCATTGGATTTTGGTGAAACTTCAAAACACTTATGCAAGCAGCAATCAAGAAATCAAATGACATATGGCATTAGGCAAATATGCTGCACAAGACCTCTTTAAAGTATTCAAGATCAAAGATGTCAGTTTGAGGACTAAAGTATGCCTGACTCAAGTCATGGTTATTTTCATGGTAGTCTCAAATGACTGTGAAAGTTGGACAATGAATAAAGAAGACCATAGAAGAATTGATACATTTGAGTTACGGTGTTTGCTACCTTTGATTTTACAGTCTTCTTCTCTCCTTTTTTGCATTCTTGACCATTAAATACACATTAAACTTAGTAATTGATTTTTATAATATTTCAAAGAACCAAAACCACCTCCCACACCTCTTTTTGTTTGACAAGAGCATACCTTGCATATTTTATACAGGGAATCTTGTCCATCTCCTCCTGTGTCCTTAAAATAGTCATGTGCAGGAAATGTTCGATTAATATCCCGGGTGATAGCACTGTCCTGTGGAGACTCCTGTGGAAACGTAAGTGAAGAGGGTCTAGTGGTCAATCATACACCTTTTTGTTCTAAACAAGTAGAAAGCATTTACATTAACATGCTTTAAAATGGTGCTAGGACCTGAAACATGCTGAGACATACATGAACCTCAAAAACATTATAGTAAGTGAAATAAGTTGTCATCACAAAAAGGCAAATATGATACGGCTCTACTTATATGAAATAGGGGATGACAATGGCTCTGTAGGATAAGCACTGGGCTGCGAACCACAAGGTCATTGGTTCAAGCCCACGAACTGCTCCATGGGAGAAAGATGAGGTTTTCTGCTCCTGCAAAGATTTAAAGCCTAGGAAACCTTACACAGGCTTGCTATGAGTCAGCACCGACTTGACAGCACTTAACAACATATGAACTAGGCAAATGTACAGAAACCTAGGATTCCTGGTGTGGCACTGTAGGATAAGCACTTGACTGAAAGATCAGTTTGAACAGCAAGGTCTTCAGTTCAAACTCAACCAGCCGCTCCTCAGGAACCCTGAGTCAGAACCAACTTGATATTAACAACAATATAGATACCTAAGTCTTATTACTAGTTGCCACAGGTGGGGCACTGAGCTTCACGTTAATAGTGGTAGAATTGTTTGGGAAAGGAGTTGTGATGGTTGTACAATATGATGAATGTAATCAATGTCACTGAATTATAAATGCAAAAAATTATTGAATTGGTAAATGTTTTGCTGGATAGATTTTTAACACACACACTTGCCAGTTCATATATCTCTATGTCTATGCCCATAGTTACTGCTTCTTCAGAGACCAGCCATTCAAACCAAAGCAAAATCAAATGTAAGGGAAAAAAATATGAAAGAAAAGCAACTTGCTTCACTCCATATACTTCATGCTAAACTCCATCTCTTCTGCAAAGAAGTACAGCTGGTGACCTTTCTGAAGTAAGAAGTAAAATGTGCTATTTTCCATAGGAAAACACTCCAAGGAAGGAGGTAAAATGCTCCTGTGAGAAAAACTAGGAATAAAAACTGCCATTTTAATTGATCTTTTGGCATGAAGTCATGTGTGAAGCTCTCAAACAGACAAAAAGAATTCCCTTAATTGGGGTCTGTCCGAAGGGCAAATGTCGTAAAGCATACGCACAATAATTTATTTCATATGAACAACACTATACCATCAAATGCCAAGGAATGTAGCCCAACAAGTTATGGGGAAATGGTTCTTGCATTTGCCAATGGAGAAAAACTTTTTTATAATGAGTTACCTAAAAACTGAACAAATGTCAATAATGTCAGCAATTCTTCATAAAACACATCAGCATCCAGTTATTTCTAATATTTCCCTTGCTGAATTTTATTAGTTCATATGCTAAAACTAAAATACAGAAAGACGACATTCTATTTTAACAATTCATTATCTTCATAGCAAAGACAACAGAACAAGATTCTTCTTGGTGAGTCTACATCATATGTTTGGCATACCACCCAACAGTCTGATACTCCTATTTTAAGATGAAAAATCAAAGTGATATTCTTCTTTTGCCCAATCATTTCTATATAGCAGTTCCTGGAAACTAGCCTTTCAGGTAATAATGATCCCAGGGCCACAAATAGCTTATAGTTGTGGATTTTTACACTACCTCTAAGGCATATGTTATTTCTTAAACAATAAACCATTTATACTCTGAAATTAGTCAATCACAAAAGGATAACACTATATAAGATCAATATTGTTAAAAGTTAAGAAAAGGGTTTTTTTTTGTTGTTTTTTTCAATAAAGATGGTTATGGGGGGATTGAAATTATTCACGGGCTAGACACATGTTAATAAGTAGACACATGGTAACATAGGTGATTGGGTAGGTAATATTCAAGAGGAGGTTGGCAAGTAAAAGATGAAGATAGCAGGAGACACAGGAAGGCAAGCAAGAATTAAAGCCAAAAGAGGTAAATACTATTAACTGAAGGTACATAGAAGGGATTACAACCATTGTAATGAAGTAAAGTATAAAGTATTTGTTGAACGTAAAATTGATTATCTGTTCTATAAACCTTCATCTGCATATCACAGGTTGTTAATGAATCTTCCTCCAATCCTGATGCCATGTTTTTCTTCATGTAACCCAGCTTCTCGGATTATTTGCTCAGCATACAGGTTGAATAAGTATGGTGAAAGAATACAGCCCTGTCACACGCCTTTCTTAATTTTAAACCATTCAGTGTTCCTATGTTCTGTTCAAACAACTGCCTCTTGGTCTATGTACAGAAATAGACTTACAGTCTCAAAAACCCTGAGGAACAGCTCTACTCTGTCCTTTAGGGTAGATACTGAATTGGAATCGATTCAATGGCAGTGGATTTGGGTCTAGTTAACTTACCACATGGCTGTTACTTAATTTACTATGCCAATTTTCCTGTTGTGGGTTATAAACAAGATTCTGGTGTGGCACTGTAGAATAAGCACTGGACTGCTAACCAAAAGGTTGCTGGTTCAAATCCACTAGCCACTCCTTGGAAATCCTATACAGGGCTGTTATGAGTCAGAACCAACTCAACTGCACTTAACAACCATAAAGTAGAACAATATTCTTTGGGGGGAGGAGAGGATGGTTAAGAGTAAGAAGCAAGGGCTAGGGTTAGAATTTAGGACTATGGTTAACTCTAGGCTAGACCTAGGACTTTGTTTAGTGTTAGGGATAACAAGGGTTGGACTAGAGCTAGGAGTAAGGCTTGTTCTAGTTTTTAGGGTTATAGTCAGGTTTATTTTTTTCTTGAAATCTATATAATTTCCTCTTCATTTGGAACTTCTGTAACTACATTTTTCCCTCTTTTAAGTTATTTTTCTTGTTGCAACTCTATCTCTGGTTCTCTCTATTTTCAGTCTCACAGGTATGTTTTACTTTGAATACTCCTATATCTGGGCAGACTGGGTTATACTGCCATGTATATCAGTCTCAGGTTTTTGTCTGCTGTTGTTTGTTCTCTATTCAAAGAACTACCTTTAGTAATTTTTTGGGGGGTTGGTCTGGTTTTTACAAATTTTTAAAATTTGTTTATCTGAAAATTACTTACTTCCACCATCATATGTGATAGACAGTTTTGCTGGATATATAATTTTTGACTGCAATTTTTTTCTTTCAGAGTTTAATATATGTCATTCCATTTCTTCTTGCCTACTTGGTTTCTGCTGAGAAATCAGAGCTTAGTCTTATTAGTTCTCCTTTGTAGGTAACTTCCTTTTTCCTGATCTGTTCTTAGGATACTTTCCTTGTCTTTGGTTTTGGAAAGTTTGTAATAAGAAAGACATTATGTCTTGGTGTTTTTCTTTTGGGATCTATCTATCCTATTTGGAGTTAGTTCAATTTTTTTGTCTTTCATGTGTTAGGAAAGTTTTCTCCCAATAACTTCTGCACAATAGTCTATATGTTTGTATGTTTTCATCTCTTTCTACTCTGGAATTTCAATGACACCTAGGTTATTCCTTCTTGATAGTGTTCCACATAAATCTTAGGTTTTCTTTGTATTTTTGTTCTTTTCTCTAACTGTTCCCCTAGCACAGGAGTGGGGAATGTCTGGCTCACAGACCATAAAAGAACTGAGAAATCATTTGGTCTGGCCTTGCCAAGGCAAACATAGTTACAACCATTACATTGTTGTAGTTGTTAAGTGCTGTCTAGTTGGTTCCAACTCACAGCGACCCTGTACAGGGTTTCCAAGGGATGTCTGGTGAGTTTGAACCACCGACCTTGTGGTTCAATCCAACCTTTCAGTCCAGTACTTATCTTACAATGCCACACCATTATTGTCGTCGTCAAGTGCCTTAGAGTCAGTTCCGACTCATAGTGACTCTGTATTGGGTTTCCAAGGAGTGGATGGTGAGCTTGAACTGATGACCCTGCAGTTCAAATCGACCTTGCAGTCCAGTCTTTGCCACACCATTTAAGGTGAGTTAATTAAATGTTTGACCATATGTTGTTGTTGTTGTTATGTGCCGTGGAGTCGGTTCCAACTCATAGCGACCCTATACAGGGTTTCCAAGGCTGTAAATCTTTACAGGAGCAGAACACCTCATCTTTCTCCCGCGGAACAGCTGGTAGTTTTGAACTGCTAACCCTGAGGTTCGCAGCCCGATTCGTATATAGCAGGCTAATTTGTAAGCTGATTATGGTCTGTGAATGATGTTATAATATTTTGGCAGAAAAAAGGTTCCCCATCCCTGCTCTATCAGATGAATACTGACAGATTTTTCTTTGAGCTCAGTAAGGCTGCCGTCCAATGATTGGACAATTCCATCTTTTATGCCTTTTTAGTATACTGTCTTATTTCTGAAGTTGTCGTATTAATCTTCTGGCTTTCTAAATGCTATTTTGTATGGTTCCTTTTTTTTTTTTTCCTTCCTCCATTTATTTAGTCAGTTTGTTTCCTGAAATTTCTATAGTTTTGTCTATGTTTTCCTTGATGTCACCTGTAATTTTATTGATCATTCTTGCAATCTGTTGAAATTAGAACAATGATTCTTAAGGGGATAGTTTCCATAATCACTCCATTCCAACAAAGAGCCCATAATCCTTATTTTTCTGGATTTTAAATTACACTGCCAGTAATTTATGCACAACATTGGTACCGCTCCTACAGGAATTGTCCTGCTCTGTTTTGGTATGATCATTTATGTACTAGCGTCCTTCTAAGTTTATAAACAACTAAGAATTGTATTTTATTAAGAATAATATTTTAAAGGAAGAGAACAGTAGCTAGCAATCCTTTAGCCCTTGTTGTGTGACATTGTGCAAAGCACTTACATATAAAGTTTACTGACTCCCATTTTAACTCCAATGCATGGTTTGCTGAACCCACATGTTAAAAAAAAAAAAAAGGCACTGCCACATAGATATGAAGGGGCTTCAAAAGTTCATGAAAAAATGGAATTTCCCACAAACTTTTTGAAGCCCGCATTTTATACAAGTTAAGTCTAGAACATTTTATAAGTGCCAGAAAGTGAGGAAATGCTCCCTCCCCCGTCTAAATAAACAAGCCCATATGATGGAGGTATATCAAAGAAACACAGGAGTCAACTCAAAGAGCTCCCAATGGCCAAATCTGAAACAGTCTGAGCAGTAAAATAAATATAGTAGCATTGAACGAATAACCTAAAGTATCAACATCCATAAGTCCATATTTATATAAATAAATGATTGAGTATATAAGTAGGGGGAAGAGACAAATCTCCCATGCAAAAGAATTTACAAATAATTTATATCGATTCTGCTCTGGATATAATAAAAATGTCACTTTACCTCTATGGTCTTCTTCCCCAAAATCCATAACCTCATGAGAAAAACAAACCCCAATTGAGAGACAATCTACAAAACATTTGACCAGTCTTCCTCAAAACTGTCAAAGTCATCAAAAACAAGAAAAGTCTGAGAAGCTGTCACAGCCAAGAGGAGTCTAAGGAGACATGACAATTAAATGTAATGTGGCATCTTGGATGGGAATCTTGGAACAGAAAATGAGCATTAGATAAACACTAAAGAAATCTTAATAAAGTGTGGATTTTAGTTAATTAATAATATAGACTAAAATGAATGCCTCGTTAATTGTAACAAACCTACCATACTAATTCAAAATGTTAATAACAGGTGAAACTAGGAGTGGGTAAATGGGAACTCTATACTGCTTTTATAATAATCCTATAAATCTAAAACTTTTCTAAAATGAAATTTATTATTTTAAAAAAGGGATTGCCTCATTATACAAAATAAAAACATAGGTTGAGCACTTAAGCCACCCAAATTTATTCACAGAAATGGTTTGTATTTACTGTTGTTGTTGTTGTTAAGTGCCGTCGAGTCGGTTCCGACCCATAGCGACCCTGTACAGGGTTTCCAAGGGTTGTATTTACTAGGTACTCAATAAAAGTTGGATTGAATTTGAATACAAATGGTAAAATGAATTGTGGGTGTAAGTTCAATAGTACCATCAGAGAGAGGTTCTATTCACCTGACTGATCTCTAGGTCCCAATTCTTTAAGTGTTACTCTGTTAGTATACATGATCGGAAGCAATGGTGAGGCTTTCTTAGTTTCTTTAAAGGTTCGTCTGAAATAGTTTGTGCAGAGAAAAATCTAAAGAAGTAATATTTGTGTTATTTTCTTCTCATTTTGGTTTGAAGTTGTCTATTAGTTCCACCACAGTGGGTCTACATTCTATGTTTTTGGATGCCTATTTTTATACCTTACTGTGAGAATTGGCCCACTGAATAACTTCTCAGGATTAACAAGGTACTGGGAACTAGAGGAAACCCTTTGAACACACACCCTTTGTAAACTCAAGTTGAAAAATAGAAAGCTAAGAATGGCAGGAAGAAAAAGAAAGTACAAACAAAAAAATGCAGTGGAAGGCTGCCATGAGAAATAACCAGCATAGGGAAGAGTCTTACTCCCAAAGCTAGTTTGTTGCCTAAAGAAAAAATTGTACTTAGCATTAGTCCAGAGTGCTCCAAATGTAATCGTAATAGCTTCAAAAAACAAAAACACTACCAAAAACATTACTCCAATGCATTAGATGCATGTCCTATCTTTACAATACGTTTCATGGAAATAACTTTTTGTTTATTGTTATATATTCTGTTTTTAGCTACAGCTTGTCAAAAGTGATGCTAAGGACTCAATTTAAAAAAATACCCTAAATATATAGCATAAATATCCAAAAGAAGGAGAATAAAGTTCAAGGGATGTTTCACTTAAAAAAGAATATAAAAAAGTTGATTAAGAGATACCGCAATCAATGAGATAAAGCAAAATGTATATCAACTGTTGAATGTAAAACTGATGATCTGCTCTGTTAATTTTCATCCAATTAGCAATAAAAAGTTAAAAAGAGAATGAGAAAGAGAAAGAAATTAAAAATGAGGTCCTAAAACCTCCCCAAGGTAAGATCATTTATCTCTTATGTATATCATTTTTACCACTTGTAATTTAATTTTAAATGTTTTAGAAGTATAAGAATAGCTTAAGTTAAATGAGATAAGAAATGAAAATAAGACAAAATATGAAAATAGATATTCTTGAGTTTGTGCAAGGCCAATATTATCCTACTAAAATCTGCAAAATCGAAGTTTACTCCAAGTGCTCATGTTAAATCTCACAGCACTTCTAATTTAACAAAACCAAGAAAGATAGTAAGATAATAACAACTAAAATCATTTTGTCTCTTAAGATCAAACATTGTATTTGAGTTATGGGGAAAGCAATATACAGTCAGCAGGTTGGCAGAAGAGTAATGCAGGCAGGAGAAGACATGGGGAGGAGTGCAAGAGCAAATGGAAGAGAAGTAAATAGATGCATACACAATCCTACAATAACAATGGTGTATGGATAGATACGCAGGCTAAATGGGTGAAACTGGGAGACTGGTGGAAGTATATCCACAAATACAGTTCACACAAAGACAATGTTCTATACTGTACTTTGGTGAGTCGCAACGGGCATCTTAAGAGCTCATCAGGTTATCTAAGGTGCAACTATGGGTCTCTCCCATCTTTAGGAAAGACAACTGATGAATATTGAAGAAAACTGAAACAATTAGTCCAATGGACAATTAGTCCAATGGACTAATGGATCATGTGAACATTAGTCTCCATGACCCTGAGACCAAAACTAGATGGTGCCAGGCACTATGTTTAACTGCTCTGAAGGGGATCATATTAGAAGGTCCTGGATATAGTAGTAGAAAATGTGGAACAAAACTCAAAGACATACAAAAGACCTGGCTTACTGGCAGAACCCCAAGACTATGTCCCTTCAGGTCTGGACCTCAACTTACCCCTGCGACTCAATTTTTAGCCAAGCAGTAGATAGCCAGACATATAGAAGGGACAACAACACTAGTGAGGTAAGTACACACACTATATAATGGTCAACCATTCCAGATCAAAAGGGCAGATTTACTTAAGGACAAAATTCAGAAGGGTTGGGAAAAAAGTAAGAATGAAAAGGGGAAACAGGGAAGAAGTAGGAAACATAATGTTACATTGAAGAAATTATTATCACTGAGATGAAATGAAGTATATAATCTGTTGAATGTAAAATTGATGATTTGCTCTCTAACTCTTCACTCAATTTACAATAAAAAGTTAAAACAAAGTCAAACACTGTTGTTGTTGTTGTTGTTAAGTGCCGTCGAGTCGGTTCCGACCCATAGCGACCCTGTACAGGGTTTCCGAGGGTGTAAATCTTTACGGGAGTAGAAAGCCTCATCTTTCTCCCGCGGAGCGGCTGGTAGTTTCGAACCGCTGACCTTAAGGTTCGCAGCCCGATTCGTAACCACTACGCTACCCACATCTTAATAAATAATTCACAGGAATCCTAGCAAAATAAAAAGATGGTATGTAAAGTATTCTTAATATAACTTTAAAAATCAGACTTAAAGGTTACCATAAATTCTGACACTGTATGCAAAGTTTGTGTGCATCTCTGTAGAATGTTAAGCTTCCTGAGGGCTAAGACTTGTTTCATTCATGGGTATTTCTAACACCTGTAAGAGCGTCTGATTCATGGTTGTTGTTGTTAAGTGCCGTCGAGTCGGTTCCTTGTCCTTTCACAGAACTACCTTTAATATGAGACCCTGCTCAAAACAGCAACAACTGCTGTAGAACCTTGCATTTAGCTATATATACTGAGGACACCTCCTATAATATTACTCAGTGTTTCTTAAAAAATTATGTTTTTTCCCTAAAGAACTATATACATTGTTTTCCTCCTGGACAATGACCAAGTATCTGTTTTCACTTTGACCTCCAGGAAACTCAGAACAAAATTCACAGCCCAATCAAACATTACATAGATATCTGAGTCCTGGTGGTACAGTGGGTTAAGCATGGGTTAACTGACAGGTCGGTGGTTTAACACACCACCCACTCTTGGCAGGGAAAAGATGAGGCTTACAAAAATCAAATCCTAAAGAGCACTTCTACTCTATCCTATATGGTTACTATGAGTCATAATCAACTCATGACAGTGGGTTTGCTTTTAGTTTGGATATACTTATATTTTCCAAATCCTTATTTACTTATTTTTCTATTTTGCTGAATGATAAATATTCTAAGGTACCTTAATACCTTTGTAAATTGAAGTATAAAGCGAACTAAAGCATCCCAACTGAACTTCATTAGTCTAATCAATAAGAATCCTAGAAATAAGAATGATTGATGGGCTAACTTAGTACCGACAATACAGACAAAATACCACTCACTATCTTAAATCTAGTCTTCATGAACAAAATATAGGGGTGTCCATGCAAATACATTTTTACCTGACCCTATGTAACTAGCACCACAGCTCTTCAAGTTAGTACTTTCCTTTCAACTAAGAATCATGAAATCTCTTTGTCCTGAAGGGCTGTTCTGTGCTTCCCTATTAGTGCAATAGCCAGGAGCTTAGTGGAAACTGGATTTGGGAGTTACAGGCAGGATTTTTTAATTTATTCTGGTGATTTGCTCTTGGGTGCAAAATCCACAGTTTCTGTACAACTGCTATTTATTAGTACTTAACAACAGACTTTAAAAACTGAACCCAAAGACTTTATCTATAAAATTTTAAATAAATGAAATATTACAGTATTTACTATTTTAATTACTTTAATTAATATTTTACATTTTTACCCCCAAACTCCAACAGATTAAACACAGAGCAGGCTAGAATTAGATTTGCATGAATATGGAAGTAACTGAAGGCATTTTAGAATCTGGCCAAGACTAAAGCTGGACTTTGGACAAAAAATGCAGAAAAAGGAATTTAGGCTCTCTACTAAAGCACAATGTAATAAACATACTATAAACTCTAAGGCCAAACAGTTTTGGCTCTAAATACTGCCTCCTGCTCTCTTACTAACTTGCATGACCTTAGACAAGTCACTTATCTTGTCTGAGCCATAATATCCCTATCTGTAAAATACATGCAATGGATCCTGGCGTGCACAGTTTATAAGAAGTAAATAAGAGAATATGTGGAAAACTGGTAGCATAAAGTCTAGCACATCAGTGGTAACACCTTGACACCAAACTTGAGATTTATGGTAGTTGGCATATTTCCAACCTTGGAATAGAGACCAAGGGAAAAAATTTGTGTTTCACCGGCTTTCGGATGTTTGGGATTTAATGCCCTGTGGAGATCTGTAATTTTAGACAGTATGTAATTTAAAAATACATTTTTATTACCAACATCATAATTAATTTTGACCCTATAAATGTATACTAAAACCTGTGAAATTCAGAACGTGTAAAGTAGAAATCCACCAAAAAAGGAAAACTCAAATATTTTCCATTAAAAAAAAGCGACAGGAAAGTGGTAGGAATGAACTCTGTCAAAGAGAGAAAACCTCTAAGACCCAAAAATAAGTTCTGTTGAATTCAAGCTCTCCCAGGTTTCACTGTACGTTGTTGTTGTTAGGTGCCATTGAGTCGGTACCGTCTCATAATGACCTTATGCACAGCAGAACGAAACACTGCCCAATCCTGGGCCAACCTCACTATTGTTGCCACACTTGAGCCCACTGTTGCTGCCACTTGGCCAATACATTTCACTAGGGGTCTTCCTCTTTTTCTCTGATCCTCCACCTTACCAAACATGATATCCTTCTCTAGCAACTGGTCCCTCCTGACAATATGTCCGAAGAATGAGAGACAAAGGAAGATAAATCAGGTAGCAGAAAAACTGACACCTAGGCGTGGCGCTGTAAGATAAGCACTGGACTGAAAGATCAGTTTGAACCACAAGGTTGGTGATTCAAACTCACAAGCTGCTCCTTGGAAATACTATGGGTTGGAACTGACACTACGGCACGTAACAACAAATTACAAATGGTGCAGTATGGTTTTTGCTTTTTATTTTAAGTCTGTGAACTATGTTAACCAAAACACTGTGTAGCTAGGTCAATGTGAAATACCTTTGCTGATCATCTTTATTTAAAAATCTATTGTAACAAGCAAATATTAGTTTGGGTTTCTCTATTAACATGGTCTCATTTCATAAGGAGCTCTTCCATTTCAGGATAATCAAAGAACCATAATAACCTCAAATGCCTCTAATCCTGCTTTACACTTTTCCCTTCTCAATAAAGAAAACACTTACTCTAAGACAATGTGTAACAAAATGTTAGCCATGTACTGTCATCAATGAAGTGCCACCACAGAATCTTTTATTACAGAAATGAGACTTCATGCAATAGCTAGCTCCAGAAATGTTTGTCAAATAATTATTCTAACTCTAATTTGTTGTTTTTAAGGGCTGTCAAGTCGGTACCAACTCTATCAACTCTGTATAGGGTTTCTGGGACTGTAACTCTTTGTGAGAACAGAAAACCTCACCCTTTTTCCCATGGAGCTGCCGGTGGGATCAAACTACTGACCCTGGTTGTGATATGCAGTCCAATGTTTATCCTACAGAGCCACTGTGCTCCTAACTCTAATACATATACTAAATGTGCTCCATTATCTGAGCAGTTATTTATTTATTATGCTGGGTTTACAGCATGCACTGTAATAAGAAAAAGTAGATGATCTCCTTAGGGGGGAAAAAAAAACAAGACTGTTTAATAAAACAATGCTATCACATTGCTTCAATCCAAATATGGCATTATAGTGCCATTCTAAAAATAAATCTGAGTCCCATGTGATATGTAGCCCTTTAGCTATGTTCATTTCCTTTTAGGGCCCAAGTTTCCCACAGGAAAATTAGTCAACGTTTGGCAAAACTGTTTCAAATCATGTATAGATAAGGCATAAATGTTAGCTGCACTGACTGTCCACCTTTTCCTGCTTTGCTATTGTTGACTCTCCTTGACAGCAATCCATCATGGACGCTTAAGAAACAGGCTCAAGAACTGTTACCTGACCAAAGTAAACAACAGAGGGTCAGTTTTGAATGGTATGGTGGTGGTGACTGGGAGTAATTTATGAGTCAGCTAAATTAGAAGACACAAAATTATATATAAAACCATGGTCTGATAACTGTAATGACTTCCAAATACTTTTAATATTATTAATTAGAACTCCGTATCAAATGTCCAGCTTATTACAGCTTAACACTAATTATATTGTTTGACTTAATATTATTTGCTGACATTTTATAAAAGCATTATGCACTAAGAATAAAACCTTATAACAATACACAAAGAAAGGACATAAAGCAACAGGTTTTTAAATTTTTTTGGTTCTTTTTTTTTTTTTTATTAACTTTTTATTGTGTTCTGAATGGAACTTTACTGAGTAAATTAGTTTTATGCTCAACAATTCAGACGTATTTTGCTTCATGACATTGATTGCCAATCCCCAAAATGTAACAGCACTCTCTCTCTCTCTGCTTCTTCCTTGTACTTACCATTAGAGTTCTTCTTTCCCTTTCTACCATCTAAGCTTTATCTTTGGGCAAAAGCTGCTTTTATGAACTTTTTTTGACCGTTCTAAGGTGAGTTTTTTTTTTTTTTTCAGATATATACTCTGAGTTTCAGGTATTTAACTTAATTATGTATTTTACATAGCTTTTCAGACTTAAATAATGTAACTAAGTATTTTTCTACTGACCAAAAAGTCAGAAAATTTCAGCACCTAAGAAAGAATCCCAGCCAATGTCAGTAAGTGTGTATGCAGTAATAAAAGGTCTATAGAGATTCTTTATGGGATCTCCTAGAATTAAAGGATTTTTATGTGTTTTTACTTAAAATTCTTGGGAAACTACAACTTTAAGTGTTATTGGACTTCATCAACAAAGCGAAGAGACAACCTACAGACTGTGAGAAAATGTTGGGGATATTTATTGCAGCATTATTCACAATCACCAAAAGGTGGGAACAATCTATATGTTCATCAACAGATGAATGGATAAACAAAATCCATTCATAATACATTGGAATATTATTCAGCCATAAAAGACAAAGATTTATGTTCTCACTTATATGAAATACATAGACTAGGCAAGTGGACAGAGACCACTTAATGTGCCTTGCACCAGGTCTTGCAGCTAGCAAGTGACAGAGCTATGACTCAAACTCATAATCTGTCTGCCTCTTAAGTACATATTTTAACTCACTGCACATTAAGTGGTCTCTTTATTCCTGAAGTAGACAAATGGGCCCTCTTCATCTGGACTTTGAAACTTAAAGTATCTTTCCCACATTTTTATTTTCTTCCTAAAACCAACTAATTTTTAAAGTTTAAAGAGACACTTCTTTACCACTTGGGACCACAAATTTCCTTTCCATTTCCAAACTATTAGAGTTCTCACTGTAGATGCCAATGATTAGCTCCTTGACGAACTTTACCTAAATATTAAAGATTTACACCCTCAGAAACCCTGTACAGGGTCACTATGGGTCGGAACCGACTGGACGGCACTTAACAACAACAATGTATATCTTAATGTCCAAGAAAGGAGTTCTTGTAGCACAGTGGTTACGAATCGGGCTGTGAACTGCAAGGTCGGCAGTTTGAAACTACCAGCTATTCCACGGGAGAAAAATGAGGCTTCCTGCTCCCGTAATGATTTATAGCCTCGGAAACCCAGCACAGGGTCACTATAAGTCAGAACCGACTCCACATCACATAACAACAACAACAACGTCCAAGAAGTTGTATGGATCTAACCCTCCTGCAGAACATACTAGAAGTAGGAATAAGTACATAAAGCATTAATTTGAAAGCAATGGAGTAAACCATCATTGGCAGGACTTGAGGGGTTCCCTGTGAGAGGAAGCTCACCACTCAGCTCCACATTTCCCCATAGCTGTTCCTCTCAAATTTTAAGAGCCAATTTGCAACAGAAACTGAAAGTCACTGGGAGATTCTGGCTACTATGTGACAAATAATAATAGTAAGAACCATTTATTGAGCTTCTACAATGCACTAAGCGCAATTCTAAATAGTATAGATACAAGGCAGTATCATATTTTCATGATAATTCTAATGAAAGGATATTATCCCATATAACAGTAAAAAACAAAGGGCTAAAGACACTGAAGACAGGGATCCTTCTGAAGTTCAGAAGATTAAATTAAATAATAAATTGCCAAAACTAGGATGAATTTTTGCTTTATGGTATCTCCAGCGCTCCATAGGTTATAACACACACACTCCCCAATACAATTTATCATGTTAACATAACCTAAGTAGGAATGTCTCCTATTCTTAACAAGGGTAATGTCATGAAAGAGAACTTCTTATATTATAAAGACGTTTAAGTCAAATTCTGCTCTCTAGGGGGTGGGCAATCAAGTCAGAAATCCAAAAATGTCCTTAAAACTTTTTTGGGAGGACCAATTATAAATGCAGAGTCGTAGTAGTATAGTGGATTAAGTACTAGGCTGCTAACCACATGGCCAGCATTTCAAATCTACCAGTTGTGGTCCTTGGGAGAAGGATGAGGCATTCTATTCCAGTAAAGATTTACAGACTTGGAAACCCTACACAGGGTTGCTATGAGTTGGAACTGATCCCACGATACAGAACCGTCACCACCAACTATAAATGGCTTTGGTAGTAGAGGTTTCCTCAGTTTTTCTGGAAACATTTTCAGAAATAGATCATACTTTAAAAAATATTGTAGCTTTTAGAGCTGCGAGCAGGACCCTACCACCCAGAGAAGCAGTGACCCTAGAGATGGAGGCAGAGACGATGACATGGAGAGATTGAGCGGCTAGGGAATTTAGTCACAGAGAGGGAGAAGGGCTCTGTGCTGAGAACCTGGGGGCAGGCTTGCAGGGTATACCCTTTGGTTGTTTGATGATGCAAGGAGGAGACTGTAACCATGGCAATGAAACAATATACGATAGGATGAATGTAAAACTAATGTTCTCCCATGTAAACTATCACATAATTCACAATAAAACATTTATATATATATATAGTAGCTTTTGCTTTCTCCCTGAGAAAGCATATTCAATTCTAATTCAATTCAGTAAGTATTTGTTGAAAGCTCAGAGACACAGAATGAAAAGTTTTACTTTTGAGATTTTCCTTTTGTAACAAGCCTATAAATCTGTCATAAAGTGACTACAATCAGTAATTTAACTTAAAGATGTACTTTTTATTTTCAAAGGGCTTGCTCATGCCCTGGTGGCATAATGGTTAAGTGTTTGGCTGCTAACCAAAAGGTCAGTACTTTGAACCTACCAACTGCTCTAAAAGAAAAATACGTGGCAGCCTGCTTCCATGAAGATTTACAACTTTAGCAACCCTGTAGTACAGTTCTACTCTATTTCATAGGGTTGCTAAGTGTCAGAATCAACTAGAAGGTACTGGGGATTTGGGGGTTCCACAGGGTCAGTGGTTCAAACTCAGCAGATGCTCCTCGGAAACCCTATACTGAGTCACGATGAGTTGGAACTGACTGAAAGGCACTTAACAACAACAGTAACATGTCATATGTTTGTTAATTTTGTGTCATCCTGTCAGGGTCTTTTGTCTATTGATCCTGTGAATTCCTTTAATTCTGTCCACCTGGATAGTTTATGTCAATCGGATTAAAAGGATGTGCACATAGAGGTGGGGAGTAGAACTATCTGAAATTCTACTCTACCATATAGCCATGTCCATCTCATAGGTTATTTCCTATAGAAATCCCAACTCCTTATCTAGGAATATATAACTCTGCATTTCTCTCATAACATCAGCTCTTGTATTATAGACACTTGTGTACCAGTATACCCACAGGCAATTTTATATAGACACGCTGTGAGTCAAAACTGACTTGACAGCACTTAACAATTATAACATGTGTATGTACGCACACTCATTTCTTTTCATGTATTTCTTTCCACAGTGTCAAAGACAGTGTCAAAGATCATGCTTACCACAAGACATTTTATCTTCTCTTGGTAAAAACCAAAAATTTAAAAGTTGGAAAAGATCCAAACAAAAACCTGGGGAGAGGGGGCCAGTTTTATAGTACTAATGCACAGTTTCCACAACCATAAGAGGAACAATACTGCATTTGCTGATTTTACTAGAAACATAAAATGAGATACTGAATAAGAAACTGCTCTGTAAAAGGCAGTAGGTAATAGAGTGTTATTATGCCCCCGTCTCCTACTTTAGTAATAGCCTCTCCCCTTATACTTTCTCCCTAGTTTCCTTTTACTACAGTAGACGCTTGTATGCCTTTTCCTAAATGCAGTCTATACTATTCATGAAAATAATGTACTTATGTAGTTGTAGGGAGTCCTGGGGTGGTGCTATGGGATAATGTTCTGGACTGCAAAGTCAGTTTGAACCACAAGGTCAGCAGTTCAAGCTCACCAGTAGCTCCTTGGAAGCCCTATACAGGGTCGCTATGGGTCAGAAGTGACTCAATGGCATTTAACAACAACAACAACAAATGTAGTTGTAGAGTCCTGGTGTGGTGTTGTAGGATAAGTACTGGACCAAAAGGTCAGTTTGAACTGCAAGGACAGCGGTTCAGGTTCACCAGCCTTTCCTTGGAAAACCTACATTGGATCACTATGAGTCGGAACTGACTCAACAGCACATAACAGTATCATCAGTCGTATCAAATTCGACAGCATTTAAAACCAATGTCGTTCTAAATGTCAAATTATACAAAATTTAGCCGACTCCTCACTTCTTACACCCTAACTTCTCTATTTGCCAGAGACAACTATTTCCTTCTCTCTCTCTCTCTCTCTCTCTTTTGTCCTTTCTTTTGGGTGTTTTTGCTTTTAGGAATTATCTTCAGACTTTCTTGTATCAAAGATGGTACTGTAACTCTGTTAATACATCACACACACACACACACATTTCCCTTTACCACAGTCTTTCAGCATAGTCTCACTACAAATTTTGGGTTAAATCAATACTGATAATAATTAAGCCACAAAGTGTACTACAATTACATTTATTTTCTTCTTCAATTTTCTCTGTTTTCATGCAGTTATTGTCTGGTTGGTTTGGTTTTCATTTTGATGCATCTGTCAACACTTCCCACCATTCGTCTGTCAATCTGTCATGTCATACTGTAGTGACTTGTGTGTTGCTGTGATGCTGGAATCTATGCCACCAATATTTTAAATACCAGCAGGGTTTCAGCTGAGCTTCCATAGTAACAGACTAGGAAGAAGGAAAGGTGGGCTATTTTGAATGTTTAGCCAATGAAAACCTGATGAAAAGCAAAAGAATACTGTCAGATATAGTGCCCGAAGATGAGCCCCTCAAGTTGGAAGACATTCAAAATATGACTAGGGAAGAGCTGCCTCCTCAAGGCAGGTGACTGTGATGACGTGAATGGACTAAAGCTTTCAGGGCCTTCATTTCGGGATGGGACACAACTCAGAATGAGGAGAAACAACTGTAAACATCCATTAATAATCAGAAAGTGCAATGTACAAAGTATGAGTCTAGGAAAACTTTAAATTGTCAAAAACGAAATGGAATGCATAAAGATCAATATCCTATAGGCGTTAGTGAGCTAAGATGGACTGGTATTGGCCATTTTTAAGTCTGACAATTATATTGTTTACTATGCTGGGAATGACAAATTGAAAAGGAATGGTGTGGCATTCATCATCAAAAAAAAAAATTTCAAGATCTATTTTGAAGTATAAAGTTGTCTGTGGTAAGATAATATCTATACACCTAACAAGGAAGACCAGCTAATACCACTATTATCCACATTTACACACCAACCACGAAAGCCAGTAAGAATGAAACTTTAGAATTCTATCAACGTCTTTAGGTGTAACATTGATGAAACATACAGTCAAGATGTACTGAGAATTACTGGTGATTGGAATGCAAAGGTTGGAAACAAACAAGGATCAGCAGTTGGAAAATACGTTCTGAGTGATAAAAACCATGCTCGAAATCACATAATAGAATTTTTCAAGACCAATGACTTCATTGCAAATACCTTTTTTTAAACAACATTCAGAGACAATTACACACATGGACTTCATCAGATGGAATACAGAGAAATCAAATTGATGAAACTGGTGGGAAGAGATGGTGGAAAAGCTCCATGTCATCAGCCAAAACAAAGCTTGTGCACACTGTGGAACACACTATCAATTATTCATATGCAAGTTCAGGCTGAAGCCGAAGAAAATCATAAGTTCACAGGAGCCAAATATGACCTAGAACACATCCCACCTGACTTTAGAGATCATCTCAAGAACAGATTTGATGCATCAAACACTAGTGACTGAAGACCGGGAGAGTTGGAGGATGACATGAAGATCATCATATAGGAAGAAAGCCAAAGGTCATTAAGAAAGAAGGAAAATACCAAAACTGATAACATGCAACTAAATTTTGCTAGAAATAATTCAAAAATGGCTACAACAGTATATTGACAGGGAACTGCCTGAGGTTCAGCTGGATTCAGACAAGGATGTGGAACAAGGGATATCACTGCTGATGTCAAGTGGATCTTGGCTGAAAGCAGAGAATACCAGAAAGATGTTTACCTCTGCTTTATTAACTATGCAAAGGGTTTCAATTGTGTGGATCATGACAAGCTATGGATAAACTGTGAAGAATAGTTTTCCAGAATACTTATGAAGAATCTGTACATAAATAAAGAGGGAGTTGTTTGAAAAGAACAACTCAATGGTTTAAAATCAGGAAAGGTATGTGCCATGGTTGCATTTCCTCACCATATTTATTTAATCTGTATGTTGAGCAAGTAATCTGAAAAGATTGATTGTATGAAGAAGAACAGGACATCAGGATCGGAGAAAGATATGCAGATGATACAACCTTGCTTGCTAAAAGTGAAGATTAGAAATACTAATGAAGATCAGGGACCGGACCTTCAGTATGGGTTGCACCTCAATAAAAAAGCAAAAATCCTCACCAATGGACCAATAAATAACATCAAGATAAATGGAGAAAAGATTCAAGTGGCAAATACTTCATTTTGTTTGGATCCAGTATCAACACTAATTGAAGCAGAAGTCAAGAAACCAAGAGATGCATTGCATCAGGCAAATCTGCACACCTCTTTAAAATGTTCAAGAGCAAAGATGTCATTCTGAGCACTAAGATGTGCCTGACCCAAGTCATGGTATTTTCAACAGCCTCATTTGCATGTGAAGGTTGGACAATGAATAAGGAAAACCTTAGAAGCATTGTTTCATTTGAATTATATATAGTGTTAGCAAAGAATATTAAAAGTATGATGGACTGCCAGAAGAACAAACAAATATATGTTGGGAGAAGTACAGCCAGAATGTCTCTTAGAAGTCAATATGGCCAGACTTCATCTCTCATACTTCAGATATACTATTAGGAAGGACCGATTCCTGGAGGAGGACACCATGCTTGGTAAAGTGGAGGGTCAGTGTAAAAGAGGAAGACCTGCAGTGACTGGTACAGTGGTAGAAACAATGACTGTGAGGATGGCGCAGGGCTGGGTAGTGCTTCACTGGGTCACTATGAACCGACTCGACAGCACCTAACAACAACAACAACACCACTTCTTCCCCTACAAATCTGACAGCACTTTACAAACCTCTCTCACTATGGTCAAAACCTCAATTATTTTTTTCCTAGAGACATACGCACAAGCGACTCCTCAGAAACCCTATACAGGGTTGCTATGGGTCTGAACCAACTCAACAATGCTAGACAACAACAGAGACATACCATCTAGTGCATTCCTTCCTCCTGTTCCAATTTGGTTAAGCTGCTTTCTAGCCATCTTCCCACAGCTTTCCTTCCCCATCACTAGAGAATTCTCTTCACCTCTTGCTTTGTTAGAGTCCCTGTGTTTCCTGGGTTCTGTATGTTCTTCTTTCTTGGTTTCATCCCTCTTTCGAGAGGAAGTGTTATCTTTCAGTAATTTCTTGAGAACGTATATAAGACAGATAAATACTGAAACCCTTCATATCCCAAAATGTGTTTCTTTTATCCTCCTTCTTGAATGATAGTTTGGGCATAACATTCTTTTAATGGATACAAAATCTTTTAACGAATTTTAGATACAATACGATTTTTTTTGGAAATTTTTTTCTGCAAACTGTATTGTCTGTTTCCTCCAATTTCCTTTGTTTTGTACTCTGTATTCTATGTGAGAAGTTCTTCTTAAAAGTCCAATGATATCTGGCTGGCAATTAATATTTAAAGAGAGGCAGTAAAAAATTAATTGGCATTTCTATATGGTTGGGTAGGATTTGTTGACTACTGAATAACATCCTGAGGCCATTAGGAAGATAACGTGGACCCTCATATGTCAGTCCTCTGAATGGACTCCACTTATTTCCTGCTGACAGGGTTTAAGGTTGGCTAAATGTGCACTATACGATAACCACTGGACTGCTAACCACGTGGTCAGCGGTTCAAACCCACCACTGCTCCTTTGAAACCCTAAATAAGGGTCGCTATGAGTTGGAACAATTAGCACTTAACAACAAGAGCATTCTAGAAGTGAAGTGGGACAAAAGGGCTGAATATGCAGACTGTCTCTTGAAAATCAGTTTCAACAAGACACCTTAGTTCCATCCTCATCCATGCTTGGAGTCCAGAATGTCTATGATTTCAAAGAGAAAACCTCCCATCTTTTGTTGGGGATGGTAAAAAACAGTCACATGCTTGGGTCAACTAAGGATATGGATCAGAATGGGGTAAAATGGGAGACTGGAATATGTCAGCTATTCCATGGGAGAAAGATGAGGCTTTCTGCTCCCGTTAAGATTTATAGCCTCGGAAACCCTGTACAGGGTTGCTGTGAGTCGGAACCAACTCCACAGCAACATAACCACCACCACCACATGTTCCTTGGAGTCCTGGTGTGGCGCTGCAAGTTAATGCGCTGGACTGCAAAGCCATTTGAACTACAAGGTCGGTGGTTCAATCTCACCAGTCACTCCTTGGAAACCCTATACAGGTTTGCTACGGGTTGGAACTGACTCAATGGCACTTAACAACACATGTTCCTTACATAAACTTTCTATCAAATGTTTTCTATTGTCTTCAGCCTCATCTGCACTCCCCTTCTATTAGAGGAATCTCAGGAATCCAATTCCCAAGTATTTCCAAAGTTTTATGTGTAAGTCAACTCATTTCTTTTATGTATCACCGCTTGCCTTTAGGATCCAGTTTTGTCCATTCTTCTGAATCAGTTGCCATTTGGTTAGTGGGTTTCCATATTACAAAATTTTGTTGGTATCATTCATCTGTCATCATCCTTACTCCCTTTTCAGCTTATCCATGTGGATTATACTTTTACTATTTTTTTCAGTGAAGTTAACAGAAGCAAACTTGCATATTCAATCTACCATATCAACAGGAAGTCTGCCCTGTGTTTTTCAATCTAGGAGACAATTTATATACTAGTGAAGCATCCAAGCTTTGGACTCAAAGAACTGGATCTGTTCTCTAACACTTCTTTAAGCCTAAACGTCCTCATCTGTAATATGTTGTGGTTAGCAAGCACTGTGGAGTCAGTTCCGACTCATGGTGACCCTTTATAAGGTTTCTGAGGATCAGCTGGTGAGCTTGAGCTGCATACCTTGCAGTTAGAAGTCCAGGGCTTATCCTATAGTACCACACCAGGACTCCATCACGTGTAATATGGTTGGTTGGTTGGTTATGTGCCATGGAGTCAGTCTGACTCACTGCAACCCTGCACAGGATTTCTAAAGCTGTAATTCTTTATGTGTGCAGAAAATCTCGTCTTTCTCCCATGGAACAGCTGGTAGTTTAAGGTTAGCAGTCCGACTCATAACCACTACACTACCAGAGCTCCTTATATGTAATATAGGGATAATAAAAATACCTACCTGATAAGTTTTGGAGTCAGAAAGGTTTGATTTCCAGATCTTCCATTTAATAGCTAACTAGATAACAATGGTTACAATAATCCTCAGTTTCCTTATCTGTATAATGGAGTTGGAGTTCTGGTGTCGCACTAAGGGTTAATGCGCTGAACTGCAAAATTGGTTTGAACAGCAAGGTTAGCAGTTCAAGCTCACTAGCTGCTCCTTGGAAACCCTATTCAGGGTTGCTATGGGTCCGAACCGACTCAATGGCACTAACAACAATAATGGGAGTTAGTAATAGGAGTCCTGCTGTGGCACTGTGGGCCCATGCATCAAGATTGCAAAGTCATTTGAACTGCAAGGTCAGTGGTTCAAGCTCTCCAGCTTCTCCTTGGCAATGCTATACAGGGTCGCTATGGGTCAGGATTGACTCAAAAGCACTTAACAACTGCAACAATAGTTAACTAACTCATATAGGCAATATTTATAAAAATCTCCTGAAACATAATAAATTCCTACATTTATATTATTACAATGTTTCCTATTCCTAGGATCCCAACTCCTCTGCATGGTATATTAGGACAACAGATTAGGAAGCAGGGAGTCTGTTTCCTAATTATTATACATAAATGTTGAGCTGGTTCCCTGTCTGTAAACAAGAAGTTCAGATAAATGATCTCTAAGGTCCTTTCTAGCTCAAATGCCCCTCTCCTCACCCACCTTTATTAAACGTAAATTGACAATTTATATACTTACCGACTCTATCCTAATTGTCTAATAGCTAATTTTTTAAGTGGTTTAATAATATCTTGCTTTTCCAAGTAGGTAGCTTGTAGGCACTACATGCAACTAAGCTGAGTGGCTCCTCTGGACTTTTGGAGTAAGAGAATAAGGCTGCCCTTTTTGTAACTATCTTTTAAGATAAAATACAAGTGATACATATACATATGTTGTTGTTGTTTACTGCCGTTGAGCCAGTTCTGACCCAGAGTGACCCTGTATAGGATTTCCAAAGAGCAGCTGTAGAATTTGGACTGCCAACCTTACAGTTCAAACTGACTTTACAGTCCAGTGTATTAACCCATAACACCATACCAGGATTCCATACATGTATGTTGTGGTTGTTAAGTGCCATTGAGTTGATTCCAACCCACAGCAACCCTGTATAGGGTTTCCAAGGGGCAGCTGGTGAACTTGAACCACCGACATTGTAGTCTGATGCTTTAGCCAACAGCTCCACACCAGGACTCCCCCTTATACGGAAAGATTGATTTTCTGGTTTGTAAGATTACTGAGACTTGCAAGGAATTAGATCAGAAGACATGTAACTAAAGAAGCAAATTTGACTGAAGAAATATCCCTAGAATAGTTAAGAAAGGGTCATTCATTCATTCTGCAAAATTTATTAAAGCGTCAACTCTAAGCCAGGTCCTATGTCAGATTCTGAGGCTAACTATATAAACTGTTATTAGAGTTTGCAGACAAAGAAATTAAATGAAAGCAATTCTATGCTGAATTTAAAGTTACTGTCATTTTAGAAATGTGATGGTTTAGCTTGCCTCTCTTCTCAAGTCAGGAAATGTTAGTTAAGTAGCTTGTTGCAGTGATCTAACACTGAGCTTTACAGATTTTTATATGGGGGAACACCCATGTCATGATGGTTGGCTTCTTTACATGTAAAATTATAGTAGAACAAATGTCAGTAATTATTTTTATTTGTGCAGAACTTTACAATTTACAAAATATTTTCACATCCATTATCTAATTCACTCCTCAAAGTAATCTATGAGGTATGAAGGAACCATTATCTACTTTTACAGAAGAAACTCAATACTTAGCAAATCAACATGCCCTAACTTACAAAACTTCTGTTAATAAGGTAACAGAAACCCAGATTTTTGGATTCTAAGTTCAAAGTTCATTTTTTATCATATCATGCTTCCTTTGATTACCCAAAATTTGAAGAAAAGCTAAATGACACATGTATAGCCATAGAAATGTCTAAAATATCATCATGGTCTTTAAAATATATTCATAATATATACACTCATAGTTGATGTGTGTGTGTTGTTTTTTTTTAATATACCTCAAATGTAAAATAGTATGCAAAAATCACCACATAAAAATGATTTATAAGACTTAAAAAAAATCTCCTGTCACCATCATTTTCTATCCTTTCTTTCAAATTCTACTCACGTAACAATAAATTTTGGCTTTCAAATTATTAATAATTATTTATTATACAAAACACATAGTGAAACTGAAATTATTTCCTACAAAGCTACTGTGCAGATTTTCAATCAGACCTGAAAAGTTGAGGGAATCCTAGTGAAACCACCCTACTAATCAGGAGTCTATATCCCTGCCACTTCATTTTCAATTTCAAAGAGGTGTTCAAATGCATTAATACTACAAAAATTCAAGTTTTCTTAATATTTAAAGCACTGAAACTATTATTATTCAAGTAAAATAGAATAGCCTTTATAAAAGGATCAAAAAGAAGATATCCAGACATAAAGCTAAAAGAAAACAATTTCCCCAAATGGAATTTTGGTTAAGAGTCAACAGGTCCATGAAACTGAAGTATTCATTTCGGTATAGTTCTTTCAATAAAATGAAACACTTGTCCTTTTGTAATTACCATTTCCCCTCTAAAACATACCTGCACTGAAATCATTCTATAAAAACACACAACAAATTTACAAGTACAATTAATATAATCTTACTTCCAAAATTTAGTATGAAATAATTTCGATTCAATAACCAAAAGCATTTGCCTCCTCTGACATCAGTCACATCCCATATAAAGCTAAATGAGCTGTCCTACCAAAGCCCAAGTAAATCAGATCCAAAACTTTCCCCCCTCATTCTGAACTAGTCAAATTGGTATTAACGCAGAATGTCAAATGTTTTATTAAACAACCCAAGATGAAAAGGTTATTTAAAAAGAAAACATAAACTCTTAAAACATATCACATAGAAACTGCCCCAAGACACTGAAGACTGTATGATTGATCTAAGCTACCTCCACTTTTCAATACCCTCCCCCCTTTTAAAACACAAAAAAACAGCAGTACAGGCAATGAATAAAATAATTCGATACATGAGATAAAGCTGAGAGTTTATACAGTACAATGAAGACAAAATTAACTGGAGTATCAATTTGGGAGGGGAGACAGTTTTATTTTGCTAAAAATCACTGCATATATTTACTTTCTACTTCAGTTTTTGTCTGTGACATTCATAGAGATCCAATATTTTTAAAATGCCTCTCATGGTTATATGAATTTGGCCCTAGTAAAATAATGTATAAAGTCTATAAACAAAAGCATTTATTAAAAGAGTTGTCATCTTCTAAGTCATTAAAAGATGTGCTTGACTGATCATTACAAGAAAACTAAACAGACATTTTTTTCTATTTCATTCTTGTAAGCTAGAACCCTTTTGGAGGAAAAAAGAAAAGTAAAGCCTACAATGATTTGCTATCAGTTTTCTATAAAAATTAAAATCTTAGCGCTTTCCATATTTGCTAAGCTGTTTCACAAGAAAATTGCACAAATTTGTTGTAAGAAAATTTTTTTTTTGTTTTGTAGATCTTTACCACTGTAATAAAACTAAATTTTGAAACAGCTGAGAATCAAATATTCTAATACTGAAGAGTAAGTAAGCTTTTAGAAAGAATCCAAAATTTGACATTTGGGTGTATTTAATATTTACCCATTTAAAACACAAAATTCTAATGGTGTATACTCTGAAGTTAAAATCAAATTGATGTCTAAACTTTACAATCGTTAAGAATGTTAGCCTTTATTTAAAAGGGGGGGGGGGTGTCTCTAATACCATGATAGAAAGCCAAGAGCCTGTTTTATAAATATTCATGTCCTTTCTTGGATTCAGAAACCTACGTCCCTTGGGTTTCTTCCACATTCCATCATTGGACACCATTGTCGCATCCAGATGATAACATCTAGTCAAATGAAGAAATCAAATGAGTACCCTGAAATTTCCAAAATGTTTAAAACTAGTAAAAAGGGAAACAGTCTTATATCTGTGGGAAGTCCTTCTCTCCATTTCAAAAATAAACCTCTTGCTCAAATGACAATCATTTCTTAAAACAAAATATCACTATTATACACAAACACACACCACTCTTAATAATAAAAGCTAGAGACCAATGACAATAAATCTTACAGACTAGATGAGTAGTTTGGTTAAGAACAGGAAAAAACAAAGCCTGTCACTAAGAAAAGAACTGTAATCCATAGGATTTCCCCCCTCATCACTGCCTCAGAAGAATGGCAATAAAAGAGATTTAGACTAACCAGAGTCTTCTTTACCCCTTAAAACATGAATTCCTAAATACTAACATTTAAAGAAAAAAATCAGCTGCTACTATGTTAATTGATTCCATTTAGCCACAAAGAAAACACCTCAACTTATCCCTTCCAATTAAAAAATGAACTAGTTAAATATACAGCATATTTTTTTATTCAGTTACTTATGACTTCCTTCTCCCTGATATGTTCTCATATCATATGCCAAATTTTTAGAGCAAAAACAGAGAAGAAACATAAACATTTTTTTTAACCATTTTCCCTAGGGACCATGCACTCTTAAGGTGGGATAGGGTCCTAGCCTCAGCATGAAGGTGGGGCTGAATGGGAGTAGGGATAGGAGCAGAGTTTGGTCAAGGAGGTCATTTCTGACTCTTCTTCCAGTTTCTTCAATGTCCTAGAACTAGGTTGATAGGTAATGCAAGTTTAAAGGAAAAAAACAAGAACCCTGTATCTGTCTGGTTAACAGGAAGAAAACCACACTGTCATCATAAATTTCCAAGTTCCTTTCCCAACAAAAGGGACTGACCTTTTATATAAACAAATGTGGTGTCTCAGTGACTTTTTGATATTATATAGTTTTCTGTCAATCTAAATTTCTGTATTTTTAAGACCAATCTCATTTTGATTAAAGTTAAAAAAATGGGGGCTTGGGGAGGCGGAATCTCCTGTTTGCCATGTGATGCTCTCTAAGTACAGCTGTAGAAAAGTGCTTGTCAGATGAATAAAAACCACATCCGATGGAGAGAAAAAAATTACCATTATAAAAATGGTAGCCATCAGCCTATCATTTAATTATTTTTAGCTTATTAAAACACATTTTGTTAAAAAAAAAAAAAAAAGAGTAATTCAACTCAATTTAAATATTCTCAATACACATATATACAAAGGCATTGGCACAAATACTACAACACTATCATTTTTAGGTACACAATTCTTCAGAGCTATGTGAAGTAGGCTACAAAAAGTCTACCGCAGTTTTTCATAAATTATGTCATCTGAATGTACTTCTGCTTCCATGATTCACTGTAAAATTCTAAAATCACTGTTTAAATGTACACATTCACCTTAATGAAATTTCTGTAACACAAAATATTTAGCTTTCTAAATGACAATGCTGAAATTTACAGTTAGGCATATACATACACAGTAAGGGGTTTCAAAAAGTTTATGGAAAAACAGAATTAAAAGATAATGGAATTTTTCCATGAATTTTTTGAAGTCCTCTCATGTGTGTGTATGTGTGTGTTAACATATGTACATATACATGTATATATAAACTGTGTTAATATTCCTATCCTAAAATACATCAACTGCACATGAAGCCCAAAAAGCTGGAAAGAACCCAGAGAGTGTCAGGAAAATGATGACTTTTAAAAATGCTGAAGCTTTTCACACCAAGGTTCAGTCATGACAGCTGAAGAGGGGTGTTAGATATGGCTTTATTCATTTTAAATCTGAGAACTGGAGTCATTGCCATAGCATTTAAAAAACTGAAATCAAGAGAATTTTTATATTCATGGTTTTAATTTTTTTGGTTCAAAAATACAGATTAGAAAATGATTTCTGCAAACTTAGAAGGTATTTTTGGGTGGGTAATTTGTTTGCTATTGCTGAAATTTAAATCATTTTGTACCAGATTGTCTAGTAAACTAGAAGTACAGAGATAAAAAGGAAGAAACACACAGACATAAATACACACATACACCCAGTGACTCAATAATCTGTGCCACTTTAGACCTGGCATCCATTAGGGGGGCCTTTGCTCCTTACTGTGTACGGGTCCTTGGCTGTGGTCTGACTTGCACAAGAAGTACACATGGCCCCCGAGAGACGTTTTAATCCCCTCTGAAAGACACTGTTGGAGAGACTATAAATGACACAGTTGCAGAAACTGTTACTAATAGCAAGCCAGGTGGTCAAGAAGGATGCAAAGTGGTTGCTGAAGCCAGTGGAGCTCTCCAACAAGAAATAGATGATATATGGCAACCAGAGGATATAAAATACACTAGTAATTCGGAACAGGACCATGGCATAGCGCTTATCGGGACACGCCTGCACTTCCCCTGCCTTTCCACTTTGGCTGCTGAAGCGGGCTTGCCTTTCACTGATTTCCTTTGTGTGCTGTTGGCATATGCGGAAGATGTTGAAATAGGTGAAGCACACAATGAGAGCTGCTGGGGCATAAAACATCATCACGATGAACAGGGTGAAATAGGGGTTGGTGTGCCAGGACTCCGCACACCACTGAAACACATCTCCATGATATCCAGGTTTGCCCCAGTAGAAAAAGGAAGGCAAAAAGACCAAAGTGGAATATAACCAAATCAGTAAGATACACAGGCGTAGTCTCCAGGGTGTAACCAGGGTATTATAGATTAAAGGTTTAGTAATAGCAATATATCTGTCGATGCTGATGCAAGCCAGAGAGGCCATGGACACACTCTTCAGAACTGATACAACAAAACCAAATATCTGGCAAGTCAAGGACTCCTCTACTGGCAAGGGGTAGTGGAGGAGTGATAAGGAAGGGACTAGGCAGCTAACCCCAACCAAAAGGTCAGCATATGCCATAGTATGTATAAAATAACTTGTAGTGTGGTGGTTCAACAAAGGTGCACAGTGAAATACAAAAATCACAATAATGTTGCCAGAAATAATCAATACAGTTAGAAAGACAATAATCAACACTTCTAAAAGGCAAAACTCGACAGTTTCCAAATAACCAAATGCCAAGAGGCAAAAGGGGCGGCTGCTCTGATTACCATCCAAGGTGAAGTTCATCTTGAGCTCAGGATGATCTGTCACTTCATGCTGCCGCTTGGCTGCTGCCCGCAGTTCGAAGGAGCAGCTGCTGTCATTGCGGCCAGCTCTGTGTATGTATAATAATGTCAAAGGAGCCTTAGTCCCCACGCTCCTGATGCTGCTGCTCTGGTGCATTGCCTGCAGTACAATTCCCCTTTAAATCCTTCTTGGAATTGCGAGAGCCAACAGCAGTTGTCTGGCCAGTCCCAGATGCGGCCATAGTGGCGGGTTCACCATACACATAGCACCAGGGGAGTAAGGCAAACTCTGGGGGCAATGTCTTCAGGCCAAGTGGGGGTAGGGAAAAGGGGCAGAAGAGAAGGGAGGAAGATTAGGAGCTTCATCAGGAGTTGTAATGAGTCTCCTCTATACAGCTGATAGAAGAAAAGGAGAGAGCATTTTACATTTTGCATCTAATACCCTAATCAAAGAACCTGGCTAGTTCACATTGTATCACCCTTCTCACTACATATCCATGAATACCCCCAGTAGCACCCCACATAACTAGTCCTTACTCTACTGAGGAGGCACAGCAATCAGAAGCTTTCAAGATTAACATAAAACAAAATCAATCAGAGTCAAATCAATCTATACCCTCCTTCCTTTCATTTGAGCCTTTCAGAGAGAGAAAAGAGGAGTATGCTTAAAAATATTTATCTCATTACCTCCACATTTCTGAACACATTTCACTATAATTACCACTAATAAAATTAACCAAGATAGCTTATTTTCACTGATTCCAATGTGGTATTTTGCCTCTCTAAAAACATTACAAGAGAATTTTATCTGTTTAGCTCAATTTCAGTGTGTTACCTGTAATTGTGTACGCTGCAATCCAAACAAAAGCCACAATAAATCCTTAACAGAAAGCCTTGAAAAGCAGGAATGTGCTTCAGCCCCAATTACTGCAGAACTGAGACACAGAGGGAGGGGTAAGAGAGTAGGAGGGGAAATAAGGTTTGGGAAAAGGAAGAAAAGGGGGAGGGGAAAGAAAATGCATGCGCGCACACACTCTGGCATCTTCAGTAGCTCATTAGAATGCACCATCAGAGAGGTGCTCCCCGACTTCCAGACTGCACAGTGGGATGACTTAATAAGCCTGCAGTGCAGCATTTCAAAACTGCTTCCTCGTCTGTCTGGAAACCCCCTTTTAGCAGATGAGCACATATAGGCTGCTATCATGGAGAAGGGGTAATAATGAAGACATAGTGTCAGCAGCTGAACTGAAACATTGCTAGAGGGGGAATGGTGAGGGGAAATTCCCATTTTCTTATGGCATTTCCCCAAGGAACCAAGAACAATAATAAAGAATGAAAAGTACATTTGACAGTGCATGGCAACTGAGGAATTCAGCTATACAATAAGTTCTAACTAGAAGGTTAAACATTCAGCTTTAAGTGGCCCTCTGGAGATTCACTGGATATTGGCCAATATTAAGAAAACCTAAATCAAACCCATTGCTATTGAGTAGATTAGGACTCAGAGAGAGTCTACAGGGCAAGGTAAAATTGCCCCACAGGGGCTGTATGATAAGCAATGGCCTGCTAACCACAGGTTGGCAGTTCAAACCTACCAGCTGCTCCTAAGAAGCCCGATACAAGGTCCCTATGAGTCAGAACCAACCTGAGGGCACTTACCACCAACAACCTTTCTGAAAGCAGACTGTCACCTCCTTCTCCCAAATTATTAAGAGAGATGCTCAAAACACAGCAGACTTTAAAAATTACCTTTTCAAGAAGAAAATAAACATAATCTTACCCAACCTGATTATTACAGAAATAGCATGTACTACAAAGAAGAATCACATAGTTCCTGCACTTGGCATGGTTCTCTAGTTTTGAGAAGCCATTTTTTGCTTCCAGTTGTGTTGAGAATGGTACGCAAATTATACAAACAAAAGATGGAAAAGTAAATGTAGCCATTTCTACCCTAGCTTAGAAATGACAGGAAGTTTTATGGTACAAACTTGTCTTTATCTCTTAGAACACACAATCCTGTTTGTGTTTCTTTCAAAGAATGCAAACTGGGTTTATATTGTGGTTCTTTCAGTAATGTCATAAATGATGGCAATTTTCATCTAACTGGGAGTGAGGTGCTGTGGAAAACGTGTTTCTTTTTGTATCTTCCCTTCCAGGTACTTTAAAATTCTCAACTCATCCTAAATAAATCTCCATGGCACACAACAATATCACACACAAGAGTGAAAGAAAATAAACAAATGCTGGCATCAGTCAGCATTTCAGGAGGTAAGCACATTTGAGTGGAGACGTGTATTGTATTACCCAAGTTTCATCTGTTTTATATACATGCTTTCTTACTGCAAGCAAGTTGTTGCTGTTAAGTGCTGTCGAGTCGGTTCTGACCCATAGCAACCCTGTATAGGGTTTCTGAGGAGCGACTGATGAGCTTGAACCGCCAGCCTTGCAGTTCAAACGGCTTTGCAGTCTGGCACATTAACCCACAGCAAGCAAGTTGTTGTTGTTAAGTACTGCCAAGTCAGTTCTGACCCATAGTGACCCTGTATAGGGTTTCCGAGGAGCAGGTGGTGAACTTGAACTGCCGACCTTGCAGTTCAAACAGCTTTGCAGTCTGGAGCATTAACCCACAGCGCCACACCAGGACTCCTGTGCTGGTGGTGGTTATGTGCCATGGAGTCAATTCCGACTTATAGCGACCCTGTACAGGGTTTCCGAGTCTATAAAATCTTTACAGGAGCAGAAAGCCTCATTGTTTTCCCACGGAACAGCTGGTAGTTTCGAACTGCTGACTTTGAAGTTCGCAGCCCGATTTCGTAACCACTACGCTACCAGAGTTCCTTAGGACTTCTGTTGTTGTTGTTGTTGCTGTAGCCACCCTAAAATCAGGATCAATGAATCACGTTTTAAGATCTGAAGCTCTTTGTTTATCACATGAAGGCAAGAAACTAAAAAACCTGTTTCAACACAAGTGTGACAGATCTCATTGGAAAATATGGCAAAGTGAGGTACAGTAAAAAGACCAAGGGCATCACTGGACACTGGTTTGGGTTCAAGTGTCTCCTTTAATATTACTTAGCCTCTTTTGGCTTCAGTTTTATCATCTATAAAAGTAGACTAATACTTCTTACTCCACAGAGTTGTTGAGACTTAAAGGAAGCAGTATATACAGAAAGTCTACTAATACCTAGTGAGAATATAGTGACTATATAACTTTATTTGCATACAACTAAAACCACCTTTCTAAATAGTCAGAATTTCTATCTGCTGCAGTGTGGTAAGTACCCACATGTTGCACTGTTTGAGGCTGGACTCCTCTGAACCCTACGGTGTCTGTGGTGCAGTGAAATATTTAACGCCTCTTCTAGTCACAGTCTTTGTGTAAATTCCCACCAAACAACACTTTTGTCCTATAGGTCTGATTAAGAGAAGATGGAATAAGATGCTGACAGGATTATATGATTCAGGTGTGACTGGTTAACAGGGTTAACTATGATTGTAAAAATCTAGAACTCTGATGTGTATGTTGTTGTTGTTAAGTGCTGGTGACTTGGTTCCAAGCCATAGTGACACTGTATAACAAAAGCTGTTTCAGAAGCAGGAAGGAGGAACTGCACTACCATCAAAGAGAAGGGAGTAAGCACATCCTTTGGACTCTGAGATCCCTGCACACTGAACTTCCTAGAGCTAGGGACAAAAAACTGTGACACCGGAGAAGCAGCAGCAGCAAAACCATGAGCTAGAGCATGAGGCAGAACAGTGGGCTTCCCAGCCCATGAACCAGTAAAGCTGAGTGACTTTGCTTGCAGAATGGGGTGTCTTCCAGGCCACTGGTTTGCTGACCCACAGAGCTAGAGCTAGCTGAGTGCCTTCAGGCTGAGCCTTATAGTGAAAGGAGATGTCCTGTGAGCATTTCTACAACGAGCTGTATAACATTACCTGGTTAGACAGAGGCCTGCCTGTGGGCATGTCTCAGGAGAACTGAGCATTTTCTAATCCCGAATTGTAACCTATTGACTTCCCTAGTAAGTCCCATATTTGTTAGTAATGGTGTCTGAGTTTTGTATGGCCACCACAATGACTTACTGAACCCAGCTGAGTAGAGAAGACTGTGGGAGAAATGGTTGGTGTCACATATTTTTTTCTTTTACAAATGCCCCTTTCTTCCTCTGACTGCCTAGTTCAAAGACAGTTACCTGGGTACACTGCTGTCGTTTACTTCTCAAATACATCTGCAAGGCAGTGAAAGTTCCTGCAAAGAAATAATATGATGATCTTCATCATTTTAATTTTCCTGCCCAGATCTCCAGCCCTAACTGTTTCTGAGCTCTCCTTTCCATCTACAATTTGCCTGTTAGCCACACACACTCCACTTGAATGCTCTGTGATTTCAAAATCAAATAGATTTTCCGGGAGACATCAAGACAAGTGGTCGGATCCCCTCAGAGCAAACCCCCCACTTCCAAGACTAAGACTCAAGGGGAATACATGAATAGGTATGTGGTCCGGCTGGTGACCACATTGGTCACCAATAAGAGGAAGTGGGGAAAAAACAGCAATGAAGGTGTGAGCTGGGTCCGACCTCACTCAATCGACTGCTGTGAACCCGGGTGGAGAGCAGGAGCAAGCAGTACAGCAAGGCCTGGGGAATCCTGGGCCCAGAGTCAGTGACATGGCCACAGAGGACTAGAGCAGAGAGTGAAGTGTTCAGCTGATATGAAGTGAAGGGAGATGCACAAGAACACCCATACTTGCAGATAGATAGTACCCGCTTGACCTGACTTCCAATGGCTGGATGATCAGAACTTGACTAGAAGAAGAAAGAAGAGGGGAAAAAAGAGTAACGTTCTACAGTTTGATGAACTTGACCTATACTTATGGATGTAGCAGCTCAAAAGAGGGAACTAATCTTTACAGCGAGGATCATTTCCACCCTTTAGTATACAAGGTTGACAGGGATGGGCAACTTAGACATTGGCTACCCAAAATGGGGGGAAGATGGGGGGACGGGGACTACAAAGGCAAGAAGTGACTAGCATACAAGAGGGAGCCTAGTTCCAGAGGGTGCGGGGGAAGGTAGACTCTCCACTGAGTGGTTTCCAATCTGTTGGGATGGGGCTGACTAAAGGAGATCCGATAGGTCTCTTGTGGTACAATACTGAATAACTGCTATCAGGACTGACTGTGAGGGTTGAAAATGTAATGTAGACATTTTGTAACAAAAGGAGGGGAGTGCTTGATTTTGCAGTCCGGAAACGGAGGTCCCTGGGATCATCAAGTGAGAGGAGCGGAGTTGCAGGACCCTACCCAGAGAAACAGTGACGCCAGAGATGGAGGCAAATATGATGAGCTAGAGAGATAGAGTGGCTGGGGACTCTGGACTCAGGTAGGGAGAGGGGCTGTGTGTTGGCAGCCAGGGGTGGGGTGGGGTGGGGCAGGCTTGTGGGTGCATGCAGGGGACTGTAATCATTCATTGCAATGAAAGCTAATGTTCTCCCATGTAAACTATCATATAATTCACAATAACAACTTTAAAAAAACCCACCACCACCACTGCAACAGTTGAAACTTTTATCCATGTGGATCTTATTTTGATACCAGTTTTTGAGAAACTGAAGTTTTCTTTTTTTCAAGTGAAAAAAAAACCGAATACATTTGTTCAAGAACAAATAAATTTTTGTTACCACATAAACCTCTCTTGAGTCTTTTTTTCTTATTAACAGATATGCAAGTACTCAGGTCTGAAACTTAGGAATCATCTTGACCACTCTCTCCCTCTTCACAAACCAAGTCCTGGGAATCTATTTCTACAACAACTTTCAAATTTAGTTCCTCCTTTCAGTTTCTAATAGTTTTCTGTAGGCCATCATTGATTATCACCTAGACTTCTACTTGCTTTTATTTTTCTAAATTACTAATTTCTACCTGAATAAATATTTTCATTATGGTACTATATTGTTCAAAAGCATTATTGACTCCTATTGTCTTTCCAAACTGATCTCAGGATTCCAGTCTGCCCTCTAAACACCTTACCCTTGAGACAAACTAGGTCATGTAGTAGCCTGCACACTTGCTATAGACTTTATTTTTGAATCCTAACTGAGTGCTTAACAAATATTGAGTGAATGAAGAAATGATTTTTGAGAGTTAGCATATTCTAATAAGTGGAAAAAAGAATTCATCACAGCTAGGAGTCCAGGTTTTTCACTTGTGAATTTGGGCATATAATTTATATTCTTTACATCTTATGTTTCCCATACATAAAATTAGACAGTTACAGTAATACAGATATTTATATTAGCTGGGAATGTTAAAGAAACAAAAAAATGTAATAAATCGACCAACTGTTACATTACTCAGATTAGTCTAAAAATACTCTTCTACTTCATTTCATATCAATAAAACAGCAAACCACAAATTGGCAGTTCCAGCCCACCAGCCACTTGAGAGAAAAATTAAGCTGTACACTCCCTTAAAGACTCACAGCCTGGGAAACCCAAAAAGGGTTGCTATGAGTTGCAATTTACTTGACAGCATTTAATAATACCAACAACACTTAGGCACTATGGTCAAAATACTTAGGTAACCAAAATCACTTAGGTACTATGATCAAAATATATATATGAAACTTAGTATCTCTGAGAAGCTGTTGTTGTGTTGTTAGGTGCCATCGAGTTGGTACCGACTCATAGCAACCTTACTCACAGCAGAACACAACACTGCCTGATCCTGGGCCAACCTCACTGTAAATCAAGAGTTATGTTTTGTTTTGAACTAAAAAACAACACCAACAACATATTTTTTCCAAGAGAAACAAATTATTCATGATATGGGGGTGGACGGTAGTAAATTTAAATCCCCACAAAAATCTATATACACATTTTCCCTTTAAAATAATGTACTTTACATACAGAAATTTAAATATGATATTCTTTCTGGAAAAAAAGCAGAATAGGTATCTATAAAGGTAAACACATGCACATATATGCACATTAACACATACATAATGAACACACATATGTATATACAAGACTGAAGAGAGTGGTGGCTCTAAAGGATAAGCACAGGATTGTGAACCAAAAGGTTCACAGTTTCAAGCCCACCAGGCACACCATGAGAGAAGGATGAGGCTTTATGTAGCCTTGGAAACCCGTTAAGGGTTTCTATGAGTCAGAACTGCCTTGACAACAACACAACACTTAACAACAACATATATATGACTAAAAGAAAATACGTTAAAAATCAACTACTTATTACTGGATATTAGGGTCTAAGTACATTTTTATATTTTGAATTTACCAAGTTGTAGGTAATACTAGGAGTCCTGGTGTGGCGCTGTGGGTTAATGCGTCAGACAGCAAAGCCGTTTGTATTGCAAGGTCGGCGGTTCAAGCTCACCAGCTGCTCCTTGGAAACCCTATACAAGGTCGCTATGGGTCAGAATCAACTCGATGGCACTTAACAACAACAACAAGGTAATACTACCATCACTACTTTTATAATCAGGTTGGGACAAAAAAAAAAAAAAAAAGCTAAACAGTATCCATCATGTCCTTTTCAGTAAAGCCAACAAAGACAACCTGCCTGAAAGAAGTCCTCCCAGATTTATGTGATGTGGCAAGAACCTATGACACCAGATTCAATTCACTGACTTCATAGGGCTAAGTTCCTTTTGTTATGTTGTTGTTAGGTGCCAAAGGATCAGTCACAGCAACCCTATGCACACAAAAAATGAAAACAATGCCTGGTCTTACACCATCCTCACAATTGTTACATTTGAGCCCACTGCTGCTTCCACTGTGTCAAGTCATCTCATTGGGAATCTTCCTGTTTTTCACTAATCCTCCATTTTATCAAACATGATGTCCATCTCCAAGGACTGGGCCATCCTGGTGGTGGTGTTGTTGTTAAGTGCCACTGAGTCGATTCTGACCCGTAGTGACCCTGTGTAGGGTTTCCAAGGAGCAGTTGGTGAGCTTGAACCACTGACCTTGCAGTTCAAAGGGCTTTGTAGTCTGATGCATTAGCCCACAGTGCCACACCAGGGCCCTCCTGATAACATGTCTAAAATATAAGAGACAGAGTCTCCCCATCCTGGCTTAAGGAGCATTCTGACTACATGTCTTCAAGACAGATCTGTTTGTTTTTCTGGTAGTCCATGGTACTTTGATATTCTTTCCAACACATAATTCAAATGCATAGATTCTTCTATGGTTTACTTATTCACTGTTCAGCTTTCACATTCATATGAGGTGATTAAAAATACCTTGGCTTGTATCAGGAGTACCTTAGTACTCAAACTGACATCTTTGCTTGTTAACACTTTTAAAGAGGTCTTTTGCAGCAAACTGCTTCAGTGAATACTGACTACAGATCCAAGTAAAATGAAGTCTTTGACAACTTCAGTATTTTCTCCATTTATCATGTTATTTGTTGGTCCAGTTGTGAGGATTTTTTATTATGTTTTCACATGAAATCTCTTCAGACTGTATTTGCTACTTATTTTAACTCAAAATAATCCCAGTTAAAAGTTGTGGAGGGAAAAAAAATCTACCTCTACATTTCCGAACCTTACAGTCAGTCCTGATGGCAATTATTCACTATTGTACCACAAGAGTCTTATCCCTATTTCCTTTCGCCAGCCTGGTCCCAAAAGATTGGAAATCATTCATTGGAGATTCTACCTACCCCAGACCCGTCTGGAACTAGGTTCCCTCTTGAAAGCCTGTAAACCAGTCAATTCTTGCCTTTATACCAACCCCTGCCCTTTTTGGTACCCAATGTCTATGTTGCTCATCCCCGTCAACCCTGTTTACTAAGGGGGTAGGATTGGTCCTTGCTGTAAAGATTTATTCCCTTTTTTGAGTGACTACACCCATAAATATAGATCAAGTTCATCGAATTATACCTGTTTACTCTTTTTCTTCCCCCTGCCCCTTTCTTTCTTCTTCTAGTCGAGTTCTGATCATACAGCCACTGAAACCAGGTCAAATGGGTACTATATGCAGGTATAGGGGTTCTTGTGCATCTCCCCTCACTTCATATCAGCTGGATGGTTCACTCTCTGCTCTAGTCCTCTGTGGCCATGTCACTGTCTCTGGGCTCAGAAGTCTTGCCGTACTGCTGGCTATCCAGGTCTCCATCCAGGTTCACAGGAGTCTTTACTGAATGTGGTCGGACTTAGCTCCTAACTTCACTGCTGTTTTTTCCCCTTCTTCTCCTTATCAGTGACCAATGTGATCACCAGCCAGCCCACTTGAGTCTTAGTCTTAGTAGGGACTTTGCTGAGGGGACCCAACCACTTGCCTTGATGGCTCCCGGGGGAACAGCTTACTTGTTCTTATAGTAATCAATCAGATGACCATTATTGTTTCTGATTTTTCCTGCTGGTCTTTCTTTCACAAAGTATCTTCTGTTCTTTGCCACTCCAGGCTGGTCTACTCATCCTTTCCAGTGGAAAGGATCTTACAGCCCAGGAGCGGAGGTCCCTGGAACCATAAAGTGAGAAGAGCGGAGAGCAGGACCTTACCCAGAGAGGCAGTGATGCTGGGGATGGAGACAGAGACAATGACATGGAAAGATGGAGCGGCTGGGGACACTGGATTCAGGGAAGGTGACAGACTGAGTGCTAATGGCTGGGGGGGCAGGCCTGTGGGGTATACCCTTTGGTTATTTGATGATGCATGGAAAGGATAGTAATAATTGCAATGAAATGAAACACAATAGGATGAAAATAAAGCTGATGTTCTCCCATGTAAACCCATATAATTCACAAAAAAAAAAAAAAACAAAAAAAGAATATATAATAGAGATGGCCATGTATAATAATAAAAATATAAGTTTAAAAAAAAGTTGTAGAAAAAATAAGAGTAGGATGAACCATCTGAAATTGCCAATATTTATCCATTTCTGATCTACAGAGACGGCAACTTTTATATGGTTTAAACTACTAATAAAAGATAAAATAATAACACAATGGCAGAACCAAAAAGGTAACAGTCAGGATAAGAGTATTTGAATTCTATTTATTCTTCCAAGCTTTTCAGAGGCTTAACAAACTATAGATGAGAAAAGATCAATCTCAGTTCTTCATATTTATAAGGTTCATTTCTGGGCACTATCTCTTAATTATTGTTTGGTAAAAATGAGCTTCAAGTATTTATTTAACCTTTTTTTCAGTACAACTGATGTGATTTAGTTATATCAACTTCAAGTAAAAGGTTCAGCACTGCTCTGCGAACCACAAGGTCAGCAGTTCAAACCCAACAGTTGCTCCTCAGAAACTCTATATAAGATCTCTATGAGTTCGAACTGACTTGACAACACTTAGCAAACAACAACATGAAAAAATTATTTGAGGCACTTGGACTCATCTTTTACTATTCTCCCTTATCTCCCACATTCATTCAATCAATCACCAAGGCCAAGGATTCAAACTTGAAATTTCTTTTCAAATAGAATCTTCCCCTACCCTGTCAGCCTCTATCCCTAATATCTTGTCTGAATTACTAACAAAACACATTCCCCTATAATTAATCGTACTTCATTCTAGTCCAAATAATCAGAGTAATCTTTCTAGAACTAATAACGAGTCAGGGTGTGAACTTCAAGTAGCAGGTTGAAACTACCAGCAGTTCTGTGGGAGAAAGATGAGGCTTTCTGCTCCCGTATTACAGTCTTGGAAACCTTATGCAGGGTCACTATGAGTTGGAATGGACTCCACGGCATGTAACCACCACCATCACTATCACTATATATAGTTAAAATGCAGCAGAACTAGGATTTGGATGAAAAAAATCTGGTATTACATAATGGCTACTTTAAAAGTCACTTTGTTATACTGTCTTCCAAACCTGAATATCTTAAAAACCTTCAATATGGCTTAGAAAGCTTTCTATGAGCTGGACCTCTCTAACTTGTCTGCTTTTATAGTCCATGAAACAACCAAGCTCCTTCTCACCCTTGAAAACATTGCTACTCTCCCTAATTCTAATATCCTACTATCTGCCTTACTTGTTGTTGGTGTCAGGTGCCTACTAGTAGCACCTTATTGCACCCAAACAATTCCACTCTTGGAATAATTTCTAAACAGATCTTTTGGCCCTGTAGATGAGAAGGACCTCATGTCATTTGCAGTATTTTAGTAAGTATTTTTTTCTTCTATAACTGCCATGAACCTTTCTTGTAACTACTTAATTAACTGCCTTTTCCCCCATTACCACGGTATATACATAAGTATACGGTAGGCATATATAAGGAGTTAAAAAGCTATTTCTGATTGAATGAATAAACAAATGAATAAAAAAACAATAGACAATTCTTTATATTAGATGATCTTTCCAGTAAAATCCTAGTATGGTAACTGCCCAGTTCACCTACAAGGTTGATTGATACATATGAAAAGGTCTATTTATAGGTAAAAATCTGTCCAATGACAGCAATTTTACTATAGTTAAACCTAATTTGATTCTGAAGGAGCTCTGGTAGCAAAGTGGTTACAAATCGAGCTGTGAACCACAAGGTCGGCAGTTCGAAACTACCAGCTGTTCCACGGGAGAAAGATGAGGCTTTCTGCTTCCGTAAAGATTTACAGCCTAGGAAACCCTGTACAGGGTCACTATGAGTCAGAACCGACTCCACGGCACATCACAACAACAACAATTTGATTCTGGTTGTAGAATTAAGGATGCCTTTATTCCCTGGACAGATATGATTTACTGGAAGTCAATGTTATTATTGTTAAGTGACATCAAGTCCATTCCAACTCATAGTGACCCCATAAAGTGTTTCCGAGGAGTAGCTGGTGGGCTGAATCACTGACCTTGAGGTTAGCAGTCCAATGATTATCCTATAGTGCAACAACAGAACTAAAAGTCACTAGAGGGGAAATTCAGAGATGACATTTGGGGACTTAAAATTATTTTCACAAATAACAAAGGGAATCTAACACAGTAACTGCTTATGAGAGCAAACAATATTTAAGACCACATACAACCCATTTTCTTTCTCACAATGAACAGTTATTAAAAAGTTAAATTATGACCTGTTATTTGAAATACACTCACACATACTCTGATTTTTTTAAATGTTACAATTTATGATCAGCCATTTATTTGAACAACCTCAATTCAAACAGAAATGAATGATTTCAGGTATAGAACCTCATCTGATATCATATAAAGCAACAACAGAGCTGAGACTATTACTTGAATTTCTAAACTCAATGGTAAATGTTCTTTTTTGCTAAATTAACCCTCTTTTATCCTTATTAACACTGACTATTAAAAAATATTTCAATATACTGCCAAGAAATTTGGAAGACAGCAACCTGGCCAACCAATTGTGCCATTCAAATGATAAATCATCAAACAATATCATTAATATCACATACAAGGAAATTTTTTCTGAAGATAATTTGAGAATGGTTACAACAATATATTGAAAGGGGACTTTCAGAAATTCAAGCTGGAATCAGAAGAGGAAATGGAACTAGGGATACAATTGCTGATGTCATATGAATCTTCGCTGAAAGCAGAGATATCAGAGAGATGATTACTTATGTTTTATTGACTATGAAAAAGCTTTGGACTGTTTGGATCATGACGAGCTATGGATACACTGTAAAGAATGGGTATTCCAGACGCTTAATGATGTTTATGAGGAACCTATACATAGATTAAGAGGTAACTGTTCAGACAGAACAAAGGGGACACTGAATGATTTAAAATCATGAAAGGTGTGCGCCAAGGTTGTATTCTTTCACCTTGTGGTTAGCAGTCGAATGCTTATTCTACATCACCACAGTAGGACTCCCTGACACATATTGTTTTTGTTAAGTGCTGTCGAGTCGGTTCCGACCCATAGCGACCCTGCATAGGGTTTCTGAGGCTGTAAAAAGATAGCTGTTATTACTGATAAACTATTTTCCTCTTGGATTCCTACAGAGATAAAAACTGTTCACATTTTAAAAAGGAAATCATGAAAAAGAAAAAGAACCTCCACAAAATTTCACTGCTTATAGAAATATGAACTACCTTAAAGATGTTGTTAATTACCATGCAGTCAGTTCTGACTCATAGCGACCCTATAGAGGGTTTCTGAGGCAGGAAATCTTTACGGAAGCAGAAAGCCTCATCTTTCTCCCACGGAACAGCTGGTAGTTTCGAACTGCTGATCTTGATGTTAGCATTTCGATTTGTAACCACTATGCTACCAGAGCACCTCACCCTAAAGATACACATATCTATATATTTTATAGAGGAGCCCTGGTTACTCACAGTTAAAGTACCTTGACCCCACCAATATGCGGCAGTGTTTTCACAAAAGTTTATAGCTTTAGAAACTCAATGAGGCAGTTCTACTCTTTCCTATAGGGTTCGTATGAGTCAGAATGGACTCAGCAGTAATGGGTTTAGTTGACTTGGATGTATTTTATATTACTTAAAAGTCATTTATCTGTGGATTACAAAGAGTATATGGGAAAACTTTTGCCCTACATAGATTTCCTAGAGGACAACCAGATAAAAAAGTTGATGATAAAGACAGCCATCAGATTTGTTTGTCAAATTAATGTTTTCTGATCTTTATAAACCATGTCCTTATTTCTGATTCAAATTTAGTCTCTGAAGATAGTAAGTAAAAAAATCTCTAAGGTAAAATTTCATGTAAAATTTCAGAGTACAAAGTATATGAGGATAAGTAAGAAAGTATCACTAAAAAATCACAGAAATCTTTATAATACAAAATTATCAAAATGTGACCACCACTTCACCTGTCAGTTTGTTATACTGTGGTGGCCTGCATGCTGCTGTGATGCTGAAAGTTAAGGCATTCGACTGTGTGTATTTTAACAAAGCACTGATAACATTGCACAGAATTGGTATTACAGAACACTTAACTGTGCTTATGAACAACCTGTACATTGACAAAGAGGCAGTCATTCTAATAGAACAAAGTGATACTGAATGGTTTCAAGTTACAAAAGAAGAAAAAATGGAAAGACCCCCAATAATAAGGGCTGACAGAGTAGAAGCAACAACAGGCTCAACCACCCACTGTGAGGATGGCACAGGATGGGCAGTGTTTCTTTCTGTTGTGCATTGGGTTGCTAGGAGTCAGAACCACCTTGACAGCACAGTACCTAACAACAACAATATCAAACTGTGAAGGTATTCTATCTTGACATAATCTCGGCCTATACATTTCTGAAGGTAGTTGTTCCACTTTTCTAATGCCAACCTTGAGAGATTCAAATTGTATTCCCTTTTCAATATTCCTTGAGTTTTAGAATAAAAAGATTAAATGGACAAGATCAGAGTGGTACAGTGCATAAGGTAACGTTTCTAAAAAAATTCTCACAGGAAACCTTGCCAGCCTTGAAGAAAGAGCAGTTGCACTGTTGTGATGGGGAAAAAAAGTTATTCAATAATTTTCCTGGTCTTTTTCTTAACAACGCGTCCTACGTTGTCAGAGAAAAATCTAAGAAAACAAGTCACTATAACCTTCTAAGCTTGTCTCTGTTTGAATTTAACTGTCCCAGCAGATCCCCTAGGAAAGCACTATTTTGATTAGACCTTTTTATTAGAATTACCCTAATGAGACTGAGACAAGTGTATTACAAAAAGAACTTTTCTGAGGCTACCTATTGAAAGCAGAGACATGTTTAAATCCTTTTGAGTTGGAACTCTAGTTGTTAAGTGCCATCGAGACTGTTCCAACCCATAGTGAACCTATATAGGGTTTCCAAGGGGTGGCTTCTTGTTGTTGTTAGGTGTCATCCAGTTGGTACTGACTCATAGCAACCCTATGCACAGCACAATGAAACACTGTCCGATCCTGGGCCAACCTCACTAATGTTGCCACGCTTGAGTCCATCGATGCTGCTACTTGGCCAATCCATCTCATTGAGGGTCTTCCTCTTTTTCTCTGACCCTCCACCTTACCAAACATGACATCCTTCTCCAGCGATAATATGTCCAAAGTATGAGATACAAACTTTGGCCATCCTGGCCTCCATGGAGAACTCTGGCTGCACTTCTTCCAACATGGATAGATCTGTTGGTTCTTTTGTCAGCCCCATGACACTTTTAATATTCTACTCCAACACCATAACTCAAAAGCATCAATTCTTCTAAGGTCTTCCTAATTTACTATCCAGTTTTCACATCCATATGAGATTAATGAAAACACCATGGCTTGGGTCAGGCACACCTTAGTCCTCAAGCTGACATCTTTGCCTAATGCAGTATGTCGTTTGATCTCTTGACTGCTGCTTCCATGAGTGTTGATAGTTGATATAAGAAGAATGAAGTCCTTGACAACATCAATCTTTTCTCCATTGATAAGAATGTTGTTTATTGGTTCAGTGGTGAGGATTTTTGTTATCTTTACATTGGGATGTAATCCATACCAAAGGCTGTGCATATTTCATCTTCACCAGTAAATGTTTTAAGTCCTTTTCACTTTCAGCAAGCAAGGTTGTATCATCTGCATATCGCAAGCTGTTAATGAGTCTTCCTCCAATCCTGATGCCATGTTTTTCATCATAGAACCCAGCTTCTCAGATTATTTGTTCAGCATACAAGTTAAATAAGTATGGTGAAAGAATACAACCTTGTCACACACCTTTCTTAATTTTAAACAATTCAGTGTTCCCATGTTCTGTTCAAACAGCTGCCTCTTGGTCCAGGTACAGATTCCTCATGAGCACAATTAAGGTGTCCCAGAATACTCATACTTCGCAATGTTATCTGTAACTTGTCATGATTCACACAGTTGAAAATCTTTGCATAGTCAATAAAGCACAGGTAAATATCTTTCTGATATTCTCTACTTTCAGCCAAGATCATTCGGACAACAGCAATGATATCCCTCATTCCACGGCCTCTTCTGAATCCGGCTTAAACCTCTGGAAGTTCTCTGTCAATGTATGATTGTAGTCGTTTCTGTATTACCTTTAGTAAAACTTTACTTGCATGGGATATCAAAGAGATTGTCCAAAGATTTTCGCATTCCATAGGGTCACCTCTGTTTGGAATGGGCACAGATATGGATCTCAATCACTTGGCCTGATAGTTGTCTTCCACATTTCTTTGCATAGATGAGTGAGTGCCTCCTGGGCTGCATCACTTTCTTGAAAGATTTCAATTGTTATTCCATCAATTCCTGGTGCCTTGTTCTTTGCCAATTCTTTCAATGCACCTTGGACTTCTTCCTTCAGTATCATTGGCTTTTGATCATATGCTACCTCTTGAAATGGTTGAACATTAACCATTTTCTTTTGGTACAGTGACTCTATATTCCTTCCATCTTTTCTTGATGCTTTCTGCATCATTCAATAATTTGCCCAGAGACTCATTCAATAACGAAAGTGGAGGCTTTAATTTTTTCTTCAGTTCCCCCAGCTTGAGAAATGCTGAGCGTGTTCTACCTTTTTGGTTTTCTGATTCCAGATCTTTGCACATTTTGTTGTAATATTTGGCTTTATCTTTTCAAGCTGATCTTTGAAATTTTCTGTTCAGCTCTTGGACCTCATTTCTTCCATTTGCTTTAGCATCTCTATGCTGGAGAGCAAGTTTCAGTGTCTCTCTGATGTTCATTTTGACCTTTTCCTTCTTTCTTGTCTTCTTAATGACTTCTTGCTTTCTTCATGTATGTTCTTGATATCATCCCACAACTCTTCTGGTCTTCTGTCGTTAAGTGTTTAATGTATCAAATCTGTTCTTCAGATGATCTCTAAAATTCAGGTGGGATATCTTCAAGGTCATATTTTGGCTCTCATGGACTTGTTTTCATTTTCTTCAGCTTCAGTTTGAATCTGAATATGAGTAATTGATGATCTGCTCCACAGTCTGCTCCCGGCCTTGTTGTCACTGATGATATATGCATGGAGCTTTTCCATCATCTCTTTCCTCAGATGTAGCCAATTAGATTTCTATGTATTCCATCTGGTGAGGTCCATGTGTATAGTCGTCTGTTAATGCTGTCTAAAAAAGGTATTCGAAATGAACAAATCATTGGTTTTGCAGAATTCTATCATGTATTCTCCAGCATCATTTCTATCACCAAGGCCATATTTTCCAACTACTGATCCTTCCTCTTTGCTCCCAACCTCTGCATTCCAATCACCAGTAATGATCAATACATTTTGATGGCATGTTTGATCAATTTCAGAGTGAAGAAGTTGGTCGAATTCTTCTATTTCATCCTCACTGGCTTCAGTGGTTGGTGTGTAAATTGTTGCAGACCGTGTAAGACTGGTCAGAGGTTCGAGGCCCTATAGGCCCAAGTGTAACAGATCTAGCCACTTGGCAGTCAATGGCAAATCGTTTTTCATCTTAATATTCAGTTACATGTATTAATTTAATACAAGAAGCCCTTGATAATCCACAGATAAATGTGATATTTTCCTAAAGCCCAGACTGTAAAGGTTGCAAGGTCAAGACTTTCTGCAAAGGATTAACTAAAAACATCTTAGCTACTTCACAGTTCTTTGTTCTACAGACAAAAAAGCCATCCTCCCTGAATCTCTCCCAAGTGTTAGCTATTCAGCCAAGTTCCTGAAAACCTGGCTCAGGAAGCTGAAACAGCGGGACTCCGCCCAAGCTTTAGTCCTTACCTCTCACCTACCACCACCTGAGCTCAGGGGCTATAGATATGTTAATTGGGCCTGAGACTCCAAGTTGCTGGCCTGGGATTCGAACCAGCGAAGTACGATGTAAAGTTACCTGAATGTCTGGAAAATTACTGATGTTAGCTGTACCTTGCCTAAGTCCCTCCCAGCTTGGTGTGAAGCTCCTCCCCTAAATAAAAGGAAGGCACAGAACGAATCCAGGTGCATTACGACTGGCAAGGCATGCGTGAGGGGGCACAGTTTAGCTAAGATGTTTACTATGCAGGATATTACGGCCTTCGTGGCTGAGATGTTTGCAATGCAGGATCTGCCTGATGCCAGTCCAGCATTCACTCTGGTTTCGGAGTGTCTCTTTGTCTCTCTCTTTGTCTCCTGTGTATTCTTGATGTATCTTTACCGCCGTCAGGTATCTCCTCCTCGTGAACCAAACCCCTATGTCGAGGCAGGTCCCCAACAGTAAATCTGAATAATAGTGGTATTAACTGGACTTCCCTGTAGGCACATGGATATTATCCTTTCACAGACAGCATTGTACCTCATGACTGATCTGGATATGTTCTTTTTGACAAATCAATGCAACACCATTCCTCTTCAATTTGTCACTTCTGGCATAGTACACCATGTGGCCATCAGATCAGATTCAAAATGGCTAATACCAGTCCACTTCAACTCACTAATACCTAAGATATTGATGTTTATGTGTTCCATCTCATTTATGACAACTTCCAATTTTCCCAGATTCATACTTTGTACATTCCATGTTCTGGTTTGGAATGGATGTTAACAGCTGTTTCTCTTCATTTTGAGTTATGCCTCATCAGTAAATGAAGGTCCTGCGGGCTTTCCTCCCACAGGCTTTTCTCCCACGGGATTACTCCATTCGCCTCATCACGGTCAACTCTACCTTTGAGGAGGCAGCTCTTCCCCAGTCGCATTTTGCGTGCCTTCCAACCTGAGGGGCTCATTTTCCAGCACTAAATTTGACAGTGTTTCTCTGCTATTCCATAAGGTCTTCAGTGACTAAATATTTGGAAGTAGTTCATCACTCCTTCTTCCTAGTCTATCTTCATCTGTAAAGATATCTGAAACCTGTCCACCATGGGTGAACCTGCTGGTATTTAAAATACCAGTGGCATAGCTTTCAGAATCACAGCAACACACAAGCTTCCACAGTATGACAAATTGACAAGATGAGTGGCGGAAGGAGTAGTTAGTGAGCTTGAATTGTCAACCTTGATTTTTATTTGCCCTCATGTATTTTAGAAAGAACTCGTGCTCAGACAAGATAATTCCTAGAAACTAGTGATATGTATAAATATGTAAACATGATCTCCATTTGCATAATATATACAAATCTTGCATATACAAGAATGTTCATAGCAACTTTATGCATACTAACCAAAACTCTGGAAACAACCTGAAACACCCATAAAAGAAGAATGAGTTTTGTGACACTGTGGGTTAATGCACTGGACTGCAAGTTTGGTTGGAACGCAAGGTAGGTGTTTAAAGCTCACCCCAGATTCATGGAAACCCTATAAAGGGCTGCGATGAGTTGGAACTGAGCCGACAGCACTTAACAACAACATTCATACAACAGAATACTATTCAGCAACTTAAAAAAGAAAAAAAACTACTGATATACTACTAACAACTACTGAAATGGATGAGTGAAAAAATGTATGATGCAAACTAAGTACGTACTATATGTTGTTGTTGTTAAGTACCATGGAGTCAGTTCCATTCCAACTCATAGTAAGCCTGCACCAGGTTTCCGAGGCTGTAAATCTTTATGGGAGCAGAAAGCCTCATCTTTCTCTCACGGAACCGTTGGTAGTTTCGAACTGATCTTAAGGTTGGCAGCCCGACTCATAACCATTACGAGTTCCATTTAAATGAAGTTCAAGAAAAATTTAAACTAATTATGGAGAAAGAGGTAAGAATAGTAATTACCAAATGGGTAAAAAAGGATGGTGATGGCTACAAAAGGACAAGAACTAACTCTTCTGGGTGGTGGATATGTTCCTGCTCAGAGTGATTACAATGATGTATTTATATGTAAAATGTCATCAAGCTATACACTCAAAAGTTGTCTCTATTTTCCCTATGTAAAGTACAGTTCATTGAAATTTTAATTTTTTAAAAAATGTTGTTTTGTCCTTAAAAAATTTTTTTGATGTTAAACAATGTCAACTACCATTCCCATATGTACAACTATAGCTATTATTTCTAGGAAGAAAGCAAAAAAAAATACTAACTTATAACGAATAATGTTGTTGTTGTTAAGTGCCGTTGAGTTGGGTCAACCCCATAGCGACCCTGTATAGGGTTTCCGAGGAGCAGCTGGTGATCTTGAACTGCCAACCTTGCAGTTCAAACGGCCTGTTAGTCTGGCACATTAACCCACAGCACCACACCAGGACTCCATAGTGAATAACAGTGCAGTTTTTTGTTTTCTTTTAATTACCAATATTACCCTTCAGCAATTTAAATCAATATATATCTGCACAAAAAAGTTTATTTGAGGTTTTGAACATATGTATAACAATAAAAAAGCTTAATATTTTAAGCACATGACACCAGCATATATAAAACATTAGCCAAGAATATTAGATTTTGCTCATAGCTAATCTTTTACACAAGGAACTCTTCTAGCATATTGGTTATGAGATGGGCTGCTAACCTCAAGGTCAACAGTTTGAAACTACCAGCGGTTCCATAGTTCAAAGATAAGGCTGTCTGCTCCTGTAAAGATTTACAGTCTTGGAAATCCTATGCAGGATCACTGTGAGTCAGAATCGAATCCACAGGACATCACTACCACCAACTTTTTATACACTGTGTAACTACTGCGTTCCTATTCTAGAAACAGATGTCAACATTTTCATGACACACACAAAAAATAGAAAACAATCAAACACAGCGACTCCATGTCTCTAAATGATCTGTATGAAGCAGTACCAAGTATAAAGTGATAAACTTTTCAAATAAAATTAGGACAAACATTTTAAAGGACTTCAAAAGAAGAACGTGAAAAGATAATGTTACAACCAAGAATTACACATTCCAAATATGAGTTGCCAATAAGAGAAAACAATCAACCACGTGTACCCTGACTAATTAAACATGTTACATATTCTCATTCTCCCATATGTGTTTTCATAATTTGAGTATAATGCTTTTCCCATCCTTCTGTGCTTGGGGAGTTCATCTAGTAGCCATCTGAAATATTATATTCCTGTTAAAGATCCTACTCTCCCAGGAAGAATTAATTACTTGGTTTTATGGCTCTTACTATCAGACACATTGTATCATGACAGTTCATTGTTTTTGTATTTGGCTCCTAGCATCAGCACTGTGGTTGTTATTTTAATGGGTACTCAATAAACCCTGGTTAAGCAGTTATATCAATAAAATGGAGGGAAACAGAATATTCATTCTGAAAAAAATATAAAGCATGTCTGGAAGTAAGATGTTCAGAGAATACTAACAGTCTAAGCAAATAAAAATAATTTTCTATGAGGAAAGGTCTCATTGCATGTTCAAACACACACTGTTCCTCCTCTATAAGGTGTTTTTAGTAACACTTTATAGGAATACTAGTCATGTATCTTTAAACAAAGTTATACCCTTATCACACTGAAAAATTCCCAAACTATGAATAATACATTCTCAACCCACGTTTGTAATTTGCATGCTACTGGACAAATGGCATCCTAGAGAGAAACACTTCAAAATGCTGAAAATATATACTCAATCTTCAGTTGTTGTTGTTAGGTGCCATCAAGTCGGTACTGATTCATAACAACTAAAAAGTGGAAAGAAACTAAATGTCCATTAACTGATGATACATAGATAATTGTGATATACAGGTATATACAGACAATGGGATATTACTAAGCCATCAAGAGAAAAGAATTACTTGACCCTTGAAAGCAATACGCTGAGTGAAATGTCTTATCGAATAGACAAATACAGAGGTAATTTATTAGTGGCCACCAGGGGAGAACAGGAAGGAGGGGAAAAGGAGGACTCACAGTTTAGGGGATGCTATGCTTCTGCTAATAAGGTTGATGAAAAATATGGAAACGAATCATGATGATGAATTATGATAAACATTTAATGCCACTGAATTATACATGTGAAGAAGGATAAAATGGCAAATGTTCTGTTATGTAAATATTTATTTACCACCAAAATAATAATAATAATGTTAAAACAAAAATAACATGGGCACAAAGCATTGCCTAAAACCTGCAGAAAGCTAGTTTAAATGCTTGGATGCTTGTACAAGTAATTGTTTTTATTGTATTACTTGAGGAATGTGTGATTTTGAAAGCTGGATACTGTAAATATGAGCACTTTTTTTTTAAGAGGAAGCAAGTAAAAGATTATTGGCTTAAAAATGCAGAATCATACTATTCCAATGGCAGAAACTAGAACTAGGCCTTCCTCACCAAAACCATACTTCTGAAAATGTGAAATGACTCAAAATAAATTTTAAAAAAGATTTTATACATCACACAGCACAGCTTGATCTAACAAAAAAATATGCCAATGGCTGAAAGAATTTAGGCACATAAGAGCTAGAGGACATCCTTTGCCTGTATAGTATAGTCAGCCAAGGAAGAAAGTCTTATGCCTTCTCCTTTTGTGCCAACACTAAAAACAACTTCAGGCCCAAAGTACAGCAGTTCTAGTCTTATATTAGAAAACAATCATACAACAAAACTCTTGTAAAGCAAATACTCACAATTACATTTTAATTAAAACTGAATGATCATTCCATTACCTTTGTGATGAGAATTCGGTATTTTTCTACCAGGTGGTCATTGTTGTGACAGCCTGCTAACAGCTGCCAGACTTCTCCTCGAAGAGCTTCAGGGACACCGCTTCTTACTAAAGATGACAGTTGCTTTGGTCTCACACTTAAGTTGAGATGCCTGAAAATAAAGTCAAAGCCCTTAAGTGTATAAGCGGAAGATTATTTAAAGAGTGTTATATTTATGAAAACAACTAGACAGCTTAGGAAAACTCGAAAAAAAGTAACATTAATAAAGAAAAAGAACATGCTATTGAATTAGATATGTTGTTAAGTACCTTTGAGTTGGTTCTGACTTATAATAATCTTGTACATCATTTCCAAGGAGCAGCTGGTGGGTTTGAACTACCAGCTTGATGTTAGCAGTCCAGTGCTTATCATACAGTGCCACACCAGAACTCGAGATTAGATATACCCAAGATAATTACGGAGTCCCTGGGTGATGCAAACCATTAAGTGCTTGACTACTAGCTGAAAGGTTGGCAATTCAAAATCCACTCAAAGGTGTTTCAGAAAATAGGACTGGCATCTACTTCCAAAATGTCCTCAAAACTCTATGTAGTAGTTCTAATCTTAACACATGGGGTCATCAAGAGTTAAAATCAACTCAACAGGAACCAATATGAGATACTTAGTCAATCTCCTTCCCAAGTATCTTTCACTTAAAAAGAAAAATGCAAAACTGGACACTAAAAAAACCAAATCATATGTCGGAAACAAAAAACAAAATGCCAATCAATGGGATACATTATCTAATAGAAAGGCTTGGCCCTAAAGCAAAACTGACAAATTAGTTAAGTATATATATATATATATATATATATATATATATATATATATTCAAAGATAAAATAAAATATTGAGGTATGTTTTAAACATTTACTACCCATGTTTCCATTAGCTTTTCTGAATAAATGGAACGAAGTTTCCACTTTATGATTTTAACATCAAAACAAATTACTAAAGTCTTTGAGCTTCATTATCTCATTTATAAGATACGGAAAATAAAATGCAATGTTGGTATAAGTTTACAAAATGCTTTTGTATTACAATATCTCATTTAATCCTCCTAACAATCATCTGAGGTAGAGGATGGTATCTCTAGTTTCAGAGATGGAGAAAAAAGTTCATAGACATCATTAAATGACTGAGGTAGCATTTAAGTGCAAAGACAAGTGAATACACTATAAGTTTCACAACAGTTGCATTGAGATTTCAGAGCCACCAATACTGAGTTAATAGAGCAGGATACTAAAATAGAAAAGCTCCTGTGACTATCAGATTTAATAGAAGTTTCTGATACCAATTGACTACTATCAAATTATTAAAAGGTCCAAGACATCTCGAAATCCCTCCGTATTTCTAGAAGAATAATGAACAATACATTTAAATTGAGTAATTTTGTGATGCTGATACCCTGACGACAGTTACATGTAATTCAACATAGCTTTGTCTTTGTTTAGAAAAAGCGTTCATATAAAAGTTAGAGACTTGAGCAGAAAGAACAAAAGTATTTCTGTTAATTAATTCGGAGGTTAGCAAACTATTGTCTGTGGGTCAAATATCGCATACTACCTATTTTTGTAAATAAGCCTTTACTAAAAAAGACACATTTCTGATTGTCTATGGCTGCTCTTATACTACGTGTCAAACAACAGCAACAGAGTCTAGCAGCCCACAAAATCTAAAGTATTTACTAACTTAACCTTTCAGAAATATGATGACTTCTAGCTTATTGATATCATTAAAATTATATTCAGAAGAATTATGTCATTGATAATATATGTCATGGAAGCAGCAGTCAAGAAATCAAACGACGTATTGCATTAGGCAACTCTGCTGCACAAGACCTTTTTAAAGTGCTGAAGAGCAAAAATGTCAGAGCAAACATGTGCCTGACCAAGCCATGGTATTTTTAATAACCTCATATGCATGTGAAAGCTGGACAGTGAATAAGGAAGACCATACAGGAATTGATGTTTTTGAGTTATGGTGTTGGAGGAGAATACTGAAAATGCCATGGGTTGCCAAAAGAACCTACAGATCTGTGTTGGTGCAGCCAGAGTGCTCCTTAGAGGCCAGAATGGCCAAAGTGTGCATCTCATACTTTGGACATATTGTCAGGAGGGACCGGTCACTGGAGAAGGGTATCATGTTTGGTAAGGTGGAGGGTCAGAGAAAAAGAGGAAGACCCCCAGCGAGACGGACTGGCAAAGCGGCAGCATCAATGGGCTCAAGCGTGGCAACAATTGTGAAGTTGGCCCAACACCGGGCTGTGTTTCGTTATGTTGTATATAGGGTCGCTATGAGTTGGTACCAACTCAATGACACCTAACAACAACAACAACAATATATGTCATAAATAATACTAATTCTCTTATACTCTGAGACACATTAACATAAACATGGAGAATTAGTGCTCAATGATACTGTTATTACTACAGCGACCAAAGTCTAATATGTTGTTGTTAAGTGTCATTGAACTATGTTGTTGTTAAGTATCATATGGAACTATGGTTCCAACTCATAGTGACCATGTAAAGGGTTTTCAAGGAGCAGCTGAGGGGTTTGAACCGTCAACCTCATGTTTAGCAGTCTAGTGCTTATCCTACATTATCTAAATAGAATGAATCATTTAAACTCTGAACAATTTTTCTCATTTGTAAAATGAGTATGTAAAATTCCTAAGGTGATAAAAGATGAAAATGCACATAACTTTAGGACAGTGCCTGGTATATAATAAATTCACAAGTTCTTACTACAATTACTCTAACTATGACATTTATTTTCTATATAAGGTTACAGAGTCAAGGAATTAAGTGTTTTACCTAACACCATACAGCTTAGAAATTAACAGAGGCAGAATTTGAAGCAAGCTGTACCAAGCTTTAAAATACATAGTAACCTTAATGCTTCCTGGTGTGGTGCTGTAGGATAAGCACTGAACTGCTAACCATAAGGGCAGTGGTTCAAATCCACCAGCCAAACCTCAGAAACCCTATACAGGGTCTCTATGAATTGGAATAGACTCAATGGCACTACAGAACACATACAATAATTATTTTTAAAACAGTAATGAAATGAATTGAATAAGAGAACTATAATATCATTTGAAGAGATGACTAAAACCAGCTAAAAAGTTTGAAACCCTCTAAAGACAATTAAGAGAGATGGAAACCCAGTTAATGTATTGAGGGAGTAGTAGAAAGACATGACTTAATTAAATAACAAACTGAATAAACAAAATTTGATAAGAAAACCAATTTTTAAGTCCATGTATAAAATGCTAGTGGGTTAACCTAATAAAATCTAATTCTGGAGTCTAAATGCTTTATCTAAATGATATTTAATATACTGTTACATAACTATGCTAAGGCTCAAATACCTTCCTGTTTTGGAAAACAAATATTTTTATGCAAATAAAATTCCTGCCAGCAGTAGCCCAAACATTACAAATTCCCCAACTTGAAAATATAGTTGTGACCAGGCCATCAGCAGGTTTGTCTCCTGATTGCTATAGAAATAAATATACGAGAACTACCCATCTGGGGGCATTTACAGAGTTCACTTATTAAAATTACTTGTGTAAAGACAAACCATGCTTTGGATTACTTTCTTGTATACACATTTGACATTTTCTATTGCAGACAGTGTTTAACAAAGAGTGTATAATGTTCTGTGAGTGCTAGAAGCAGGTAAGGTCCACCTACGGACCTTAAGAACATAAACGAATGTTTTAAATTGCTGAAACACAGTTTTAGCAAGAGTAGAGTGAAAGAATTAAATAGTTCAATTTCATAGAAAAAGCAAGCCCAAAAGTAACAGGCCCATGAGCCTAATAACCAGAAAGTCAGAACGAAAGGTGTGTTCAGGTCATTTTCAAGCTCAGCATTTTTCATCATATGCTAGCATCATCAATCTGATGAACTGGAGTGTCTCTGGTTACATTAATTAAGCATTGATGATAATGTATTCTTTTTACACAGCCTATAGGACAGTGCATATTGTCAAACTGTCTCTGAGCTGACAGAAAATTGCTGAATTTTACAAGTGTTAGCAGGAGTCCTCGCATGCCACTGTAGAATAAGAACTGGACCGCACAGCTAGTTTGAACTACAAGGTGGGCAGTTCAAACCCACTGCACTCCTTGACGGTGCTTAATTTATACTGTGCTTGTGAAACTTTGCTGTTACTCTAGGTATATAACACTGATAATGAAAAACCCCACCTGGGGTCTCTGCTGTTGTTAAGTGCTGTCAAGTATGCTTTATGAAAGCATCTTCTAAAGTTCTCTGATTATTTTGTGTTGTCTTCACACTGGGGAGTCTCAATTCTAATTGATACTGACCCAATGTTTAGCACATTAGAACTCTGCCCTAGAGGGTTATCAATGATTCATTTTTCAGAATTGGGCTACGAACCTTAAGGTCAGCGGTTCGAAACTAACAGCTGCACCGCGGGAGAAAGATGAGGCTTTCTACTCCCGTAAAGATTTACACCCTTGGAAACCCTATACAGGGTCGCTATGGGTCGGAACCGACTCGATGGCACATAACAACAACAACAACAACAACAAGCCAAACTTCAAAACATAAACCTCTGTTAGCAGCTGGGGGCTTAAATGATTGTGCCACCAAGGCACACCCTCTTTAATATAAAGTACCTCTTTTCTTATTTATTGCCACCATGAATTCCATGTTTAGATAAACACTTTCGCCAGCAATGAGAATTTATTAAATTCTGCATAGGTAATAATTTCTGTTATTCTGAACATTGATTTCAGGTCTCTACTACTATAACTGGAGTCCTGGTGCAGCGCTGCAGGTTGATGCACTGGACTGCAAGATTGGTTTGAACTACAAGATGGGTAGAGTTCAGGCTCACCAGCCACGCCTAGGAAATCCTATGCAGGGTCACGATGAGTTGGAACTAACTTGATGGCATTTAACAACAACAATTACTACTATATAATTTATGAACCTCAAAAAAACAGAAAGACCCTAGATTGTGAATTTCATGCCTACATTGCAGGTTCTATTGTGGTTATTAAGAGTCTGTACCCAAAGGAAGAGACTTGTAGATTAAAAGGAGAAACTACACTCTAACTTACCATTTTGACAGGAGCTCTCCCCAGGTTTCAAGAATTTTTTCTGCACATTCTTTGGATACATCACCAGATCCACTCAAAAGAGGTTCGTCATTATCTTTAGTAAACAAAACATAAAAAAAAAAATAAAAGATGGCTATGCTAATCCAGAAGAATGATAGGAATTCAAATGTGAGTAACTTTACTAGGAGCATAAAACCTTAATTTCTCTACATATATAAGTATCATGGAATATATGGAATGCTGGTATTAATCTCTCTCATTCACTTTTGTTTTCCACAATGTCCATGTTATGGAAAACAAAATAGATGTAGAAAAACAGCTATTTAATTATAAACATATTGGACTCACAATGATACATTCTCTCTTCTTTTCCAAAAGCAAACAGCTGTATGTGTGAAAATATGAGGGTAAGTCAAAAAGCATTGCTACAAAATCACAGAAACTTAAATAAATAACCAAAAACATCAAAATGTGAAGGCATTGTTTCTCAACATACCCTCCCCCACCTAGGTCTATGCATTTCTGAAGGCAGTGTTTCCATCTCTCTAACCCATCCCACCACTGGACCAATAAATAACACCATCATTAAAGACTGAAGTTATCAAAGACTTAATTTTGCTTGGCTCCACAATCAACAATCATGGAAGCAACAGTCAAAAAATCAAATGATGTATTAAATTAGGCAAATTTGCTGCAAAAGACTCTTCAAAGTGTTAAAGAGCAAAGATGTCATTGTGAGAGCTAAGGTGAGCATTACTCAAGCCATACTATTTTTAATTACCTCAGATGCATCTGAAAGTCAGATAATTAACAAGGAAGACTAGAAGAATTGCTGCATTTAAATAATGGTATTGGCAAAGCATATATTGGAAGTACCATGCACTGCCAGAACAAACAAATCTGTCTTGGGAGAACGCACAGCTAGAATAGTTTTAGAACCAAGGATGGTGAGACTTGTTTATCGTTCTTTAGACACGTGATTAGGAGGAATGAGTCCTTGGAGAAGGACATCATGCTTGGTAAAGTGGAGGGTCAGTGAAAAATAGGAAGACCCCTAACAATATGGACTAGCACAGTAGCAGCAACATTGGGCTCAAATATAGAACGTGTGAGGATGGCAAAGGACTGGGCAGTGTTTCGTTCTGCTGTGCACAGGGCCACTGTGAGTTGGAACTGACTTGACAGCACCTAGTAACACAAAAACAACCCTATCTCAAATGAACTTACACCAAGTCAATATGGCATCATTGGTATCCTCAAAGGAGTCAAATTATGTTCCTTTTTACTGTTCTTTGAGTTTTGAAACTAAAAGGTCTGAAGGGACAAGATAGGGATTGTAAAAGGGAAAGTTGTAAGGTTTCCCAACAAAATACTCACAGGACAACTCTTTTGAACCTTGAAGAATGAGCATGGCATTGTCATGGTGAAAAACAAGTTTCTCAACACAAAGTTTCTGGCCCCTTTCTCACTAATGCAGTTTTCTGTTTTCTGATAAGAAGCCCTCATGATCATCCTATGTTCTATGAGAAAATCTACCAATACTCCCCTTTGGGATTACCCACAAAAGTGGCCATTTTGAGCTGAACTACCTGACTTGATTTAACTGGCCCAAGAGATCCCCTGAGAAGCCAAAGTTCTGATTGGATCTGTCTCTCTGGATAGTATTAGTTAACTGAAGATTTGCCTAATGTGCTGGACTGGAAACTCAGTTTGAACCACAAGGTTGGTGGTTCAAGCTCACCAGCTACTCCTCGGAAACCCTATACAGAGTCTGTATAGATCAGAACTGACTAGATGACATGCAACAACAACAATTCATTCAATAAAACTGTCTCCATTAGCTCTTGCTTAAAACACTAATGGAAAGGTCAGCTCTTCAAGCTAGCTGATCTTTGGACATATTTTTATAGTATCCTTTTTGCTTGTTTGTTTGAAGCCACACAAATGAGAATAAAACAAGTATGTTATTGAAAAAACTTATCTATAGCAATCTATGGATCACAGACATGATTAAACATATTTTGTAATGAATAAACCTAAGCATGTATGAAATAAGACACCTAGTAGCAATACTTATTCAGATACCAAGGTATCTGACATGTTGTTGAGGGTTGTCAAGTTGGTTCTGACTCATAGCAGCCCTGTATAGGGTTTCTGAGGAGCAACTGGTAGGTTTAAACTACTGACCATGTAGTTAGCAGTACACTGCTTATACTACAGTGCCACACCAAAAATTCATCTGTATAAAAAGTTTTAAAAAATTGTATCATCTCAGTGTCCAAACACGGAAGAGAGAGCTGCTAAATGAATTATGATACATGCATACAATGTAACTACCTACACGCTAGTATGCTGATATAATGGAGTCCTGGTGTAACGCTGTAGGATAAGCCCAGGACTACAAGCTCGGTCTGAACCACAAGGTTGGCAGTTCGAACTCACCAGCGCGCTTCGGAAACCCCACACTGGGTTTACTATGGGTCGGAAAGGACGTGATGGCACTTAAAAACGCAACAACATGCTTGTATAATAATATGGTAAAATAAAAATATCAAAAGCTAAATCTACATTCTGCTCTTTTCTTTGTTAAATAATACGACAGGGACAGGCTGGACACAACTTGCTAAAGAAAAGAATAACTGCTTGCCTCCACATGAAGGGAGTTATGATTAATACTTTTTATCTCCTCCTGTATGTTTTTAGATTTTCCACAATGGCATATATACTTTATAATTAAAAAGCACAGAAACATCAAAAAAGACCAAAATGAATAATTTTAAACTTGATTCAACTAATTACATATAAGTGAATTCAAAGAAGAAATTAAAGAATCTAAGATGTTAAAAAAGTAAAAAATATGACACTGATAAAGAGATGTGAGAAGACTTGAAACTCAAGTGTAACAACAACAACAAAAAATGGACTCAGATCTTATTTAATCTTCCCCTTCAATGGACAATTAGGAAGATCCAAATTTGCTACAAATAACATGAGTATGAACTTCCTTGCAGCAAGCATTACTCTTGCAAACATGTCACCACTTCAACTGGGTATATGCCCAGAAGTGAACTTTCTGTTTAACAACAACAAAAAAGCATACTGTAAAAACTTTTGGTACTTAACTGACAAACTCGTCCAAAAGGGCCTTAGCAATTTCCATTTCCATTAGCTGTACTAGTACCTGCTTCCATGTGCCCTCATCAATACTTTCTGCATTTTCTTTTTTCTCAACCTGCTTAAATGAAGTCTAGATCTTCTGATGAATACACATTATATATGAATTTACACCCCAACTAGAGATAGTAATCATCTAAGAGCACTGATTTTAAAGGCTAAGAAAGCCATGATACTTTATCATCAAATTTTACCACATTGTAATGCCTTGGATATTATCATCAGTTTTGATGGTGAGAAGATGGTGGGAAGGGGGTAAATTGAGTTAACTGGGAAACATTCCATGTATGGAGGAATGGGGTAAAGAGAAAGGTTTGAGGGCACTAGATGAATTTCTCCAATTTCACTATCTTGTCAGGAACTGGCTCTAGTTTCTAATCCCTGAAGTAATTTTTTTTTTTTTAAGTTTTTATTTTGAATTGAGTGAAAGTTTATAGGGCAACTCATCAGCTTTACATTTAATAAATCATACACCTTGTTTCATTACAATGATTGTAATACCCTCCATGTACCATCAGATAACAGAATTTCTCTCTTTACTTATAGTTTTTTTTAAAACACTCAAGCCCATATAACAATTTACACCACCAAAGGGCACTTTCTACAAGTCTGCCTTCTGGCCACCAGTTCTCATGAATCTAGAGTCCTCAGCTGCTCCCTCTCCTCCATGTTCCCATCTCTGCCTTCAATTCTGGGGTCGCTGCTTCTCTGGATAAGGTCTCTCATTCTGCTTGTGCTCTTCCTCTCCATTGATGTTTGACGTTTGAGTTTACGGTCCTCTGCTTCTGGTTTGTAAGATTAACTACTCCTCCATCTTTGATAAAAAAAAATTCTACCTTTACAATTGTGACAGTTGCAGTAAGTCATAAAACTATTACTCACTACCAACCCATCATGAGAAAATAAAAACGATTCAGTGGGGACTCTATCTTCCCCACACACACTCTTAAACTAAACTCCCTCTTAAAACCTTGTAAACCAGTTATTTGATGCCTTTATCACCCCTCATTTGAGGTAGCCAATATCTAAGTTGCCCATCCCTATCTACCCTGTGTACAGAGGGGATAGCATTGATACTTGATGTGAAGACTCCTTCATTCTCTGTCGATATTTAGAGTTACTACCTCCATGAGTATGGGTCAAGTTCATCAAATTGTAGCAATTTACCCTCATTTCATTTATCAAAAAATATTTTTTATCCTCCTCTAGTTGAGTTCTGATTATCAAGCCATTGAGGCTAGGTCAAATAGGTACAATCTGCTAAGTTTGGGTGTTCTTGTGCATCTCCCCTTGCTTTATATCAGCTGGACGCTTTGCTCTCAGCTCTAGCCCTCTGTGGCTAAGTCCTTGTCCATGGGCTCAGGTGTCCCCAGGTCTCACCACACTTTGGAGAAACCAGCCCTTCCTCTTCTCTCTCTTATTTCCATGTCAACGGAAGTCTATAGACCGTACTTGAACTCAGCCCATTTCTTCACTGCTGCCTTTCCCAGTCTTCCACTCACCAGTAGACCAATGTGGTCGCCAGCAAGCTTACACGCCTGCGCATGTATTCTCTTTGAGTTAAGTCTTAGAGAGGGATTTGTCCTGAAGGAACTTGATTGCTTACCTTGATGGCTTCCTGGCAAACAGCTTACTTATTCTTGTAGCAGCCAGTCATACTGACATTCTTGTTTGGGGTTTCTCCCGATGATCTTTCTTTGAAGATGTATCTTCTGTAACTCTAGCTGTTCCAGGCTGGTCTGCTTGCCCTTTCTAGTGGGAATGTCCCACCTCAGAAGATTCTGGATGGGGCTCAGGTTTCTACTTAAGGTCCTATACACTTCAAAGGCTCCCCAGGAGGCCTATTTCATCGGGCAAGTTCTAGAACTCCTTTTAGGTATTCCAATCAGTTATAAGCTGAAGACGGGTTAACAGGCTTTCTGTAATCATGTTTCTTGACATTCCTATCTATCCCACTCAAGTGTCTATTTTACAAAAGTAGGCAAGAGAAACCAATATTCATAAGACAGTCAAGCATCTCAGTATTATTTCCCCTCTTCAAACTATGCCTAGATCCCTGTATTACAGGGCCCTGTTGTCCCAAGGTTGAGCATGCATCACTATTTACCTCTGTCCCACTAGGCCATGCAAACCTAAGTGTTCCACTATCTACCTTGTTCTTCCACCCCCTCCCCCTTCTTATACTGCCCTCTCCAATACCTGAACTATGATGTGTCTGCCCCCTACCCCACACTCTACCATCGCCTCGCTCCACACCACCCTCTAAGTCCCCCACCTTATATTCCATTAACTTTTTATCCTGTAAACTACCTGACCTTCTCACCACCTGGATCTCTGTTCCTCTGTGTTTACCTTATTTCACAATGTAATTGTTTTGATCATAGACTGACCTCCCAGATCCTCTGAATTTGTTCTTTTAAGTTTTGTTCTGTTCTCGACTCTTCCATTTGTTGACTGAGTTCTGGGTGGTGCTGCCATGTATGTCAATCTCTGGTTCTCAGTCCACAGAACTCCCTTTAGGATGTTTTGCAGCGCAGGGTTGGCTTTGACAAAATACCTTAGCTTTGGTTTATCCTGGAATGTTTTGATTACACCTCAATATTTGATTGATAGCTTTGCTGGGTAGAGGATTCTTGGTAGGCAGTTATATTTCTTTCAGGGTTTTATGTATTTCTCCCCATTGCCTTTTTGCCTGCATGGTTTCTGCTGAGAGATCCAAACTTAATCTGATTTTCTTGCCTTTGTATGTTACAGTTCTCTTTTCCCTAGCTGCCTTCAGGATTGTCTCCTTAGCTTTGATTTTAGAGAGCTCAATTAATGTATGTCTTGGTGATTTTCCTTTAGGGTCTATCCTTCCTGGGGTTCGTTGAGCTTCTTGAATGCTTTTCTTTTCGCTTTTCAGAATGTTAGGGAAATTTTCTTCCAACAGCTCTTCAACTATCTTGGCTGTGGACATTTGTGATTCTTCCTGTTCCAGAATGCTGGTAATTCTTAAGTTATTCCTCTTCATGTTATCCAACATGAATCTTAGACCTTCAGATTTTTTAATTCTTTTTCTGCTTGCTCGTATTAGTAGTACTGAGAGATTTATCTTCTAGATCACTAGTTCTGGCTGGCTTCCATCTCTTCAATTCAACTCCTCTGCCCTCCCTTTCAGTGTACTGTCTACTCCTGATATCTTATTATTAATCGTTTACACCTCTTTCTGTCCATTTTGAATTGTTTCCAATGCTGAATCTATCTTATTTGGTTGTTCCTGTAGTACTTTCCTGACTTCTTCCTATTTTTCTCAACTCCATTATAAACTGTTTTTGATATGTTTTATATTCATTTTTCTGAATTCCTTCTCAGGCATTTCCAAAGCCTGCCCTCTTACCAGTATGGAGTATATAGGTCTACCTCCAGCTCATTTGTCTCAGTCACTTTATCTTGTTTCTGGACATGTGCTGATATGGTCACCTGTTTCTGTTTCTTAGGCATATTCAATAGTTAGCTGTGGCCTTAATACTTAGATGAGTGTTTGTTTTGGTATTTTTATGCTTTCTGATTGCCTCCAGGTAGATGTGATCAAAATATGGGCTTCCCTTTTTACTCTTATTAGTCGTATCAGAGTAACTCTCGCAGGTGTTGGCTGCCTACCTGGGGTATGGCAGCCTGGTATTGGTTCTTTCCTGGATTGTAGAATTTTATAGGGTATGACTTTGACACACCCTATATGACAGCAATTGCTGTCTCATCTTGGGTAATGTATGGAGAGAAAGAGCCCCCTAAAGATAAAGAAGGGACCAAAAAACAAAACAGCAACAGCAAAGACAGACTGGATGCTGTAGTCTATAATTGCAGAAAAGAGAAGAGAGGAAAAAAAAGATCTGTAGCCTAATATGAGTATGATTTTTATGTCCTCTTTCGGCTTCTTGCCTTCAAGGCTGCCTGAGAAATTTCAAGATGCCACTGTTGGTTGTTATGATATAACTCAGGATTTAAATTTTGGCCTATTTCCTTTTCAGTCTGCCTGTCCTGCTCTATAACCCCCATGTAGGCCTTTTTCCTACTGATAAACATTTCAGGGCTGGCTGTGACCGTTTTGTGTTGCCACAATTGTTCCTTTACATTTTGAAGAGATTTGTGTGCACGTGTAGTATAGAATCCAATGGGGGTGAGGGTGGGAGTGGGGTGTCCACTCACTCAGGCACCTCCTCTAATAACCAGAATGGAGGTGCGCAGCCAGCAAGAGACCAATGAACAAGTACAAAAAAATTTAAAAAAAAAAGAATGTCCACACCTTTATCTCCGTGGTTCTGTCAGGCAGGTGTCAGTCCGTGGCTGCTCTGATCTTTCCCCTGCTCCGTCTTGCCCAGTTGGCCCCTATGGGAGTTGTTGAGCCTGGCAGATGCCCGAAAGCACTAGATTTCTTGCTTCTGTTACTAATTCCACTGGCTGTAAGCCTTCAAACTTTCTAAATATTCCTTTATAGATGGTTCAGAGTTCCGGGACCATCCCGTGAACCTGCTTCGCCTGGTATTCTGTGTTACTGCTGACGGAGATCCTCAATGCACTACACTTCTACCCTATCTGTCATCAAGTCCCACCTTACCCTCAAGTAATTCTTGTCTCATTAAAATATCAACATATCATAAACAACACATTTTGAGAAAGAAGCATAAAAAAATGTACTAAAATTTACAAGAGAATGAAATGCACTTCCTTCTAAAAGATTAGGAAGACCTATCTTATAAAATTTCCTTTTACTGTTTTGAGTACTTTCAGTGATCTGGATAGTAATAGTTTGAAATCTGTTTAGAAAACTATCTGCTTAGGAAAAGGAGTAGAAGTGGGGAGTCTTAAGTTTTGGAATTTTGTTACTAAACATGTCCCCCCCTCTATAACTGCTGGCACAAAAGTCCCACTGGTAAGAACTTGCAGCCATAACTTCCCAAGGAAGACCCAGATCGTACTGGGATAGACTTCCCTGGTTTGAATATAAGACTTCAGAGAATTACAATATGACACGGCTACAGAGTCCCTCTTTCACTCCCAATTCTCCTGTCATTAGCTCTTCACTACAGAGGTGAACCTTCTAAGGGTTACCCATTGCACAGAATTTACTGAGCACCTACTAGATACCATGTTATTACACTATATACTAGAGAAACAATGTTAGGTTAAACCACACACTCTCTTACAAAGCTGTGTTTCACTGTTTTTTGATTCACCCAGGATATATCCACAGCCAACAGTCCTCATCTCTCTCTACTGAAGGAATGTCAGTAGAGGTCTTTTGAACCTCCTCACGTAGATTTATCAAAAAAATCTATGCCTATAGATTAGAGGAACTAGTTGTCATTCCTGATGTTTATTAGTTACTTTGGTTCATATTTCTTTGTAAATGGTATGCATTCCATAAAAATTATAGCACAGAGATTTGAACATTTTCTTGTTTCATTTTAAATAAAAAGCTTTTCTCAATTTTTGCATCATTTTAATTTTACTGATGACTTTAAAGGAGGAGAGTTATGTAAACGTTACTCACTCTACCTTTATTGTGCTCCATACAAAAAGCACTGGACTGGCAAGCCCACCAGCCAATTCGCAAGAAAAAGATGAGGCTTTCTGCTGCTACCAAGATTTAAAGCTTCAGAAATCCAATACAGGATCTCTGTGAGTCAGAACCGACACAACAGCCAGTTAACAAAAACAACCTTCTTGCTTGTAGGTATATGATATTAATCTGACACAGACAGCATTATACTTCAAGACAGATGTTGAAATGCTCTTTTGATAATGAACATGATGCCATTCCTCTTTGTCATTTCCAGCATAGTAAACCACATGACTGTCAGATTCAAAATGACCAATAACTGTCCATTTCAGCTCACTAATGCCTAGGATATTAATCTTCAGCTCACTAATGCCTAGGATATAGATCTTTATGCGTGCCATTTAATTTTGAACTTCCAATTTTCCTAGATTCATAATTTGTACACTGCCATCAAGCTTGTTATAACTATTGTTACTAAACCATTGTTGTTAAACCATTGTATAGGATTTCCTAGGAGCTGCTGGTGGGTTTGAACTGCTGATTTTCTGGTTTACAGTCCAGTGCTGAACCTAAAGCTCCACACCAGGAATCCACAACAAACTGACAGATGAAAAATAACATCATTATAAATGGAGAAAAGACTTAAGTTGTCAAAGATTTTTATTTTGCTTGGATCCACAGTCAACACTCATGGAAGTAGCATCAAGAAATCAAATGACATTTTGTATTACGTAAGTGTACAAAACAACTCTTTCAAGTGTCAACAAGCAAAGATGTCAGTGTGAGGACAAAGGGTATACCTGACGGAAGCTATAGTATTTTCAATTGCCTCATATGCATGTAGAAGGTAAACAGTGAATAAGGAAGACCACAGGAGAACCTATGCATATGAATTATGGTGTTTGGAAAAGAATATAAAAAGTACCATGGACTGCCAGATGAACAAACAATTCTGTGTTATAAAAAGTACAGTCAGGGTGCTCCCCGCCCCGGAAGTGGGTGGAACGACAGAGCCCATGGTTGCCCTGCCGTCCCACAATTGAATTTCAGCCGAGGCCAGTCCTGGCTTTGTAGTTCGCTCAAGATGGCGACACAGACACCCAGAGGGATCCGCCTAACACAAGCCCACAGAGGAGATAGTTGAAGAGCTTCTGGAAGAAAATTCTCCTAACATCTTGAAAAGTGAAAAGATAAGCATTCAAGAAGCTCAACGAACCCCAGGATGGATAGACCCCTAAAAGACAATCACCAAGACATATAATAAT
>NW_006408532.1:339845-368312 GCF_000296735.1 Chrysochloris asiatica | reverse complement strand
AAAAAAAAAAAAAAAAAAGTACAGTCAGAATGCTGCTTAGAGGTCAGGATGGTGAGACTTTGTGAGAAGGGCATCATGCTTAACAAACAGAAGGTAGGTGAAAAAGAGGAAGACCTCCAAGGAGACAAAGTGGCAGCAGCAATGAGTAACAACCACTGTGAGCATGGCCCAAGACTGGACCATGTTTCGTTCTGTTGGACACATGGCTGCTGAGTTGGAATGGACTCGACAGCACATAGCAACAAGAACAACAATCACCTTCTTATGTGGGATCCTAGTGCGGCTCTGTAGGATAAGTATTGGACTGCTAAATGCAAGGTTGGCAGTTCAAAGCCACCATTCGCTACTTAAGAGACTCTAAAAAGGTTCTTATGAATCGGAACTGATCCAGTGGCACTTAACAACCACCACCTACTTAATTTAGTGTTCACCTGAAAGGGAATGGCAAGTCTCAACAACTCCAGTTACAGACCACACTATCTCAAACAGTGGGGAACAATGATCCCAGAATTATCAATTCCACCCATCTCCACTTTCACATGCCTTTTAAACTGACTGTATAGGGTACTTTTAAATTGCATCTCTGACTTCTTCAAAAATGACACATCTACTTTCTTGATACTTCAAAAGCTTTATGTGAACTAAATACACAGAGATAATCATAGAGTAGAGGTTAGACTGTGGCTTCACATAATTGGATTCAAATCTTGACCAGCATTTTCTAACTGTAACTTGGACAAATTATTTCACTTTTCTGAGATTTTGTTATCTCGTATACAAAAGGAGGATAATAAGGATAAATCTTGTTTTATAGACTGTTGTATTATATAAGATAAAAAAAATGCACTTGGCACCATGCCTAATGTATATTAAGAATCCAGTAGTTGGTGGCCATTAGTATTATTTATGAATGACCCTTAGTTGATTAGTCAGAGGGAAAATGGGAATTGGAAAGTTAGTGCTTGCTGGGAACTTGAAAAAAGTGCCTATCATCATCATGTGTACAGTCATATCTTTGAAATACTGCAGGTTCAGTTGCAGACCATCACAGAAAAGTGAGAAATCACAATAAAGTGAGTCATGCACATTTTTTTGTTTCCCAGTGGAGACAAAAGTTATCGTGCTGTGAATTAATGCGCTGGACTATAAAGTCGGTTTGAAATCAGTGGTTCAAGCTTATCAGCTGCTCCTCAGAAACTCTAACAGGGTCAATATAGGTGGAACCGACTTGATGATTCTTAACAACAACAAAAAATAGTCTGTTAAGTGTGCAATAGCATTATGAAAAAGTCTGAAATGTGTGATAATTAGCAAAATATGGCACAGATATGAATTAAACATAAGCTACTGGAAAAATGATGCCAATAGAATTGTTTGACACAGGGGTGCCAGAAACCTTCAATTTGCAAAAAGACTACAATATCTGTGAAGCACAATAAAACAAGGCATGTCTGTATTTATTTCTTTTAACCAAACCAGTCACTCCTGTCACCTACAAGTCTTTATTTCTTTGCCTAGAACTGCCCCAAGCAGCATATCTGTCTGAATTCTCCTTGTACTTTAATGCCACATGAAGTAATTCAACGCACTGCATTGTGACAGAAGGCCACATGCTGTAGGTTTTCATGAAGTAGTCCGGATATTCATACAAGAGAATTCATCTTTCATTGTGGGAACTGTGAGAAGACATTATAATATTGCCAGAGCAGGGCAGAGGCCAGTGTAAGGGTCCTACAGCCAGAAAGAGGGCTGCCCGTGGATACCGTTGAAGTGAGGCTGTCTTGACCGGAAGAATTGTGCCCTGAGCATCTGACTCTGAATGTAACCTCTTACCTTCTCTAATAAATCCCATTAACTGTGAATATGGTGTCTAAATTCTGTGTGGCCACTGCAATGAATGATCTAACCCTGATGAGAAGTAGAGACTGCTATGGAAGAAATGGTTGATGCCTCTTTTTTTTGCACATACTCTGTTTTAAAATAAGAAAACAGCTCTTAAACTTTCACCTTTCCTGTGCCCCTTCCCCACCATTCCTCACTCTTTACAGTACACTTTAACAGAGATTAACAGATAAATTCATTTAATTTGCTGTTGTTGCTGTTAAGTGCAATTGAGTCAGTTTCGACTCATAGTAACCCTACTGTATTGGGTTTCCAAGGAGCAGCTATTGAGTTTGTAACATGGAGTTTGTGGTTTAAACAGATCTTTAAGTCCAGCACTTATCCCACATAGATACAGAAGAAAAAAAAAAAGAGAGAGTGAGAAAAAAACAACAACTGTATATTCTTAATGTTTATCATTGTGAAAACACTGTTAAAAATATATACGCACACAGCTCCTCTTCTTCTTCTCCTCCCTTCTCTCTCTGGCAGAGGTTACCTTCCTCACCCTGAATAAAAGTCTCTAGATGGGCCATCTGGTGTGAGGTGTGGTTGATGAGTGGTGCCGGATTGTTTTTTCCCTTTCATTGGTGTCAGAAGTGGGACGGTTGAGGCCCCCGATTTAATATCGGAAGGCCCAGGACCCCTAATCTCCTGGCGCCCTAACGCGCTCATTTCAACATGCCCTTCCAGCGCCGGCGATCATCTTCCCTGACGTCTTCTCAGCATCCATCCCTGGCAGGAGTTAATTCTTCAGCCCTCTGGTTCAGGTTCCAAAGACCTAGAACTGCGGGCCTAAGCCCAGTCCAGCTGCTGACCAGGTTCCATTGCTTCTTGGTTTCCCATTGAAGAGTCCAATGGCTACTGACACCACCACCAACAACGACAAAGCCATCGCCGACCGTGGTCCAAGACCAAAGACAGCCTCGTCACCCCAATGCCAGCAGGAAGTAGCTACAGAAAAATGACCTTCGTCCCTTCTCCCATGGGCATGGATCATAGAGACAGCCATTCATTTTTCTTATTTAACCAAAGGGGGAAATGTTACAATACCTTTCGGTTCTTCCCTCTCCCCTCCCTCCAACTCCATTTTGTTTGTTTCCCCGCCCTAAGCTACAAGGCGCAAAGTTTAAAAGGACAACATGGCTTTTGATAGGCCAGAGCTAAATCACCCCAGCAATGACCACTCCCTTCCTGTTGAACCTATATAAGTCCCCTCCCTTCCCGATTACTCCCTCCTCTTCTTCCTCTCCTCCCTTCTGCCTCCTGCCTTCTCTCTCTGGCAGAGGTTACCTTCCTCACCCTGAATAAAAGTCTCTAGATGGGCAATATATATATATACACACACACATTTGGTGAAAGGATCATGTGTGGAAGTTGTACATTTTGGCACATGAAATTGTTCCTGTTAAATGAATCAACTGAGATGGGAAAATTAACTATAGAAGCTGTGTGAAACGTGCTGTAAAACAACATAACAATACACCAAGTTAGCATTTGATGATACCATTAAAAAAAAAAATGTACAATTTACACGTCTCATTTTCCCACCCTGGTTACAGGTTAATCCAGGTATGAATCCACCAAAACTAGTTACTTATAGTAGTCTCATAAGAATTTATTGAAAGAATTCCAAATGCCATTGCACATTACGTAGTCCCTGATAGGATTTTAAGAGTCTTCATGAACCTCCATCCCAAAATTCAAATCAAGCTCCTCCTAATACTTACCTTCCTCTTCATCATCTTCTGGAGGAGAAGGTATCATTGAGCTCTGAGATCCAGACTGTGGCAGGCGAATGGATGGACTGGCTGTAGTTTTCCTCCTCTCTCTTTCTGACTCACTTTCCAAGCATACAACTTCATATAAGGTGTCAGTATTATTCTTTCTCTCCTTTTGCTTAATCTTCGGAAAAAAAAGAAAAAAGTAAAAATCATTTGATTCCATTTTTTATTTTTAAAATTAAGTTCTGTTTTTTTATTTCAACATAAGCCTGGGAGTGGCACTGTAGAATAAGCACTGGACTGCAAGGTCAGTTTAAACCACAAGGTCCAGTGGTTCAAACTCACCAAGCACTTCTCAGAAATCCTATACAGGGTCGATATGAGTCAGAAAAGACTCGACGGCACTTAAAAACACCAATGTAAGAATAAAAAAGTGTTGTTTTGAATATCTACACTAAATATCACCGTCTCTATTTAAAAACTCTTAGGAAAATATGGCAGAACTCCAAGCTCTGTAATTTTAGTTATATTCCTCAGACCATACCATAGAGATCCATCTACCAACATTTAGTAAGTGTGAATTATCAGAAAATATTGCTACTTTGTTAAGTATTTCATAAGGTTTCTTATGTAAATCTAACCAAGAATAAATGTTATAAAACAAAGTTTAGGACTAAGAAGTTCTCTTACCTCTTTGTTTTTTTCTATTCCTTTTGCTTAAATAAAGCAGAATAAGGAACTTTTCTTCAATTAAAAGCTACTACTCACAGGAAAGAGGACAGCGGGCAAGCGGCAGAGAAGAATAGAAACCACAAAAATTTTGGTAACTTAAATGGGTTGGATTTTGGTTTTATTTTGAGGAAAACATACAAGTTTAAACTAAACTTACATTAAAAATTAAGAACAGAGAAACTAAAACTTTAACAGAATAAATATTTAAAATACATTACCATTTCACACTATTTCCAATTTAATGCGAAGGAGAAGAAAACAGTGAAATACAGAGGAGAAAGAAAAGGGAAAATGGTAGGAAAAGGTACAGAGAAATCTAGAAAGACATACACAAATAAAATGAAAAGACAGAAAGAGAAATGGAGTAGAGGGTGCTGAGATTAATTAGGTACAGAAACACTGGGCAGAGCAGATTTTATCACTTCCAAATTCATTTGGGTTCTTAAGAAAAATCACCTCATCTGGAAGAACCAGCTAGTGGCAAAATGTCCTTTCAATATCATCCAAAAGCAATGTTTAATATAGAATTGACAAACCTTTCTGTAGAGGACCCAAACTATTTTAGACTTTGCAGGCTTGTTGTTCTTAGGTGCCACTGAGTCACTACCAACTCCTAGTGACCAGATGTACAGCAGAATGAAACACTGCCCGATCCTGGGCCAACCTCACTACTGTTGCCACGATTAAGTCCATCGATGCGGCCACATGGCCAATCCATCTCATTGGGGGGTCTTCCTTTTTTTCTCTGACCCTCTACCATACCAACCATGATATCCTTCACCAGCAACTGGTCCCTCCTGACAATATGTCCAAAGTATAAGAGACGAAGTTTGGCCATCTTGGCCTCTAAGGAACACCTCTGGCTGCACTTCTTCCAAAATGACCTATTGATTTTTTTGGCAGCCCATGGCACTTTCAATAATCTCCTCTAACACCATAACTAAAAGGCATCAATTCTTCTATGGTCTTCCTTATTCACTGTCCAGCTTTTGGATGCATATGAGGTTATTCAAAATGCCATGGCTTGGGTCAGGTGCACCTTAGTCCTCAAGCTGACATCTTTGCTCTTCAACACTTTAAAAAGGTCTTGTGCAGCACATTTGCCTAATATAATACGTCCTCTGATCTTTTCATTGCTGCATTCGTGAGTGTTGATAGCTGATCTAAGAAGAATGAAGTCCTTGGCAACTTCAAACTTTTCTCCATTGGTAAGAATGTTGTTTACTGGTCCAGTGGTGAGAATTTCTGTTTTCTTTATGTTGGGATGTAATCCATACCAAAAGCTGTGCTCTTTGATCTTTATCAGTAAATGTTTTAAGTCCTCTTCTCTTTCAGCAAGCAAGGTTGTATCATCTGCATATCGCAGGTTGTTAATGAGTCTTCCTCCAATCCTGATGCCATGTTTTTCTTCATAGAACCCAGCTTTTTGGATGATTTTCTCAGCATACAGGTTGAATAAGTATAATCAAAGAGTACAACCTTGTCACACACCTTTGTTAATTTAAAAATATTCAGTGTTTCCATGTTCTATTCAAACAGCTGCCTCTTGGTCCAAGTACAGATTCCTCATGAGCACAATTAAGTGTTCCAGAATACACATACTTCGCAATCTTGTCCACAGTTTGTCATGATCCACACAATCGAAAGCCTTTGCATAGTTAATAAAGCACAGGTAAATACCTTTCTGATATTCTCTGCTTTCCGCCAAGATCCCTCGTTCCACAGCCTCTTCTGAATCTGGCTTGAACCTCTGGAAGTTCTCTGTCAATGTATGATTATAGCCGTTTCTGTATTACCTTTAGCCAAACTTTACTCACATGGGATATCAAGATATTGTCCGATAATTTCCGCATTCCGTTGGGTCACCTCTCTTTGGAATGGGCACAAATACGTATCTCTTCCAATCAGTTAGCCAGATAGTTGTCTTCCAAATTTCTTGGCAGAGATGAATGAGTGCCTCCTATACTGCCTCACATTCTTGAAACATTTCTATCTTTATTTCATCAATTCCTGGTGACTTGTTCTTTGCCAATTCCTTCAATGCACCTCCCTAAATATCACTGGCTCTTGATCATGTGCTACCTCTTGAAATGGTTGAACATTAACCATTTCCTTTTAGTACAGTGACTCTGTGTCTTCCTTCCATCTTTTATTGATGCTTTCTACATCATTCAGTAATTTGCCCAGAGAATCTTTCAATAACAAAAGTTGAGGCTTGAATTTTTTCTTCAGTTCCACCAGCTTGAGAAATGCTGAGCAACACGTGTTCTTCCTTTTTGGTTTTCTGATTCCAGATCTTTGCACATTTTAATGTAATATTTGGCTTTATCTTCTCAAGCTGATCTTTGAAATTTTCTGTTCAGCTCTTGGACCTCCTCAATTCTTCCATTTGCTTTAGCATCTCTATGGTGGAGAGTAAGTTTCAGCGTCTCTTCTGACATCCATTTTGACCTTTTCTTTCTTGTCTTCTTAATGACTTTTTGCTTTCCTCATGTATCATGTTCAGATTGAAGATGTTGGTAGAATTCTTCTATTTCATCCTCACTGGCTTTAGTGGTTGGTGCATACATTTGTATTAATAGTGTTATTAACTGGGCTTCCCTGTAGGCACATGGAAATTATCCCATCACAGACAACATTGTACCTCATTACTGATCTGGATATGTTCTTTTTGACAATGAAAGCAACACCATTCCTTTTCAATTTGTCATTCCTGGCATAGTAAACCATATGGTTGTCAGATTCAAAATGGCCAATACCAGTCCATTTCATCTCACTAACGCCTACGGTATTGATGTTTATGCGTTCCATTTCATTTTTGACAACTTCCAATTTTCCCAGATTCATACTTCGTACATTTCATGTTCTGATTTTCAATGGATGTTTACAGCTGTTTCTCTTCATTTTCAGTTGTGCCCCATAAGCATACGAAGGTACAGTGACTCTGTGTATTCCTGTTTGGGTCACCACACTGAGCAAAGAACTTTTCTCCCACGAGCTTTACTCCATTCGCGTTATCACAGTCAACCCCACTTTGAGGAGGCATCTCTTTCCCAGTCGCATTTTGAGTGCCTTACAACCTAAGGGGGTCATTTTCCAGCACTGTATCTGACAGTGTCTCTCTGATTCATAAGATTTTCAGTGACTAAAGATTTGGAAGTAGTTCATCACACTTTCTTCCTAGTCTGTCTTTGTCTGGAAGCTCATCTGAAACCTGTCTACCATGGGTGACCCTGCTGGTTATTTAAAATACCGGTGGCATAGCCCTCAGAATCACAGCAACTCACAAAATACCACATTATGACAAACTGACAGACGATGATGGCCATTTGGTTTTACGTGGAAACTGCCACTTTGTTTCAAGCAGATCTGTGCACATGTGTAGTAGAACGCTCCAGGGGTGGGGGTGGGGTGTCCATTCGCTCTGGTATCCCCTCTAGTCACCAGAATGGAAGTGCGCAGACAGCATGACCAATGAACAGATACCTAAAAATGAATGTCCACACCTGTATCTCAGCAGTTCTGTCAGGTGTTCTTGGCTGCTCTGATCCTTCCCCTTCGCTTGGTCTCTCCCAAGATGGCTACTCTAGGAATAGCTGAGCGTCTTCGAATTAGAAAACAATGGATTTCTTGATTCTGCTACAAACTCCCCTAGCTGTAAGCCTTCCAATCTTCTAAATATTCCTTTATATGTGGTTCAGAGTTCTAACACCATCCCCTGAGCCTGCTTGGCCCAGTATTCTGTGTTGCTGTTGATGGAGTTCCTCACTGCACATCTACCCAACCCGCCATCTTAAATGTAAAATACAACAACCAAATTACAACATGACTACTAATGGCCCAGATCTTTCAGGAACAAAGGTTTGGGTTACCACACTGAGCAATAAAACAAAACCAGCTGAGAGCAGAGAAAACATAGAATGGATAGTAGAAGGTAGTTCTAAATATGAGCTACAGTCATGTGAACAGTTGAAGGAAAGACTTTGCAGAGTAGTAGGTTTTTATTCAAACTACTCAATTTTGTCATTACAGCACAAAAGCAGTCAGAAGCAATAAATAAATGTGACTGTGTAGTTAATTAATTTATGTTTCTTCCAGCCAGTCTTTGTAAATTCCCACCAAACGACTTTTTCCTGATAGGTCTGGGAAAGAAGGTGGTGAAAGATGCTGATGGATTATATAATTCACTTGTGAGTGATTGTTAATACAATTATAATTGTAAACATTTGGAAATCTAATGAGCTGATTGGTCAAGATTACAATCTTATTGGATTTAAAATAAAGGGACCGTCACCACCACCATCAAAGAAGAGTCAGGAATGGAGTGCTTACTCGTGGAGCAAAAGCCAAGTGTCATCAGGCCTAGACTTATGACAGAGTGGTATGTCCTGTGGGCACCCCTAAAAGAGCTTTGTTAATATTAGCCAGGCAGAGAGGCCTGTTTGTAGTGCCATCTTAATGAATCAATCCCACGAGAGGAAATGCTTCCAGGCTAAAAAGGAGTTACTCAGTCATAAGATCATACTAGTGAAAGGAAAAAGAATCAATTTTAGAGTGTGTATTTTCAAAAAGCCTTATCACTGTTTTCCAATGTTGGGGAAAATAGCTATTTTTAAGTTTTGCTCTGTAGCACTTTCTTTTTTTAAGTTAAAGGTATTAAAAATTTTAAATTATGTTTAATTTGTTTTAAATCCTAAAAATACTCTTCACAGAAACAAAAAGTAACATTGTTCTATAAAATATCCCCGAATGAGACACTTAGCTTAGGTATGAATCTTGTCCACCACAACTTTCTGTAAAATCTACTATTTTACACTTTGAATTTCCCTTTCATCATCTATAAATAAGAAAGTTGTTTATCATCATTGAGTCACTGTGAAAAGTACATAAGATAGTAAAAGCAACAGTGATTAATAGAGTGATGATCACAAGGTACCTCAATTAAAGACAACTACTATTATTATTTTGCTATTATTTTACTACTAGGAACAAAAAGACAGAATAAACTTAATTCATTAAGTTGTGAGGACTCCTGGTGTGGCGCTATAGAATCAGCACTGGACTTAAAACCACAAGATCAACAGTTCAAACCCACCAACTGCTCCTTGGAAGCCCTATACAGAGCTGCTATGAGTCGGAACCAACTCGACGGCATTTAACAACAATAATCTCTCCAGTAATGCCCACCCTCTTAAAAGGGACATAGAAATAAGAAAAAAGTTAAAGATTATTCTCAGGAATGCCCTGCCCTCCTTCTTTCAGCATTTACACTTCTGCTTTTTGCAAAGAAAATACTCACAATTCACCAGCCTATGCTTAAGCCTGTTACCTTAACAGAAGATTCTATAAGTAGTGAACCCAGTGATATCTGAGGGTTTGCATAGGTTTTTAGCTGGTCTATCTCATCAAGTGATTTTATGCTCAAATAATAAAATTAAAGGTGCTAGAATAACATACAATATTAGATTTTTAAAAAATGTACATGAAATTGAAATCAAGCAAATTTAAGTCTCTTCCACAAAAAGATAACGTTATTCTAGATTTAACCAGCTATGTAATTAATATGTATTTTAAGAAACTTCCACAAAAAGATACATTATTCTAGACTCAACCATCTATGTAATTGATAAAGCCATGTAGTCTTTTAATCCAAGGTTGAGTAACACCAAGACGTTTAAGGAAAGAGTAAGTAGGGGACACAGTTACGGATACTTCTTAAATAACCAAACCCCTCACAGGACTGATTTTCTAGGTTTGAAGGCTAAGGACCAAAATCATCTGAGACAACTTGTTAAATAATAAAGTTCATAAAGCTTATGTTCTACATCATACTTTGGTGAATAGTTACTACTGTCTTAAAAGCTTGGCAAGAGATCATCTAAGACATAAATGTTGGTCTCTACTTGTCTTGAGGAAAATTGAGGGAAGAAAAGATTCAAATAATAATCCACAGGCAGCAGATCTGACAGGCTCTTGTAAGCCATTACAAGGACTGGCTTTTTCTCAGTGAAATATGGACAAAGTTTGAAAAAAATGAGTAACATAATGTGATCTCAGACTACCATGTTTACAGGCAAAGATAGAAACATGGAAATGATCATTTTGATGGGGTGAAAGTAGTTGGAGAAAAGTGGCCAGATTCTGGAAATGTTCTCAAAGTAAACAGAATATTCTAACAGGCTGAATATGGGGTATGAGAAAGAAAAGTGTAAAGATTCTTGGCCTAAGCAACTATTAAGAAAATGTATCATGAAATAAGTTAGTAACGGCAAGTAGTCAAAGCATTTTGGGGGTTGGGGAAGAGATAAGAAGACCTTTTGGACACGTTATGTTTGAGATGCGTCATGACATCCAAATAGAGGTGCTGAGTAGGTAGTCACATAAAGGAGACTAGTTTGGCACTATGGTTTAATGTGCCAGACTGCAAAGCCATTTGAACTGCAAAGTTGGCGGTTCAAGCTCACCAGCTGCTCCTCGGAAACCCTATATAAGGTCACTATGAGTCGGAACCGATTCAATAGCATGTAACAACAACAGACTGAAATAGAGGTATGGGTTGGAAATAAAAATTGTGAGTCATCAGCAAATAGATGACTACATGACACTAAAGTTGCTGACAAAAGAAGTGAGTGTAGACAAAGAAGAGATTCAAAGATTAACTCTGAGGCATAATATAAGGTTAAAAAAAGAAAACAAGGCACAAGATTGAGAAAAAGTAAATAATGAGAAAGAAGAAAAACCTACAAAAAGTATGTGATTTCCCTGAAAACTAAGTGAAAGAGGGAAATTAAGGAAGAGACAGTGATTTTTGGTAGTAGATGATGTTGACATTTCAAGTACAATGAGGTCTCTGAATGACAACTGGATTTAGAAATAAGAGTGAATAGCAGGGTAGGAATCAGGGGCAATGAATATACACAAATATTTTCAGAGAGTTTTACTATAGAGGAAATAAAAAAAAGGAGGCAGTAACTGATGGGTGAACTAGAGCCAAGAAGACCTAAAGAACAGAACACAGATATTACTAGTTGCCCACTAGACAAGAAATTATGGACATTTTAATCTGGTCAAGTTAATGACTCAGATAAAACAAACACACAAAAAACTAAAATCAATACTTTTTAGAAGAACATAACAGAGTTGAATCTCTACATTATATTAATTAAAATTTCCAAGATAGAATCCAAATTTACAACACAAAGACAGGAAAATGTAACTCATCAGACATTAAAATTAACAGTGAAAGATTTTTTTAAAGTAGTAACTATAATTGTGTTCAATAATGTTAAATAAAAAAAGGAACTCAAAATGGAAATAGAAATAGGAAATCACAAGACAAATTAGAAACTACAAAAAAAAGGAGTTAAGTGGAAAATCAAGAATCAAAATGTAAAATCTATAATTTAAAAATTCAATGGATGATTTCAACAGCATATCTGAAATGACAAAACAACATGTGAACTTGAAGATAGACCAATGGAAAGTATTCACTATGAAGAAGAAACAGAAAACAAACTGGAAAAATAATAGAGCCTCAAAGGTATGTGGAATAATATAAAATAATCTAAAATATGTGTAAATGAGCCACCCAAAGGATGAAATATCTAGGAATAAATGTAACCAGGTCTCTTGTGATACAAGAGTGAATAATTGTTATAAGGACTGATTGTGAGGGTTGGAAATGTAAAGGTACACATTTTGTAGCAAGGAGGGAAGTGACTGACTTTGCAGTCTAGGAGTGGAGGTCCCTGGGACCATCAAAGGAGAAGAGCAGAGAGCGGGACCCTGCCCAGAGAAGCAGTGATGCCAGAGATGGAGGCAGAGATGATGATGTGGAGACATGGAGCGGCTGGGACTTTAGACCCAGAGAAGGAGAAGGGCTGTGTGCTTAAGACCCGGGTGGGGGCAGGCTTGCAGGGTATACCCTTTGGTTGGTTGATGATACATGGAGGGGTATGTAACCATGGAAATGAAACAATATACGATAGGATGAATGTAAAGCTAATGTTCTGCCATGTAAACTATCACATAATTCACAATAAAACATTAAAAATAATAATAATAAAATATGTGTAATTAGAATCCTGCAAGATTAGGAAAGAGACTATGGAGCAGAAAAAGAGATGAAGGAATAATTGGCCTAATTTCCCCCAATTTGATTAAGAAAAAATATTTAAAAATTCACAAGCCCAGCAAAACCCACAGAATATACAGAAATTTTTCTTTCTAAAACTAAAATGCATATTGCTAAGTGAAAAATGCTAATCTGCAAAGACTATATACTGCATGATTCTAATTTTATGACATTCTGGAAAAGATAAAACTATAGTGTAGAGAAAGACTAAAAAGATTACTGGTTATCAAAAGGCCAGTGGGAAGGTGGAAGCATGAGTAGGTGTACCAGAGCAGACTTTTAGGAGTGTGAAATTCTTCTGTGTAATACTGTAGCGGTGGTCACATGACATTTATCAAAACCCAGATAGATATCTGTTCAATACAAAGAGTAAACCTTAAATAGAACCTCTAAACTTTAGTTAATAATAATATATCAAAATCAGTTCATCATTTGTAATAAATGTTCTAAACCAATGCAAGATATTAATAATAGAGAAAACCAAGGGAGAAGGTATATGGAAATTCTGTACTTTGTTCAATTTTCTATAAAGTGAAAACTGCTCTAAAAATAAAGTCTCTGAAAGAATGGAAAAGAAAAAAAGAAAAGGACACTTAGGCACATCATAGTTAAACAACTGAAAACCAGAAGATAAAGAAATATTCTTAAAAACTTGAGAAAAATACAGAGAGGAACCATATAAGATAACGCAGACTTTCCACTAAAAATAATAATAATAATAAAAGCACACAAACTGTGGAACGGCATAGCTAAAGTTCTAAAAGGAAAACACTGCCATCCAGAATCCTATAGGACAGTGTAAACAACCTACATAAATGAAGGTAAAATTAAAGACTTTTTAGATAAAGAAGTCTAACAGAATATGCCTCTAGCAAATCTATATTAAAAGAAGTACTTCAAATAAATGTTGTTGGTAAGTGCGGTCAAGTCAGTTCCAACTCATAGTGGCTGGTGAGCTTGAACTGTCGACTTGGCAATTCAAACAACCTTGCTGTCTAGCACATTAACCCGACTTGCTACATCAGGTAAACAAATGTTAGCAGACAAAAACTTGAATCATAAAAAGAAATGAACAATAAAAATGGTATATGGAGGATATTCCTTCTGAATATATTCAAGATACACTGATAAAATAAATGATAAATTAAGACCCAACTGATAGAATAAATGATAAATTAGCCCAGAATTGATATCCCCTTTCTTATTCTGTCCATCCTTCATGTTTATAAAACTGCATTAATACCTGTTTTAGCTTCAAAAAGAAATTTTCAGTAGTACTACGTTTGCTGAAGGGCCAAAATAATCTTTCAGTAGGTGAGCAAACTCGAACTTTTGTCTCAAGGAGAAATCGAACAGGCTCTTGTACTTCTGTTATTACCAAATCAACAGCTGTGGTCATAAATAGTACTTTATCTAGAGAGAAAGAGAAAAGAAGCACATTAAAGACAGAAATAGTCTTATTTGTGTAATTAACATGACTGTGATTAGTTACATACTTTAAAGCACCTTACAGTAAAACATTAACAAAATAAAAACTAGAAAGCAATCAGACAAATCACTGTTTTAAGACAAATAATTTTCTGTATTAGAAATTGGGAGTGTGGTGGCTCTACACAATAAGCATCGGACTGCAAACCACGAAGTCATGTTCGAGTCCACCAGCCACTGCACAAGAAAAAGATAAGGCTTTCTGCTCTTGCAAAGATTTAATAAGCCTTGGAAACCCTGCACAGGGTCACTGTGAGTTGGAATCAACTCGAAGGCACTTAACAACAATTAAAAGTAGACTAAATAAGTAACAGTGAAATAAATTTTAAAGCTTAAGAAATATGTCAGAGTGTTTCCCAAAAATAGCATTTTTTTTTTTTTTTTTTTATGCCATGCTCACCAACACTGGAAAGTCTTTTAAAATCTTGGTTAAAAATAGTATCATTTGTTTTTTAATTTTCTGAATACCACTAATGCCAATTTCTTATCTCTTAACCACTTCTGTGAACTGTCTGCACATAATACTTTATCCACAGTGTTATAAGAAAACATGGGAGGAAATGGGGGGCGGGGGTTTAAATGCTCAGTTGTTGTTCTTTAGTACCATAGCGGTGGTTCCGACTCATAGCAATCCTGCACAGGGTTTCCAAGGAGTGGCCGTTGAATTTGAATTGCTGACCTTATGGTTGAAAATGACCTTGTGGTATAGTGCGCTTTAGCCCACAGCTCCACACCAGGACTCCAAATGCTCAGCTGTTATTAAGTGCTGTCAAGTTGGTTCAGACTCCTAACGACACTATATAAGGTTTCCAAGGATCAGCTGGTGTATTTGAACAGCCGACCTTGTGTTTGGCAGTCCAGTGCTGATCCTATAACATCATACCAGGACTCCAAATGCTCAATAACAGGTACTAATTAAGCAAACAATGTTACATTTTCAGGATAAATTATTGTTGTTGTTGGGTGCCCATGGACTCATATCCAACTCATAGTGACCCTCTGTAAATCTTTATGGGAACAGAAAGCCCCATCTTTCTCTCATAGAACAGCTGGTGCATTTGAAATGCCAACCTTGTGGTTAGCAACACAGTGCTTACCCTACAGCACCACCAGCACACCTGGATGAAATATTAGGCAGTCATTAAATGACATTCAAGGAGCTCTGGTAGCATAGTGGTTACGAATCGGGCTGAGAACCGCAAGGTCAGCAGTTCGAAACTACCAGCTGTTCTGCGGGAGAAAGATGAAGCGTTCTGCTCCCATAAAGATTTACAGCCTTGAAAACCCTGTACAGGGTCGCTGAGTTGGAATCAACTCCACGGCACACAGCCACCACCAAATGACATTCAGGAATATACTACAAAATATCTAGGAAAAGGCTGTTTATGCATAGACTGTCTCTGAAAAGCTACACAAAAACTGTGGTTCCTTTTGTGGAGGATTCCTGAGGACTGTGATAGACTTACTTTCTCTGTGTATTCTTTTGTACCCTTTAAATTTTTAACCATGTGTACATATTCTCCAAAACATAAAATTTTATGTCTGTAAGCAAACAAAGAGGGAGAAAAGGAGGAGGGGAAAATGAAGCAGATGGGAAGAAAAATAGTGAAAAACAATACTTTGTTTACAGGTCAAATGTATTTTATAAACTCAAAGAACTATTAAAACTCTTTGGTTTCATCAGGTTGAAGTAAGCTCAAACAATGGTCCTGGGATTTGAGTATCTTCTTGGGACTAAAATTTCTATTCTTGTCATCAGCATTGCGAACGCCACAGCTGAGTAAATCATCACCTTTAGGAGTTTCTTCATTTACAACTTGAAAATGGGGAGATTTTGGATTCCAGCTCCCAGTAATAACATAGGATTTTCCATCTGAACTTTTGCCCATAGATTCCTAAAGAAAAAGAGTAACAACCAATGTTAATGCCAAAACGAGCAATGGCTAACCCCCATTTTGCTGCCTTTAAAAACATTGTTGAAGGAGTTGCAAAACGATAAGAAATGTTTAAGATTAGAATTTTTTTAAAGCAAAAGTGCATGTGATCACAGTTCAAATTAAAGATGTGCCAATTTATCGTCCCTGAGAAGTTATACAGAACGAATGCTTTTAAATCAAATTATACAGACATTAGGGAAATTCAATTTCTAATTCCTATGTTGAATTTGTCGGTCAAATGAATAATCACCACACAAAATTTAGTTTTACAAAGAAAGATTTTTATACAATAGCAATAATACTAATACCGCCTACCATTTGTAAAGCACATCACAGTTTGCAAAGAATTCTCTCATTAATTTTCTCCTTTGATTCTCATATCAACCCTATGCAATAAATAAACAAGAATTATTCCATCACTACAGAGTTAAGAGACTGAGGATGGACAAAGTAGGTTACTACTTATCCAAGGTCAGAATAGTAAACAGCAAATCAGAAAAAGGCATGTTTCCTTATCTTTGTATATTGCTTTATAGCTTACAAGAACATATTAATAAACATGTCTTTAAGTTAGATTCAGATGATATAAAGTGAAATGACATTTCAAGGACATAACTTTTCATTAAAAAACAATTCTTACCAAATCTAACAAGTGCATGTCACTATTTTGTACATCTTTCCCTGGGCTAAGAAGAAGACCAAAACACCTGTAAAATAAGAACTGACATTAATTTGTAGAAAAAGATAACACAAAAGACTATTTAAGTAATTTCACTTTAAGGATGCCTGGAGTTCTGGTGCGGCCTTGTGGGTTAACGCACCAGACTGCAAAGCTGTTTAAACTGCAAGGTCGGTGGTTCAAGCTCACCAGTTGCTCCTTGGAAACCTTATACAGGGTAGCTATGGGATGGAACCGACTTGACGGCACTTAACAACATTGTTCCAATGTCGTGAGCTTGAACCATCGACCTTGCATTTCAAACCAATCTTGTGGTCCGACGCATTAACCTATTAGAATTCCCAATAAATATATATTTTCATAATTATTATCCCTACTTTATACTAATTGAGATCATTGAAGTTAGCACAACAGCTAAAGATTCATAAATTTTTTCAAAGTGGATGAGGCAATCATTCCCTTATTAAACCATAAGAATTTCCTAAGGAATAAAATAATTCTCCAATACATTTTTGAATACAGTATGACTCTTCATTAGATTGATAAAAACCAAAATTGGTACTTAAACTAAACTTACTAAAAATGTTTACCTTTCAATAGCAAGTTCTTTATTTGTTGTTTGCTGCACATAGATGACAATCTTCTTATCAATTCCTTGGCGAAGTTTAAAGCACTGTCTGTCCTTATCTTTGGGAACTGCACTATAAACCAACACATTTCATTAATTTTACACAGTATTTTCTTGTCACATATACTATACGAATTTTTTAAAAGACTTCAAATCTGATTCTTTCCTATTTGTAGTTTTCAAATAATTAAAAAGAAAAATCATTATCTACCTCTTGGATGTGAAAATATTCTATAACATACTTCATTGCATTTAATCTAGTAAAGCAGTTAGAAAAGCAAGGAAAACAACTCTCATGCCTCCTAAAATATGGCTTGTGTTTTCTTTCTTTTGTTGATGTGAAAATTACGTTAGCTATCTGTAGTGGTTACGAAGGAGCTCTGGTAGCCTAGTGGTTAAGAAATGTGCTGCAAACGGCAAGGTCAGCAGTTCGAAACTACCAGCTGCTCCGCGGGAGAAAGATGAGGCTTTCTGTTCACATAAAGATTTACAACCTTGGAAACCCTGTACAGGGTCGCTATGGGTCGGAACCAACTCAACATCACTTAACAACAACAAAAAGTGATTACGAATCGGGCTGCGAATCTCAATGTCAGCAGTTCAAAAATACCAGCGGTTCTGTGGGAGAAAGATGAGGTTTTCTGCTTCCATAAAGATTTATAGCCTCGGAAACCCTGTACAGGGTCACTATGAGTCGGAACCAACTACACAGCACATAACCACAACACCTATCATAGCATCTGACACAAAGGCATTCAAAAAAAAGGGAAACAATGGTTTCTTTTATTTGGCCAATGACTTTTACAAATAAGGTAGTAACTTTCTTTCTTAAGTATGTAATAAAGATATATATACTTAATCATAGATCCTTTGCATTTCAACACAAGGTGCCTTTAAAAACTAAGAGATACAAGGAAGATATAGAAAACCTTAATTTGCTTTTTGTTATCACCCCTAAGCAGTGATAATAACCTTATTATACCTGTGTAATAATCATAAAAAAATACTGATAGTTAATGAACATTGGTTTACTAAAAACAGTTAAAACTATTCTTAAAATGACAATTTACCAAAATCATCTCCTCCTTTTTAAAACTTTTTTTGTGTGAATTACGGTTTACAAAGCAGATCAATTTTGCATTCAGCAAATCGCATACTTTGCTTCATTACAATGACTGCCAATCCCCTCCACGTACCATCAATGAAGAGTATTTACCTTTATTCACTTTAACTACTGCATTCATCTCCCACTACTTTCATCTTTGCTCAGCTAAACTCTCTCTTGTATATTGCCTGCCCTCTCACCCATGTTAATGTGACTACCCTCTAAGCCCAAGGATAGTTTTCCCTCCCCCTTCCCTGGTAACCATCACTGATGTTTCTTTCATTAAGAAAACTTTTTCTTAACTTTATACATTAAATTAGTCTTACACAATATTTATCCTTTTGTGATTGACTAATTTCACTCAACATATGTCCTGCAGGAGTCCTGGTGTGGTGCTGCGGACTAATGTGTCAGACTGTAAAAGTCGTTTGAACTGCAAGGACGGTGGTTTAAGCTTACCAGCTGCAGGGTCGCTATGGGTTGGAATCAACTTGACATCACTTAACAATAACAACAGTATACTTCAGGTTCATCCATGTTGTGAGGTATTTTGCAAATTCATTATTCTTCAAAGTTGCGTAGTAATCTATTGTGTGTATGTACCAAAATTTGTTTAACCACTCTTCTGTTGATGGGTATTTAGACTGTCTCCATCTTTTTGATGTGTCTCTTGTAGAAAGCATATTGAAGGATCCTATTTTCTTATTCATCCTTCGTGCGTTTAATAAATTTACATTAAGTATAATTATTGATAGGTAGGAACTGGTTGCTGTCATTTTGTCTAGATCCTTTATTCTTCAAGGCAAACATCTGCCTGGGGCAGTCAGCCAGTATTTAGTAAATCTAAATATGGTCTTTACTTCTGTGCAACTTGAATATAATGGCAATAGAATCATTAGTAGATACTATAAATGGGTACAAGAAAGCTTAAAGTACCTATATAAACTAAAAATATGGCTCTGAAGAAAGAAAAATTAAGTAGTTTGAAGACCATCATCACTGATATAACCAACTCAAGAACATTATATAATATTTAGGTTAGAAAATAAAAGAATATTAGCAAAATAGTCTAGAAATGGCAAACATTTGCAGAGAAAACATTTACATACCAACTTGTTAAATATTTATGGTTGACAGAATTTCACTTTACGGACAAATAGGGGTCTCAGTTTTTTAACTTAGATTGATTAGAGATAACACTGGTTTCTAGGGTATGTAGATATGGATGTAAAAGTAAGTATAATCTCATCTTTCAGCGGTACTTAAAATAGTAACAATAATGGAATAGTTTCTGATGTACAAGTCTGAAGGGCAAGGAAAAGCTGCATTAACAGGAAGCAGAGTAGAAAATGTTAATTGGTGGAAGTTCATTTCACTGAATGTCAGGAATCCAGATTGTTTCTGGTCTTGTTACCAGCCCAATGAATGGATCCAAGCAGGAAATTTAACATATACTTTCTATTGTCCAGGCTTAACTTTCTTGTGATATTACTTTATATAATAATGATAATACTAACTACTACCTTATCTCACAAGGTTATTTGGGAGATTAAATAAGGTGTAAACAACAACAAAAAAATGTCTTAGATGGTATGTAAATGAAAAAAAAAGTACATCCAGAAAGGCTAAACTGAGAGACAGGATAATGCTTATAATAACATAAGAACTGTAACTTTTCATTTATTAAAGAGTATTAAATCCTTCCACAACATTGTCTCTGTTTTTGATGTTAGGCAAGACCACAATTTACCTTGTACCACTGCTAATTATATAAGGAGCTCTGGTAGCATAGTGGTTACAAATCGGGCTGCGAACCTTAAGGTCAGCAGTTCGAAACTACCAGCGTTCTGCAAGAGAAAGACGAGGCTTTCTGCTCCTGCAAAGATTTACAGCCTCGGAAACCCTGTTCAGAGTCGCTATGGGTCAGAACCGACTTGACAGCACTTAACAACAACAACAACTGCTAATTACATATACTGGAAGCATAGTGGTTATGAATCAGGCTGCGAACCTCAAGGTCAGCAGTTTGAAACTACCAGCGGTTCCACAGGAGAAAGATGAGGTTTTCTTCACCAGTAAAGATTTACAACCTCGGAAACCCTGTAAAGAGTTGCTATGTGTCGAAACCGACTCCATGGCACCTAACAACAACATATCTCTTGGCTAGATAGTATTATATAGTTCTGCCAAAATATTTTAACCACTCTATTCTCATCAGAAACCCTGTACAGGTTGCTATGGATTGGAACCTACTCAATAGCACTTAACAACAACAGTAACATTCTGTTCATCAGTTAATTAATTTCTACTTTTAAAGTTCATTATTGCTGTTATTGTTGTTGGAGTGTCCTGGTGTGGTACTGTAGGGTAAGCACTGATCGGACCACAAGGTAGCTGTTCAAATCCACCAGCTGCTCCTTGGAAACCCTACACAGAGTTGATATGAGTCGGAACCAACTTGACAGAACTTAACAACAACATTGTTGTTGTTAGGTGCCATCAAGTTCATTGTTACATAGTGTTAAAAAGACCATTCATATTGAAAATTCCTTGGGTGCCTCAATGATTCGTTCTATGAACTATTCACTGAATTCTCCCAGGTATATTATAAAATTACATGATGAAAGAACTGCATTTGACAAGAAGTTCAAATATGACAAAGAAAGGCACACTTTTCAATGATTTCATCACTAAATTACATTAATATAGAATTTCTTTAAATTCCATGTTTTACAATAAACTGCAAATTTAGTAAAATCATAACAAAAAGAGAACAAAGTCACAACAAATGTGAAAAGCAAATACAGAAAAAGTATTTTCTGCAATGGCATTTCTCTAATATACAGGTACATGGAACAGGGATGTTTATGACTAAACTGAAAAATGTCTGAATGACCTCAGAAGGAGGAACTCTAGTGCTTCCACTCAGAAATCACAGAAATCTTTCCTATTCACAAATGGAATGTACAGAGGCTCTACATAAAAATCAAAGAAAAACATAAACTCAACACTTTCAAGAAACTATTATGTTTCTTACAAAGGAAAGGAAAGTACTTTAAAAATTACCCTTTCTAAGCAAGGAATACACAATGTCTCACAGTATTGCTGTTGAGAACATATATTTCTAATGAGAAAGCACTTAGCGCAATGCCTCATACTTCAGTGTTCAAATCAGAGTGAGTTGCAGTGTATACTAAGCTGGCCACCAGGTGGCATGACAAGTCCAAAATCTCTAAATGGAAACAAAGAGTTAATATTTTTCCTAACAAATAAAGGAGTCGTTGTGTTTTTTAAAATTTAAAAACAGCATTAGAAATTATCAATCATTTCATGTATATTTATTTCACCCACTTTATGTGGTAGTCTTGGAGGAAAGATACTTATTTCTATGTGCAACTATCAATTATGATCCTAACAAGCACTCATCTAGGCTTTATGGGAAAAAAAATTCTAGTCATCTACAATTGTTAAGATTTTAGAGTTGAATTATCTCATTTAGTAAAGAAAGTTCAACAAGTAGATGTAAAAAGACACAACACAGTTAATTGTTAAGTGCCATCAAACTGGCTCCAACCCATAGAGACCCTGTATAGGGTTTCCAAGGAGCAGCTGGGAAACTTGAACCACCAACCTTCAAAACAGTGGTTCAAAACAACTTCACAGTCCTGTGCATTAGCCCACAGCACCACACCAGGACTCCACACAGTTAAAGGCCGTAATTAACATTTTGATTTCAGTTTCAGGGTTCTTTCCACTATTTAAATAACAGTACCTTCCACTACTTAAATAGGAGTACCTTAAAATTGTTACTTAAAAAACACACCTAGTTATTTCCAGCTCTATTTACAAGGTTAGATTTTAGGCACAGACCTCATTTCTTCTCTTCCAAAGTGTTCTGGTGGACTTTAATGAAAAAGTTGACCTCTTTAGATCATGGAAACAGTAAAACAAATAACAGCTACAAATACAGCTTACTTTGCTTCTGCTGTATTTCATAATAATCAATGAGCTACTTGAGTCTTACTAAAAGGACATAGTAAGATTACTAAACTGCCCATATGAAAGAATTTTTTATTGCTTTAAATTTGTTTGAACCTTGTCTCTGTAAATTTTCCAATTTCTTTTCCTTTATTACTTACATTTTAAAAAACTCTATCTATAAAAGCAATATATTATAAAAGTTAACATAATTTGACCCAAGGTTTCCCTTGAATCACAAGTAATATATAAATACAAACTCAAGTAAAATGAATATAGTAAGATACCTTACCTAAAATAACCTTTACCATCATCTTCTTTTATTTCTAATGACACAGAGAAAGTAAAGATGTCACTGTCAGGAGTCTGGGGTGCAGCTGTGGCTGAAAGTGGGGTCTGCTTGGCAGATCGGCGGAAGGCAGTTGCAAAACTGTAAAGTATCCGACTTACCTAAAGTCACATAGAATAAGATGTGTTAGGAAATAGGACATTATCATACAGGAAGATTACCTAATTTTATAGAAGGCAGGGGTGACGGAGCGCAAGTGATTAATCTCTTCCTCACTCATTTTTGGGCAAAGTTTCTAATGCAAATCAGATAATAACAAAAATCACAATGGGCCTATAGAGCTAGCTACACTATAAGCAGCCAGAGGAGTTTTACCAATCAAGAAGCAGACAACTAGTCCCCTCTCTTAGCAACGACAAGGTTTTGGTTAACCAGATTTCTACTTTATAGTGAGGTTGGAATCACTAAAGCACTAGCAGACAAATTTCATTTGACTTGATGAGAAACCATAATAATAAATAGAGTTATCACTTCAACCTAATGGGAGCAGTGATGAAGTTTCACTATCAGGCAGTTTTCTTTTAAGGACTTACAGCTTCTTGTATTTCGCACCGGAAGACATGTATTCTGAAGAGTTCTGCATTGTAATGACTTTCAGTGAAAGCAAAACAGTCACTCTCAGGAGTTCCATCATGTCCTCTGACACAAAAGAGAATTTTGTAGATTGGATAGTTTGCTATTTCAGTGTTTGTCTGAGGATCTAAAAGTCTGTTGAGAAAAGAAGATAAGAAAAAATCAGAGGAATTATGGACAATATGCACTATAGCCATATAAGGATTCAAAACTCATCTTTCTAGCAAAAAATTCATATACACCATTTTTAGAATGCTAATCTTATTAACCCTAAATCTTGATAAGTAACTCATATGTGGATTTCTGAAGTTACTATGTAATTTCAAGGTACTCAAAAGTATATAATCTCATGTTTTGGGGAAGCAAGCACAAAGGTAAAAATACAGTAAGCACATATGTTATTGTTGTTAAGTGCTACTGAATCAGTTTGGACTCTTGTGTACGGTTTCTGAGCAGTGTTCAGTCCAGTGCTTATCCTACAGTGCCACATGAGGACTCCAAGCAATACAGGTTTTATATAATCTGTAACTAACTAATTAATACAATGATTGGTAAAATATCAAAATAGATCATTAAAACTGGGCTTCTCATTATCGTTGAAAAGAATGACCTAATTGGCTTTATTTTTAAAAACAAAAGCAAACAAGAAAAAACTTATGCTCTTTCTCAGAGTAAAACCATGTTTTCTGATTCAAGGTAAGTAAAGGGGAGAGGGCTTTACAAAATGTTAACTCCATAAAAAATTATTAATAAAATCAATGTCATGCATTCAGTATCAAAAGAATGACATTCTTTGAAAATCTCCTCACTCAATAAATACCTAATGCAATACCTACAATATGTCAATCTCTTTTCTGGACACTGAGGACATAACTATAAATGACCTGAAAAGAAACTATGCAATTTCAACATTTACAAGGAAAAGGCAGGGGGCTCTGAACATAAAGGAAGTACTTAGGAAGGGGACCTAACCCAGGCTCAAAGGCATGTTGATTAAAAACTCTGGAAACCTAAGGCAAGACAAATGAGCTTCCTCACTTCTTTTATCATAAAACTGTATTAATATTTTTCTTTTATTAATGTTATTAGTTGTCACGGAGTCAATTCCAACGTCTAGTGACCCCAGTGTTACAGAACACAACTATCCCATAGTGCTATTTTGGCTGTAATGTTAACAGAAACAAACCACTAGACCCATTCTTTCATGGCACCACTGGGTGGATTTCAACTGCCAAATTTTAGGTGGTTGTTGTTAAGTACCATCAAGTCGGTTCCGACCCATAGCAACCCTGCATAGGGTTTCCAAGGAGCAGCTGGTGAGCTTGAACCACCAACCTTGCAGTTCAAACAGCTTTGCAGTCTGGCACATTAACCCACAGTGCCACACCGCCACAGGTATTTGTAAAATAGAACTTTAAAAACACAAAAAATAAAATTACATATGGAGATGATTGGAATATTAACTATATATAACTGCACCTACTGGGTCATTATGAGTCAAAATTTACTTGACGGCAATAGTTTGGAATCCACATACAGATACAACTCTGGTGGTGGTTGTGTGCCAATGAAATGGTTCCAACACATAGAGACCCTCTTATAGGATTTTCAAGGCAGATACAACTCTGTTGTTATATGCCGTGGAGTCGGTTCCGACTCATAGAGACCCTGAACCGGGTTTCCAAGGCTGTAAATCTTTATGGGAGCAGAAAGCCTCATCTTTCTCCCGCAGAACAGCTGGTAGTTCCGAACTGCTGACCTTGCGGTTTGCAGCCCGATTCCTAACCACTACACTACCAAAGCTTATATATATATGCACACAGGGTCGCTATGGGTCATAACTGACTCAAGAGCACTTAACAACAACAATACATATGTTATTGGTAAGTGTCGAGTTGATTTCGACTCATAGTAAACCTATATAGGGTTTCCTAGGAATGGCTGGTGGGTTTGAATAGCCAATCTTGTGGTTACCAGTGCAGTACTTATACTATAGCCCCACACCAGGATTCCACACATAGACATACACACATATAAATACATAAAGAGGATCTTAAGATACCAAGATGTTAACTGTACTATCAGTGGAAAAGTAAGAGTATTTCCTGGCTTCTTGCTTATATTTTGATTTTTTTAAGTAAGCCTATTTTTTTATAATAGGAAAAACAAATTATTTTAGCTATGGTAGGTTAATTATTTAGCAATGTTATTTAAATGATTGACATAGACATCTGACTGGTTATGGTTATTTTTAATTATTGTAATTAGTTCTATTTAGAATAAACAATATTCAGTTCTAGCGATTTCTCTGGAATTCAGTTCCCTTTTATCTTTATGGGACTGGACTAAAACAGTTAACATTTACCAACAAGTTCTTGTAATTTCTAAAATCAATATGAAACTCTACATTGGACTGTGTCTTGCTAGTATTTGTATCAGAAGTATACACAGATTATAAACTTGTTAGGGCAAATTCTTGGGCCAACATATTTTAATTACCCCATAACATTTAAAATTCCCAATACATAACGTATTGGGAATTTTAAATGTTATTTATGTAAGATCGGAACAGGTAAAGGGATTTATAAAAAAAAAAACAAAACAAAAAAAAAACAAATAAATCATCAATTTTTGTGAAGGTACAATCCTTGAAAGAGGTAAGTAATTGATAAATTAAACATTACATGAATGAAATTATTAAGCATTTTGTTAAATAATGCTTCTTTCTAAAATGATAAAATAGTTCAGGTCTGATGTTAAGTGTTAGGAACATTTAAAAAAATTAGCCTTACCTCACAGTTCCTTCAGATACATTCGGTACTGAGAGGGTTACATCCAGTGAAATCTGACACTGGCTTCTTAAAATGAACATCATCCTTAAAGCTTCCACTTCACTCCTAGGGGCATTCACTGAGGCACAGCCTAAATAAGTTAGTTTACTGAAAACTACACTGTCCTCATCAGCCACTGGTGTAAAAGGACTTGATGCTTCAGAATCTGAAAGATACCAAAGACATCCTGGGTTTGAAATTTCATTGATGGAAACTAGTAAACACAAAGAATAACATTTAGGTTCTAAAACTATGTTAACAATGAGATAATATACCATCCCCAAGGAGAAATGGTCCAAGCAATCCAGAAATCTCATACTAAGCAGATGTTTGGAGTCAAATCCCACTTATGGTGACCCCCATGTGTGTCAGAGTAGAACAGTGCTCCATAGGGTTTTCAATGGCTGAATTATGGGAAGTAGATAACCAGGCCTTTCTTCTAAGGTACACCTCAATCAACTCAAACCTCCAACCTTTCAGTTTGCAACCAAGCTTGCTAACCATGTGCGCCACCCAGGAATTCCAATCTCACACTGGAAGGTTACTGACACCGAATTTCCCAAGTGCTGCTCTAGCAACAATAACCTTCAGTCACAAACCTAAAAACGTAACCTGAGATTCAGATTTGATTTATTGTCTTGTCTCTTCTAATTTGTTTTGAATTTATTATTTGTATTTAGGTCAAATGTAAATTTAATGTTTAACCACTCTGCAAAAATCTCATCTCTGAACTGTCTTCTTTCTGATGTGTACTGCTATAATTACTTCTCATTATTTTAGCCTCTTTATTAGATGCTCTGAATTCCTTTGCTTTTAAATTTCCAATGAACATCTATAGTTTTAACTCCCTATTTCTCCCATTAAGATAAGGCTTTATAATTGTCCTCCCTGTGTTTTTCCATCCTTATTCAAGTTTCCCTCTTTCTACCAGGCAACTACCCCCACAAAACTACACAAGCCTACAGAAAACACCTATTCACCAAGCATCATCCCTCCATTTTTCTAACATCCTCCTCAAATTCTGTTTTCTCTGAAAATATCTTTAAACAAGAGAAAACAATCTGAAGAGAGATTCTCTCAATATCAATTACCTAGTTTCTCTTTTTACAATAAAACTGAAATCCATTTAAAGGAGAATGAGAGTGACCCATGTACTCCTATTTACTCCTTTAACATCCCCCTAGACCTAAAAGGTTCTAAAGATTCTTGACAACATAGGTAATGCCTTTTGTATGTTCTGTACCAAACCTAATATATAGGGTGGACACTCAAATATTAAAAACAATAACCTTCAGTTACGCAAGCAATGCAGCAATCCTAACCTCCTTGTCCAGGTTTCACAGGTAGGCTCATCTCTGGTTTTTGGAGCCCAACTAATGGCACAGGGTTAATGGTGGACGAAGCTGAAAGTTGATTAGAAAGAGGGGCATCTCCTTCACCATCCAGATGGGATCTTTCCACAAGTTCCTTGTCCCCTGGGTGGTCATCCACTGGAGGATCCATCAGCACATCTGCTAGCTCTTTTTGCAGCTGCTGCTCACTTCCATTCCCTACAATCTAAGGGTCACAAATACATGCAGTCAGCAAAGTGCAAAAGAAAGGCCAGTACAGAATAAAATGGATCCACATTCTAAAGAAAATCATCAGCATTTCTTTTGATATAAAAGATATCTTCTAAAAGTTTTTCAAAAATAGGATAAAGCTGTAACAATTAAGAGCTGCAGCTGTTCTCTTAATTTCCTAAATTTTTCATGAAGATGTATAGTGAATTTGAGACTATAATGTGATATCCTACCATAGATACTGAAGTCTTCTCAACAATTAAAATAAGTGCAATTTGTCTGATGAGAAATAATGCTTTGAAAAGGAATACTTTTAGCTTTCTAATCCTAAAGAGATAAAGGAAAAAAATGTGTTTGCTTCCAAGTTATCTATAGGAATATCTTATAAGGTAATAAATTTCCCATATGTATTTTACCACAACTGTTAGAATAAGTAAGGAACCCAAGTGGCACAATGCATTAAACCTTGAGCTGCTAACTACAAGGTCAGCAGTTCAAATCCTCCAGTTGCTCTGCACGGAAAAAGATGTGGCTGCCTGCTCCCATAAAGACTTAAAAACTCGGAAACCTTAAGAAACAGTTGTACTCTGTCTGATAGTCATTGTGATTTGGAATTAACTGGATAGCAGTGGTTTTTGTTTGGTTTGACTATAAGTCTCTTGTAATCTCTGATATATGAATACGTTTGTTTTTTTTTTTAAAAAAAGCTGAGTGACAAATGTATGAAGTAGTCCAGAGAAAAAGCACCCTATTTCAATAAAGTCAACTATTGTCCGCGGGAGAAAGATGAGGCTTTCTACTCCCGTAAAGATTTACACCCTCGGAAACCCTGTACAGGGTCGCTATGGGTCGGACCCGACTCGATG
>NW_006408532.1:330967-339745 GCF_000296735.1 Chrysochloris asiatica | reverse complement strand
TTTTTTTTTTTTTTTTTATGCCATGCTCACCAACACTGGAAAGTCTTTTAAAATCTTGGTTAAAAATAGTATCATTTGTTTTTTAATTTTCTGAATACCACTAATGCCAATTTCTTATCTCTTAACCACTTCTGTGAACTGTCTGCACATAATACTTTATCCACAGTGTTATAAGAAAACATGGGAGGAAATGGGGGGCGGGGGTTTAAATGCTCAGTTGTTGTTCTTTAGTACCATAGCGGTGGTTCCGACTCATAGCAATCCTGCACAGGGTTTCCAAGGAGTGGCCGTTGAATTTGAATTGCTGACCTTATGGTTGAAAATGACCTTGTGGTATAGTGCGCTTTAGCCCACAGCTCCACACCAGGACTCCAAATGCTCAGCTGTTATTAAGTGCTGTCAAGTTGGTTCAGACTCCTAACGACACTATATAAGGTTTCCAAGGATCAGCTGGTGTATTTGAACAGCCGACCTTGTGTTTGGCAGTCCAGTGCTGATCCTATAACATCATACCAGGACTCCAAATGCTCAATAACAGGTACTAATTAAGCAAACAATGTTACATTTTCAGGATAAATTATTGTTGTTGTTGGGTGCCCATGGACTCATATCCAACTCATAGTGACCCTCTGTAAATCTTTATGGGAACAGAAAGCCCCATCTTTCTCTCATAGAACAGCTGGTGCATTTGAAATGCCAACCTTGTGGTTAGCAACACAGTGCTTACCCTACAGCACCACCAGCACACCTGGATGAAATATTAGGCAGTCATTAAATGACATTCAAGGAGCTCTGGTAGCATAGTGGTTACGAATCGGGCTGAGAACCGCAAGGTCAGCAGTTCGAAACTACCAGCTGTTCTGCGGGAGAAAGATGAAGCGTTCTGCTCCCATAAAGATTTACAGCCTTGAAAACCCTGTACAGGGTCGCTGAGTTGGAATCAACTCCACGGCACACAGCCACCACCAAATGACATTCAGGAATATACTACAAAATATCTAGGAAAAGGCTGTTTATGCATAGACTGTCTCTGAAAAGCTACACAAAAACTGTGGTTCCTTTTGTGGAGGATTCCTGAGGACTGTGATAGACTTACTTTCTCTGTGTATTCTTTTGTACCCTTTAAATTTTTAACCATGTGTACATATTCTCCAAAACATAAAATTTTATGTCTGTAAGCAAACAAAGAGGGAGAAAAGGAGGAGGGGAAAATGAAGCAGATGGGAAGAAAAATAGTGAAAAACAATACTTTGTTTACAGGTCAAATGTATTTTATAAACTCAAAGAACTATTAAAACTCTTTGGTTTCATCAGGTTGAAGTAAGCTCAAACAATGGTCCTGGGATTTGAGTATCTTCTTGGGACTAAAATTTCTATTCTTGTCATCAGCATTGCGAACGCCACAGCTGAGTAAATCATCACCTTTAGGAGTTTCTTCATTTACAACTTGAAAATGGGGAGATTTTGGATTCCAGCTCCCAGTAATAACATAGGATTTTCCATCTGAACTTTTGCCCATAGATTCCTAAAGAAAAAGAGTAACAACCAATGTTAATGCCAAAACGAGCAATGGCTAACCCCCATTTTGCTGCCTTTAAAAACATTGTTGAAGGAGTTGCAAAACGATAAGAAATGTTTAAGATTAGAATTTTTTTAAAGCAAAAGTGCATGTGATCACAGTTCAAATTAAAGATGTGCCAATTTATCGTCCCTGAGAAGTTATACAGAACGAATGCTTTTAAATCAAATTATACAGACATTAGGGAAATTCAATTTCTAATTCCTATGTTGAATTTGTCGGTCAAATGAATAATCACCACACAAAATTTAGTTTTACAAAGAAAGATTTTTATACAATAGCAATAATACTAATACCGCCTACCATTTGTAAAGCACATCACAGTTTGCAAAGAATTCTCTCATTAATTTTCTCCTTTGATTCTCATATCAACCCTATGCAATAAATAAACAAGAATTATTCCATCACTACAGAGTTAAGAGACTGAGGATGGACAAAGTAGGTTACTACTTATCCAAGGTCAGAATAGTAAACAGCAAATCAGAAAAAGGCATGTTTCCTTATCTTTGTATATTGCTTTATAGCTTACAAGAACATATTAATAAACATGTCTTTAAGTTAGATTCAGATGATATAAAGTGAAATGACATTTCAAGGACATAACTTTTCATTAAAAAACAATTCTTACCAAATCTAACAAGTGCATGTCACTATTTTGTACATCTTTCCCTGGGCTAAGAAGAAGACCAAAACACCTGTAAAATAAGAACTGACATTAATTTGTAGAAAAAGATAACACAAAAGACTATTTAAGTAATTTCACTTTAAGGATGCCTGGAGTTCTGGTGCGGCCTTGTGGGTTAACGCACCAGACTGCAAAGCTGTTTAAACTGCAAGGTCGGTGGTTCAAGCTCACCAGTTGCTCCTTGGAAACCTTATACAGGGTAGCTATGGGATGGAACCGACTTGACGGCACTTAACAACATTGTTCCAATGTCGTGAGCTTGAACCATCGACCTTGCATTTCAAACCAATCTTGTGGTCCGACGCATTAACCTATTAGAATTCCCAATAAATATATATTTTCATAATTATTATCCCTACTTTATACTAATTGAGATCATTGAAGTTAGCACAACAGCTAAAGATTCATAAATTTTTTCAAAGTGGATGAGGCAATCATTCCCTTATTAAACCATAAGAATTTCCTAAGGAATAAAATAATTCTCCAATACATTTTTGAATACAGTATGACTCTTCATTAGATTGATAAAAACCAAAATTGGTACTTAAACTAAACTTACTAAAAATGTTTACCTTTCAATAGCAAGTTCTTTATTTGTTGTTTGCTGCACATAGATGACAATCTTCTTATCAATTCCTTGGCGAAGTTTAAAGCACTGTCTGTCCTTATCTTTGGGAACTGCACTATAAACCAACACATTTCATTAATTTTACACAGTATTTTCTTGTCACATATACTATACGAATTTTTTAAAAGACTTCAAATCTGATTCTTTCCTATTTGTAGTTTTCAAATAATTAAAAAGAAAAATCATTATCTACCTCTTGGATGTGAAAATATTCTATAACATACTTCATTGCATTTAATCTAGTAAAGCAGTTAGAAAAGCAAGGAAAACAACTCTCATGCCTCCTAAAATATGGCTTGTGTTTTCTTTCTTTTGTTGATGTGAAAATTACGTTAGCTATCTGTAGTGGTTACGAAGGAGCTCTGGTAGCCTAGTGGTTAAGAAATGTGCTGCAAACGGCAAGGTCAGCAGTTCGAAACTACCAGCTGCTCCGCGGGAGAAAGATGAGGCTTTCTGTTCACATAAAGATTTACAACCTTGGAAACCCTGTACAGGGTCGCTATGGGTCGGAACCAACTCAACATCACTTAACAACAACAAAAAGTGATTACGAATCGGGCTGCGAATCTCAATGTCAGCAGTTCAAAAATACCAGCGGTTCTGTGGGAGAAAGATGAGGTTTTCTGCTTCCATAAAGATTTATAGCCTCGGAAACCCTGTACAGGGTCACTATGAGTCGGAACCAACTACACAGCACATAACCACAACACCTATCATAGCATCTGACACAAAGGCATTCAAAAAAAAGGGAAACAATGGTTTCTTTTATTTGGCCAATGACTTTTACAAATAAGGTAGTAACTTTCTTTCTTAAGTATGTAATAAAGATATATATACTTAATCATAGATCCTTTGCATTTCAACACAAGGTGCCTTTAAAAACTAAGAGATACAAGGAAGATATAGAAAACCTTAATTTGCTTTTTGTTATCACCCCTAAGCAGTGATAATAACCTTATTATACCTGTGTAATAATCATAAAAAAATACTGATAGTTAATGAACATTGGTTTACTAAAAACAGTTAAAACTATTCTTAAAATGACAATTTACCAAAATCATCTCCTCCTTTTTAAAACTTTTTTTGTGTGAATTACGGTTTACAAAGCAGATCAATTTTGCATTCAGCAAATCGCATACTTTGCTTCATTACAATGACTGCCAATCCCCTCCACGTACCATCAATGAAGAGTATTTACCTTTATTCACTTTAACTACTGCATTCATCTCCCACTACTTTCATCTTTGCTCAGCTAAACTCTCTCTTGTATATTGCCTGCCCTCTCACCCATGTTAATGTGACTACCCTCTAAGCCCAAGGATAGTTTTCCCTCCCCCTTCCCTGGTAACCATCACTGATGTTTCTTTCATTAAGAAAACTTTTTCTTAACTTTATACATTAAATTAGTCTTACACAATATTTATCCTTTTGTGATTGACTAATTTCACTCAACATATGTCCTGCAGGAGTCCTGGTGTGGTGCTGCGGACTAATGTGTCAGACTGTAAAAGTCGTTTGAACTGCAAGGACGGTGGTTTAAGCTTACCAGCTGCAGGGTCGCTATGGGTCGGACCCGACTCGATGGCACTTAACAACAACAACAATTGTATGGAATCATACTGGCTAATTATTACTTGCTCAACAAGTAAGTGAGGGCAAAATCAAGTGGAGAATGTCCAGTACTAAGAAAAATCACAAAAAAATCTCAGCACTAAGTGTTTAAGAACTACAAGAAAAAATTTTAAAAAGAATTAATGCAGGAAAAGGAAATTAGGAAAAAAGGGGCTGACTTAGGAGGTTTTCTGAAGACCAAAACTTGGAACAAAATTGTGGGACTATAAAATTGCTAAAAGTAATATGGTCTATCCAATAAAACTAATAAGTTTAGAAGTAAAATCCCAATAAAACCGAGTACCTCTAGGCAAAAAGACACCCTGTTCAAACACTTTTTATTGTTTTGAGCTTTGGAAACTATAATTTCATCTGCCTTTGGCTGTAAATTTCAATTGGGAAACAGTCTTAAGCTTTTTTCTGTTGATATTTTTTCCCAAAGAAATTCAAATACTAAAATTATCCTTGCCTTGGAAATAAATGCCAGACAGGTGTTCAGCCTCTTGGCTTCAATGACAAGTTGTTTCTGTAAGTTTTATTTTATGTTTGGTGTTATTGGTAATGAACTACAAGTGGGTTAAGTAATGTTAACTCTTTGTTATGCCCAATTCTATACATTGTTAAGTGCCATCAAGTCAGTTAAAACTCAGTGACCAGGTACAGCAGGGGCAGGGAACCTTTTTTCTATGAAGAGTCATCAGGATACTTATAACATCATTTGCAAGCCATACAAAATTGTCAACTTAGAAATTAACCTTCTATATTTGGTCAGACATTTAATTGACTCACCCCTTACAGGATGGCTGGAACTGCAGTTGCCTTGGCAGGGAGGGTCAGGGGACCCCTGCTGTACAGAGTTGCCAAGAAGTGGCTGGTGGACTGAACTGCCAACCTTGTTTAACCTACAGTGCCATAGCAGGACACCTGCAGAACTACAATCAAATGTCTTTTTTTCCAGAAGTTCTGCTCTAAAACATTTTATAAAGCACTCAGTAAAAGAAACTAGCACTTTGTTCCATTTATCCTCTTATTCTTTCAAAACTGGAGAACAAATATTATAGCATCTGAAACTAACAAAATATACCCAATTGATGCTAAAGTTACTGTTTTCTTAGGGAAAAGGTATGATATACAACAGGATAGATTACAACTTCCTGAAGCAAATGAAGGATACTTAAATTCTGTTTAAGCAGTCAGTAGTTACAAGGAGGTCAATATGAGTGGGTACCGACTCCATGGCACCTAACAACAAGTTACCCGTAGAACCAAAACCCAAATCCACTGTGGATTCAAACTCATAAGGACCCTGTAGCACAGAGCAGAACTGCCCCCAATAGGGGTTCCAAGGCTGTCAATCTTTATGGAAGTCCACTGCCACATCTTTCTCCTGCGGAGCGGCCTGTGGGTTCAAATCACTGCCCTTTTGGTTACCAGCTGAGCTGTTTAATTACTGAGCTTAACTGGGAAATATATTTTACATGCTATGAAGTGTTGTTTCACTCTTTGGTATAAGGGGCAAGTGAGCCCAAAAGTTGTTAAATAGGCTAGGCCTACATTTTAATATATTCACCAAAGAAACACTTCATAACCCTGAAAGGAAGTATGTTTATGTTTGTCTTTGTGTTTATGCATGTTTATGTTGCATTCTTTCCTAGTTTATTGATTCTATAAAGAACTGTCTTCTATTTCCTTAACTCCTCCTCAAGGGATGGCAAAAAGTAATAAACACACAAAGTAGTGTTGATTGTAAGGAACTGTTTACAAGCAGAAACCCAGCAAATGCTTTGGAAACTTAGGTCAGATATAGCACTCAGCTATTATCTTGTTAGTTAATTTGTGAACCTTCAATCCAATTCCAAAATTACCACCGGTGGTAACATTACAACATATAAAAGGGGGCTACTAAAAGTCTGTGGGCATATTATGTTGTATTTAAGTTTTCCATGAACTTTTTCAAGCCTCCTCATATTACTTATACCAATTAAGTTTTGTTTTTTGCGTATTTCTGTTTAAAGACAATTAATTAATCTTGCCTATTCCTGGTGTGGTGCTACAGGATAATGTGCTGGACTGCAAAGTCGGTTTGAACTGCAAGGTTGGCAATTCAAGCTCACCAGCCACTCCTAGCAAACACTATCCAGGATTGCTAGGAATCAGAACTGACTCAACGGCACTTAACAACAGTCCCAACTAGGAAAAACTCAACAACAACTGTTAAGGTTCTTCTCAAACTTTGACATTCATCAGAATCACTTGGATAGCTTGTTAAAACAGAGACTGCTAAACGCTCCTCCAGAGTTTCAGTTCAGTAAATCTGAGGTGGGGCCTGATAATCTAAACTTCTAAACACTTCCAGGGAATGGTGAAGCTGCCACTATGGAGGACCATGCTTTGAGAATCAATGTTAGATCAATAGTTCTTAACCTTGGTTATGTAACAGAATTACTAATATTACCAGGAGTTTGCTAAAATTCACAGTTGTTGTTCTTGTTATGTGCCGTGGAGTTGGTTCCGACTCATATCGACCCTGTACAGGGGTTCCAAGGCTATAAATCTTTACGGGAGCAGAAAGCCTCATCTTTCTCCCACGGAACAGCTGGTAGTTTCAAACTGCTGACCTTGCTGTTCGCAGCCCGAGTCCTAACTACTACGCTCCAAGAGCTCCTTAAAATTCACAGAGCTCCCCATTTTTCTGTCCCTCCACCTCCCACTAGTAAGATGAAATCAGAGCCTCAGAGGATATGGTCCGGGCATATGCATTTTTAAGAACCTCCATAGGAGATTCTGATGCACAGCCAAGACTGAGAAACACTGACTCAGGTTAAAATCCCAAACTAAAATGCCAACATAGTACTTCTCAGAGGGTCCACACAGACATCAAAATGATCTCTGGAATGTTTTTGAAAATGACAAGTCCTTTAAGTTCAAACCCAAAACACCTCCTTGAATAGGTCCCAAGAAAATACATTTTAAACAAGCATCTCATGTGATTTTTACAAGGAAAACGTTTGAGAACTACTGAGTTGGAACGACACAGTTAATTTATGTTCTTACCTGAGTGGTTCATCATGATAAAAGGATTTGTTGGCAATGGCCTTTTAAAAAACTTTTTATTGTGAATTGAGTATAGTTTTACAGAGATCACCAGTTTTAAACTCAGCAAATCACATACTTTGCTTCATTACACTAACTGCAATCCCTTTCATGTACCAACAGTTAACACTGCTTACCTCATCACTTTAAACACTGAATTCCTCCATGTCTCCCATTACCTTCATCTTTGCTCAGCTAACCTCCATGTTAACATGTCTTACCTTCTAGCCCATGAATACTATTTACTACCATATATTCCCATAATATTTCCCACATAACCATTTTTACATTGGTCTCACACAATGTTTGTCCTTTTATGATTGACTAATTTCACTCAGAATAATGTCCTCCAGGTTCATCCATGTTATGACGTGTTTCAGATTAGTTATTCTTCAACACTGCATAGTATTCTATTTTGTGTATGTACCAAAATTTAACCATTCTTCTGTTGATAGGCATTTAGGCTGTCTCTTTTTCACGTGTCTCTTATACACAGCATATTGAAGGATCCTGTTTTCTTATTCATTCGGCTGTTTCTTGACTGGTGCATTTAATCCATTTATATTTAGCGTAATTATTTATAGTGTGGCAATGCAGGTTAATGCGATGGACTGCAAAGTTGGCAGTTCAAGCTTACCAGCTGCTCCTCAGAAGCCTTATACAGGGCTACTATGGGTTGGAACTGACTTGATGGCATTTGACAATAACAATGAACTGACTGCTCTCATTTTGCTGAATGTTGTTTTGTGGTGCTGTGGATTTCTTTGTTCCATGTAATTTTCTGCGCTGATTTAATTTTATTTTGGGCTTTTATTTCCATTCTCTTCATTTTTGTTGTGTTTATGATTACTAAGCCTTTCTGGTTTTCCTTTTTATTTTGATGTTGTTTCAGGAGCGGCTGGTGAGCTTGAACCCCTGACTATGCCGTTCAAACCAACTTTGCAGTCCAGTGCGTTAACCACAGCGCCACACCAGGACTTATTTTGATTTGCAGGTGTATAAATTTTCTTTGAGGTTACCCTCTAATTTATTATTTATTTCCCTATTTAAAAGTCTGTTTTATATCCAGCCTAATTCGACCCTATAGCGAGCAGACAGCCACTTCTCCATCTTTGGAGCGAACATGCCTGAGGGAGCCAGCATTCACCGAAGACCCACCTGAAAGAGGGATGTCATCTGCAT
>NW_006408532.1:317878-329719 GCF_000296735.1 Chrysochloris asiatica | reverse complement strand
GGGATAATAATCAATGTAATGAAACAAGCTATATGAATGGTTGAATGTGAAGCTGATGATGTGCCCTGTAAACTTTCACTCAATCCAAAATAAAAACATTTAATTAAATTTAAAAAAAAAAAGTCTGTTTTATCTTAAAACATACTTGAATTCCTTGCCATTTGGAAGTTCTAGATCTATACTATTCCCCATTTTTGCTTTGCCATTGACTTTATTATAAATTGAGAACTGTGGTTCCCTATTTTCAGTCTTGTAGGTTTGTTTTAATATTTGTACATCTGGATTGGAGTTTGGTGTGGTGCTTGTAGACTAATGCGTCAGATTTTGAAGTCATTTGAAAATACAAAGTCAGTGGTTCAAGCTCATCAGCTGCTCCTTAGAAATCGTACACAGAGTTGGTATAGGTCTGAATCGACTCAACGGCACTTAATAACAACACCACCTGGATTGAATTCGGGGTGATGTTGTCATGTACAGTAATCTCAGGTTGTCTGCTATTGTTGGTTCTCAGTCCAAAGAACACCCTTTAGCATTTTTTGTAAAGTAGGTCTAATCATTACAAACTCCTTTAATTTCTGTTTATCAGGAAATGTCCTGATTTTGCAATTATACTTGAATGACAAGCTTTGCTGGGTATATGATTCTTGGTTGGTAATTTTTTCTTTCAGAGTTCTGTGTATGTCATAACACTGCCTTCTTGCCTGCCTGGCTTCTGCTGAGAAATCAGAGCTTAGTCTTACCGGTTCTCCTGTATACGTAACTTTTCATTTTTGCTGCTTTCAAGATTCTTTCTGTGTCTTTGGTTTTGTAAAGTTTGATTATGCCATGTCTTTTGTGATTTTCTTTTGGGAGCTACCCTGTTTGGAGTTTGTTCAGTTTTTTGTATGCTTATCTTCTCGTCTTTCATAATGTTAGTAGAATTTCCTTCCAGCAACTCTTAATTTTATCTGTGCTCCTCATGTCTTTTCCTGTTCTGGAATTACAACCACCCGTAAGTACTTCTTCTTCGTGGTGTGCCACATAATTCTTCGGCTTTCTTTGTATTTTTTCATTCTTTTATTCTGATTGTTCTTCTATCATATTAGTATTGACAGATTTATATTCAAACTCACTAATTTGAATCTACTTCTTAGCACTTTCAATGTAATGTACTGTCCATTACAGAAATCTTAGTATTAATCTTCTGGATTTCAAACTGCAGGTTTTATATTATTTTGCAATTTGTATTTGTCTTGTTTGCTCAATACCATTCTTTTGAAATCTTTTCTAGTTAGTTTCATTATGTTTTATTCCTCAAAACGTTTCCTGGCTCTGCATCTTGGTTATTTGTTTGAGCCATTCTCTCATTTCTTCACAAGAGCTAAAATTGTTGTCTGTAGGGAATTGTCAGATTGTCATATTTGCATTTAAATGATGATTGGGTGTTGGTATGTTCTTAGGCTTTTACCAAATGTTTCCTGTGGGTGTAGATGGAGAATGTAAGCATGTACACTGTTCTCGTCATCCATTCTTGTACCTCAATTTAGGGTGGATTTGCCTGGTGTTGGTTGCTGTCTATCATTGATCAGGTGTTATAGGAACCTGGTATATTTATTCTTGCCCAATCAGTGGAGTTGCAGAAGGTATGGGTGAGGCTGGGCTGTGTGGGTATGGTTGCTGTCTTCTGTTTAGCAAGAAAGAGAAAACCCCTTACCACCACACACACACACAAAAACAAACAAACAGAAAAAGCAAATAAGGAACCAACAATGAAGAGAGAAAACAATAACAACAACAACAACAAAAAGGATAATAAGAACAGGCAGCAAACAGAAAAAAAATAACATAACTATACAGACAAAGAGGCACAAGGATATGGAGCTATAGAAGAGAAAAACATGAGATAAAATGAAAGAAGAATTTTTAAAAACATTAAGGAAAAAAAACTGGGAAAGTAAAGATGAATAGAAAGAGTAGAGAATAGTAAAGAACAATTAAAAGTGGGGGGAGATAAGGGAAATGAGAAACAAAAGAAGCAAAAACGAAGGTGGAGATATAAAGGATAAAATTCAAGGGACTGGAAAGAGGAGAAAGAATAAACAAACAAAAATTTGAAACAACAAAAGTAAAAAACCAAACCCCAAAACAAAAACCCTGTTCAGCTGCTGACAGTAGAGGAGTAAACTTTGGGTGCTCCTGCAAGCCAAGGAGTTCCGTAGATGGGAGTAGAAAGTATGTGGCCCTAGTTGGTGTTCTTACAGGCCTCAACGTTATCTATGTTCAGGGCACTGAATCTGGAAGTTGTTTGTGGAAGCCCTTAATGGAGCTAGTTTCAGTGACTGTTAGGACCACAGGGCATCTGGGGGCAGGATGACTGGTTAAATTCTGTGGGTTCTGTAGGTCTAGAGAAGGTACCACCTGAATCAAGGCACCAAAATGGCACAGTTGGCCCCCAATTCACAGTAGCATGGGCTCCCAACCACATGGTTCTGAACTCCTGGAAAGCAGGGTCTGTGCTGGGAGTGGATAAGGGTGGAAGTTGGTCACACTTCTGGTCACCATGGGAGAGTGGTGAAAAAATGAAGGAATGGCATCTTTCCTGTCTCATGTGTGAATCTGCTTTGCCAGACCTCTGTCTGATGCCAAAGTTTCTCACAAGATGGTCAAACTGCATCTAGCTGGCCATTCACGAATCAGTCTCCCTCTCTCATCGTCCATGCTTAGCTTCTACTCCTAGCAAGCACTCAATCTACTTCTCTAACCTTTCCTCTAAATTTCAGGGTTCCAGAATTTTCACCTGTTTCATTTGGTCTCTCGTATCAGTGTTATAGAGGAGCCTTGCTGTGTGTCTGCTTAGTCCTCCATCTTGCTTAAGTTCCAAGACAATGGTCTTTACTATGACATTTGCTTGCCTCCACAAATACCTTCCCACTCTTTCTTAGAGCTAAAGTTTACCATATAACATAATTTACCCACTGAGATAAATAGAGAAGTCTTCTAGGGAGACATCTGGAAGTCAGTTGTTGTACCTAACTAAAAAAAAACAAAAGACCTGGCCAGTGCTCTCTCTTTTCCCCATCTTCGTTTTGCTTTGGAAAACAACAGGATACATGAAACCATGGTAGAAGTGACCAGACAATGATAGGTATCAGAACAAAATGACAACAGGCCAAAAAGAAGGAGTGGATAAGAAAAGAAATGGGGTCTTCAACAGCATAGATGAGGGACTGAGAAACTTTTTCTGTATAAGATCAGATAATAGTTTGGGCTTTGCTGGTTATATGGTGTCTGGTGCAACTACACAACTTTGCCTTTGCAGCATGAAATAAATTTAAGAGATAATACATAAATTAATGAATATGATTGTATTCCAATCAAACTTTATTTACAATCATAGGTGGTGGCCAAATTTGGACAACGGTCACAATTTAATGAGTTGGAACCAACTCAGGGTCACTTAGCAGCAACAAACCAGTAGGTGAGCAATGGAAAGAGGAGGACGCTGATGCCAGTGCAGAAGACCTCCAGAGGCTCTAGTGCCTGCACTAGAGAACTAAAGCTCTCTCCTTCTAAGAGTGCTGCTTGGAAAGCAGAAACAGTAGTAAGGCATGTGGGCCAGGCATTATTGTATACTTAGTACCTCTACTAGGAGCTCTGGTAGCGTAGTGGTTATGAATCAGGCTGCGAACCTTAAGGTCAGCGGTTCGAAACTACCAGCTGCTCCGCGAGAGAAAGATCAGGCTTTCTACTCCCGTAAAGATTTACACCCTCGGAAACCCTGTACAGGGTCGCTATGGGTCGGAACCGACTCGACGGCACTTTAACAACAACAACAACATAGATGAACAGCTTCAACAAACCAGCAAATGTTTATTTCCAATCTTATTATATGAGAAAAATTACCTGGTTATTAGTAGGGATTTCTGTTTCTTGCATTCCTAATGGATACCATAATCATCTCTAAAATAAATGTAGTTTTAGTATGGCAATCAAGACACAGCGGTATTAGCAAAGAGTAGGTAGACACACACGTCATTCAAAAAGTTCGAGGAAAAAAGGAATTGAAAGATAATGAAATTTTCCAAGAACTTTCTGAAGACCCCTCGTACAACAACAGAATAGAACAGCGAGTCCAGAAATACACTGGTCACATATATATATGACCAATTTATTTTTCAACCAAGCTAACAAGGTAATTCAATGGAGAAAGGCAATTCACAATGGCACTGAAACAATGAAATGAACATCCATATTCAAGAACAATGAATTTCAACCAACACTTCACTTTATGTACAAAATGTAATTCAAAATGATCACAGAGCCAGGTAAATCATAAAACTATGAAACTAATACAAGAAAACAGGAGAAAAATCTCTTGTGATATGTGGTACATATTTATTGAGACATCAAAAGTACAAATCATTAAAAATTGACAAAATAAATATCAAAGTAAAAAATTTGTTTACCAAGACACTATTAAGAGAATGAAAAAAACAGCCATAAAATTGGAGAACATATTTTCAAATCCGGGATCTAATAAAAGGGCTTGCATCCAGTGCATGCAGAGAACATTCCCAACTTCTTATTATAAAAACAAGCATCCCAATTTTAAAAAATAGATAGAAGATTTGATATATGTATGCCTAAAAAGACATACATATGGCAAATAAACATATTAAACTTGACATCATTAGTCACTGTTTTTGTTAAGTGCCATCAAGTCAGTTCTCACTCACAGTGATCTTGAGTAGGGTCTCCAAGGAGCAGCTGGTGGGTTTGAACCACTGGCTTTGTGGTTTGCAGTCCAGTGCTTATCCTACAGCACAGGGCATCCTCATTAGTCATTAGGGAAATTGAAAACACAATGGGATACCTGTATATACCTATATGAACCCTGACAATGCCAAGTGTTTGTGAGGATGCAGAGAGATTCTGTTATACACTGCTGGTGGGAATCAAAATGACAGTCATTTTAGCAATATCTTGAAAAAGTCCAAACATACACTTACCATTTGACTAGTTAATTTTCAAAAAAATAAGACTTATTTCTACATGAAGATCTGTTTACGAATTCTTATAATTACCAAAAACTAAATACAATCTAAACGTTCATCAATTGTCAAATGGATAAACAAACTATGATATGTCTATAAAATGGAATACTAGTCAACAATTAAAAGGCACCAACTAATGATTCATGCAACACGGATGAATCTCAAAAGCATTATTCTAAGGAAAAGATAAAACTATAGAAACATACATCGTGTATCAGTGGTTGCTAGGGGATGGAAGGGTATGAGAGGACTGATAAAAAAGAGGTACACGGAAACTTTTTGGAGTGATGATAGTATTCTGTATCTTGACTGTTTTAGTGTTACACAAGAGCTTTAGATTTGCCAAAACTCATAGTGCATTTTATTGTATATAAACTTTAATGCAATAAAGTTAAAACAGAACAAACGTGTTCTAAACGAGATACAATTTGAAAAGAACACCAGAGTGTGCTGTGGCTTCTGTGTCTTTGTTATCAACCTTATTTTATAGTTTCCTAAGCCCTTCTCGTGGTATCTACTCCACTCACAACAATATACAAACAATTCCAAATTTTTATCTATATCCTCTTCTTTTTTGAACTCAAGAACCACATGTCTATTAGTGCTATGCAGGACATAATCAACAAATTACAAAATGAACTAAGAACCACAAAGAGTGAAATGGCAAAATACCTAAAAGAATATCAAGACTTTTTTAATGTGAAGATTTTAGATAATGAAAATGCAACTCACAGAAAACTAATGGAAGGTGAGGAGACCCAGTTCACAGTGTGGGAAACATAACCACAGTACTCTCAGGAGACCACTGAGGGGCAGCTAAAGCTGAGGAGGACAATGACAAAACCCCTTCTGAAGGCAAAGCAAAGAGGAGGAGAAAGAAGAGGAGGTAGCAGAAAAGGAAGAAGCTAAGGAAAAATATGAAGATGCAAAGGAAAAGGAAGAAAAAGGTGGTGAAGGTGAAGAAGGAGAAGAAACCAAAGAGGAGGCAGAGAACAAAGATGAAGGTGCTGGGGAAGAATAAGCAACCAAGAAGAAAGATTGAGCCCCACTTTCCTTAATTATCTCAGGAATAATTCTCCCAAAGTCAAGTCAACTCCATCACCAACCAATCAGTTGGGTTCCAGATACTATATGAATTAAAATGTCAATACCATGTATAATTATGAGATTGTTGGACATTCAATGTTGTGCTATGAAATTTCTCCTTATGCAGAGTATCCATTTGCTTGCAGAGTGGCTTCCTGGCTTGCTGCCAGCCAGTCTGTGTATGGTATGTGCTTCTCAGTTCAGGATCTATGGTAATGTGAATAATTCAGATGTTTACAATAAGAAACAACATGACCAATGAATTCACTAATGTTAATGTTAAACTTCATGGAAAAAACCATCCTTTGAACCACTGATGGTTAGTAATTAAAAACCTTGAGCTATGTGCAATAAATGATAAAGTTACACTGAATGACAAAAACAAAAAAAACAAAAAACACACACACACAAAAAAGGAGTGAGAAAGAACCGCATCTATGTGCAACTGTCTACTGGCACCTTTAGGTAGATACTCCAAACTTATTCTGTCTGATCCTATCCCTTTATTCTATCAGTGAATTGCATCACTATTCATTCAGTGGTCAAAGAATATTAATTATCTGTGGTTCCTCTTATTTTCATACTACTCACAAGTTCTACTGATGCTGGCTGTATGAGTATTTCCAGTAATTTTTCATTTTAACTCTCCATATAACTAATACCTTAGTACAGTACACTGATTGCTTAGTGGATAAAAGTCAGTATAAAGCTGACTCCCAGAAAGTAGAGATCATCTGTCTAACTTGCCTACTTCTCCAACATTTTTGGCATGAGCTGCCAACTCAGCACTCTCTCTCTCTCTCTCTGTCCCTAGTCACTGGGGGTCAGCTCAGACTTTAAAAGATGACAATATCTATTAATAATTGGTGGAATAACTTGCAGAACTCACAGAAGAGAATATACTTATTACTACCAGTTTTATAATGGTAAAAAGATTTATGTCAAGGCCATAAAAGTTTAACTGCAAAATTCAGACATGAGTTTTTTCAAACTCTGCCCAACATACCTTTCTAAACTGTTTTCAATCACATTACACTATTATTCAACTTTCACACCAATATTAATAGTAAAGTTAAAAAAACAAACAAACAAAATAAAAAATGCTGGCAACAGTGTGGAAGGTTGGGACGTTTCTATATTGGTTTTGTAGTTGTTAAATGCCGTCGAGTTGATTCGGGCCCATAGCAACCCTGTTTAGGGTTTCCAAGGAGTAGCTGGAAACCCTAAACCACTGACTTTGCAGTTCAAACGACTTTGCAGTCTGGCGCATTAGCCCACAGCGCCATACCAGGACTCCTCTATATTGCCAGTGGAACTGTAAAATGGTTCAGTCCACTGTGGGAAACAGTATAGCGCTTCCTGAGAAAGTTGTAAATAGAAATACCATATAATCTAGCAATCATTCTACTTGATATACATCTACAGGAAATAAGAGCCACGACACAAGTAGATATATGCATACTGATGTTTATCGCAGCTTTATTCACAAGAGCAAAAAGTTGAAGACATCTTAAATGCCCATCAACAGAAGAGTGGCTAAACAAAATTTTGGCACATACACACAATGGAATGCTTTGTAATGTTTAAGAATAACAATGAATCTGTAAAACACCTCATAATATACATAGACCTGGAAGATGTTATGCTGAGAGAAATAAGGCAATTGCACAAAACGGACAAATACAGTATGAGACAACTACTGTAAAAACTCAAGGTTTTCATAGTAAAAGAAACATTCCTTCGTGGTTACCAAGGGTGGGAAGGAAGGGATGGTAATTCACTGGCTAGAGAGTTGTTGAGAAGTGCCGTCAAGTCGGTTCCGACCCATAGTGACCCTGTATAGGGTTTCCAAGGAGAAGCTGGTGAACTTGAACTGCCGACCCTGCAGTTCAAATGGCTGGCTAGAGAATTGTTGTTGTGAAGTGCCATCGAGTCAGTTCTGACCCATAGCGACCCCGTGTAGGGTTTCCAAGTAGCAGCTGGTGAGCCTGAACTGTCAAACTTGCAGTTGAAACGGTTTTGCAGTCTGGCACATTAACCTATAACGCCACACCAGGACTGACACTTGTTAATTAGGTGACCGGAAGGACAATATACAAGAGGGAAGTTGGCAGAAGATTGATGAAGGGAGGTCAGAAACATGGAGGCATGCAAGGGCTAACAGGGCTAGAGGTAAATAGCGATATATATACAAACTTGGAACAACAGTGTTTTGTGTGTAGATACACAGGCAGAGACACAGGCTGAATGGGTATGGGACGAAGACTGGAATATATATATTTATATACCCCAAAAATACATAAGAATTTGAAAGAGGGTATTTACACATGGGTAACCACAGGGAGGAAGGAGCTCTGGTAGCATAGTGGTTATGTATCGGGCTGTGAACCTCAAGGTCAGCAGTTTGAAACTACCAGCTGTTCCTCGGGAGAAAGATGAGGCTTTCAGCTCTCGTAAAGATTTACAGCCTCGGAAGCCCTGTACAGGGTTGCTATGAGTCGGCTGAGACTCCTCGGCACATCACCACCACCACCAACCATCACAGGGAGGAAGTGCAGCAAATGTTGCATGGAGGGAAATGCAATCATTAAGATGAAACAAACTGTATAATTTGAGTAATGTTTATACCGATGATCTTGTCTGTAAACCTGAACTCAATTCACAATAATTTTTTTTTTATATTATGAAACGATTCAACTTCGCCAGTATCTTCAACTTTCAAAGTTCTTCATTTTACATAGGTTGCTCCCTTACCTTGTGTGGCACTGTGGGCTAATGCGTCAGACTGCAAAGTTGTCTGAACTGCAAGATCGTTGGTTCAAGCTCACCAGCTGCTCCTTGGAAACCGTTATGGGTTGGAATCGACTTGATGGCACTTAACAACAAGCTCCCTTCCTGGAAAGAAGTCCTCTGTTTCTCTTGTATTCCTTGTTGTTGTTAAGTGCCGTTGAGTCAGTTCTAACTCATAGCAACCCTGTATAGGGTTTCCAAGGAGTCTGGTGAGTTTGAACCATCAACCTTACAGTTCAAACCAACCCTGCAGTCCAGTGCTTATCCTACACACCAAACTTAAATCCAGTCACAGGATTGCCATAATGTGGCTACTGTTAAGTGCTACTGAATATTCTGACTTGTAACGATGTGGTACAGGGTTTCCAAAGCTATAAATCTTTGCAGGAATAGAAAGCCTCATCTTTCTACCAAGGAGTGTCTATTATACTCGAACCACCAATCTTGCAGTTTGCAGTCCACTCTTATCCTACAGAGTTACCATACTCCCTACCATAATATTAGGATACATATCATTGCCACTTATTCTGGAAACTACTTCTTTAATTGGCCACATAGTGCCAATACTAGGCACTATGAGATGGTACAGACTGCTTCTTAAGTGTACCTTTACATCTGCATTGCTTTGGACAGTGTCTGATACAGAATACATCTATAATACATACTGACCAAACTGGATTTTATATATGCAAAGAACACACAAAACAGTATGAATATATGCTTTTATACATTTTGATAGTTACAGCAACAAAAACAATTAACTTCATTTACTATTATTCTAAGAAAATGTCATTAACATTTAACATTTACAATAATACTGGGTAAACCATGCTATAAAACACAAACAGTACACTTTATTTCAAATCTAACAAAGACAACTTAATTTAGCATAGAAAAGAACATAAAAACACAAAACAAAAATAAATTAACAGTACAACTAAGGGTCACATTTAGATTTGGGTTTGTCTCCATGTAATCCAAGAAGCCCTAGTAATGTCATGGGTTATGCCTTGGGCTGCTAACCACAAGGTCAACAGTTTGAACCCACCAGCGGGTTAGGGAGAAAAATTAGGCTTTCTACTTCTGCAAAGATGTATACGCTCTGAAACTCTATACAGGATCACTATCAGTTGGAACTGACCTGACAGCATACTACCACTACTATGTAATCCATATATTTTAAAGGGGGGAGGGGAAGAAGGGGGAGTTCTTTGGAAACAGTTCTGAAATAAGAAAAAAAAAACAACGAACATCAAGTAGTCAATGTAGCAGCTACTGTAAACACAAACATAAATGCTTATAAGAACAGAGACTGCTTACAAAGCAGGGTGGCAGTAAAAAAATGGGGTTCAGAGCTGGCATGTAATACAATGATAGAGACCATCATTCATATCATTTATATGAACATCACCTACTGGAGTTATACAGTGTATAATCTATGAAGACATACTTGGTAACTGTACTTGGGTTCCATGGAAAGAGACTTGGGTTGGAGATGTGTCTCTGACACTATCTATATGATTTTGTACAAATTACCCTATAGGAGCCAAAAATGTCTTATTTATAATATGAAGATGTGAATATATATCACACAGGGTTGTTATGAGGGTTCCAAAACCAAACCCACTGCTATAAAGTCCATTCCAACTCATAGCAACTCTGCAGAGGGTTTCCAAGACTGATCTTTACGGGAGCATATAGCATCCATCATCTTTCTCTCAGAGCAACTGGTGGGTTGGAACTGCTCAACTTGTGGCTAGCAGCACAATGCCTAAGTGAGGTAATAACAGTATAATTATTGTGTACTTATTATATATATTCCAAGTATGATATAAGAAACGGTTTTTATAAGGGAGATCTAAATTAATTTTCATTAACAGTAGCTGCCAATAAGTAAGCAACATTATCGCCCTCCCATGCTCAGCTATCTCTAAATAAACTATGACCTGCCTACTAGGCTGAGGTGGTGTTGTCGGATAAGAAGTAGACTGAACGGTTGGTGGTTCAAACCTAACACTACTCGTTGGGTCACTATTAAGTAGGAACTGATTCGACAGCACATAACAATAACAACAACTGGGCTGAGGTTTCAAGAAAGAAACAAAAATTTAATAAACAAGTTAATCCTTGCACTTTTCAAGTTCCAGAAAAATCTAGTAACATACCTACTACTTATGTACAGGAGAAGCATTATTGGAATAAAATTTATCCTTTCTAAAAAAATCAAATAAAGGTAATAAACTGTTATGGCAGAATTGGCTACAAGTTTATTTTCTTGAAAGCAAACCTGCGTTTATGGAACCAAAGGACAAAATGTTCCAAGCCAACAAATATCCAGAGTCATTTCCTGAACTTAATTTTCTACTTATAACTTTATAGTCCATTTCCCTTCACTTAACAATACAAAATAGGCTCTACAAGATTTGTCAGTCATACAAAATTACTTTAGGCAGTTTGAGATTCTTGTCTTAGTGACATTTTATACTTTACAGAAATCATGCTTAGGAACTGATAGCTTGTGCTTGAGAAATCCCAAATGATCAGAAAATTAAAAACAAATTCCTGACCATCTGCAGTTCCCACTACTCGTCTGATATGCGGTGATAGTAGAAATGAAAGTGGCTCAAACGGAGTCATTTTGCTCAGTGCAAAAGCTCAGTCATAATGAAACATGTATATAAGCCTACATTTTGTCAGAAACCAAAGAACAAAAGAACCAAAAATCCAATTTAAATATTGTTAAAAGATAAAATTACTAACCTCAAATCTGCTCACTTGTCCTGTGATCTCAGCAATCATTAAATTTCTTTAGGCCTCATTTTATAAACTGCAGCTGTTTATATTTATTTATTTATCTTACTATATGAATGAAGGACAAAAATTCCTCAAAGTTACAAAGAATTACTAGCATTATTTAAAAAAAAAAAAAAAA
>NW_006408532.1:294587-317778 GCF_000296735.1 Chrysochloris asiatica | reverse complement strand
CATCCTAAGCAGTCAACTGAAAAAGATCCAAAATACTTACTGAACGATGAGATTATAGTTAGGTTTTACTTATTACCTGTTAATATATCAAGAGATTATTTTTATAATTAGTGAAAAAATAACAAAAAAGCTATTTGTGTCTTAGGAGGAAAAGAAAAGAAAGCACAATCAGTTCTACTGTAAGCAGTGCTCCTTTCATGCCTCTTCAAAACTTTCTACATGCCAGAATCAATTCTTTGTTTAGGAAATTCTTTTTTTAAAAAAAAAAACTTTTTATCATGAAGTGAGTGAAGGTTTACAGAGTAGATCATTAATTTTACATTCAATCATATATTTTGCTTCGTTACAGTGATTGCAATCCCCTCCATGTACCATGAGTTAACCTCTATTCACTTTAACTCTTACATTCCTCCATGTGTCTTCCACTATCTTCATCTTTCCTCTGCCAATATCCCTCTTGTATACTGCCTCGCCCCATCACCAGTGTTAACTTGAGATTACCTTCTATTCTGTGAATACTTTAAACATATCCACAAGAGCCAAAATATGACCCTAAACATATCCCAACTGAATTTAGAGACCATCATAAGAACAGCTCTTATGCATTAGACACTAATGACTGAAGACCAGAAGAGCTGTGGGATGACACCAATAAAGAACATCACACAGGAAGAAAGCGAAAGGTCATTAAAAAGGAAAGAAAATAAAGACTATACTGGATGTCTGAAGAGACTCTGAAACTTGCTCTCCAGTGTAGAGATGCCAAAACAAATGCAAGAAATGAGGAAGCAAAAGAGCTGAACAAAAAATTTCAAAGAGCAGCTCAAGAAGACAAAGTCAAGAATTATAATGAAATGTGCAAAGACCTGGAGTCAGAAAACCAAAAGGAAAGCACACACTCAGCATTTTTCAAGCTGAAGAGAAAATTCAAGTCTGGGCTTGAAATACTGAAGGACTTCATGGATAAAATATTGAATGATGCAAAAAGAAACAAAAGAAGATGGAAAGTACACAGAGTCACTGTTTCAAAAAGAAATGGCCAATGTTCACCCACTGGTAGTATATGACCAAGAGCCAGTGGTACTGAAGGAAGAAGTCAAAGTTGCACTGATAGCACTGGTGAAAGAAAGGCTAAAGAAACGGGAAATATTTCAACAAGCTGATGCAGCACTGGAGGCACTCACCCATACATGTCAAGAAATTTAGAAGGCAGTTACCTGGCCAACTGATTAGAAGAGAACCATATCTGTGCCCATTCCAAAGAGAGGTGACCCAACTGAATGCTGCAATCATTGAAAAATATCATTAATATCACATCCAAGTAAAATTTTGCTGAAGATACTTAAAATCAGCTATAATAGTACATCAACAGAGAAATTCAAGTCAGATTTAAAGAGGACATGGAACTAGGTATATCTCTGCTAATGTGAGATGGATATTGGCTGAAAGCAGAGAATACCAGAAAGATGTTTACTTGTGCTTTATTAACTATGCAAAGGCTTTCAACTAAGTAGATCACAAGAAGCTATGGACAACATTGTGATTTATTTGTGCACATGAGGAACCTGTACATAGACCAATGGTTTAAAATTAGGAAAGGTGTATGCCAGGTTTGTATTCTTTCTTTTATCACACTTATTTAATCTGTATGCTGAACAAATAATCTTAGAAGTTGGATTACATGAAGAAGAATGTGGTATCAAGATCGGACGAAGACTCACTAGCAACCTTCAATATGGAGATGATACACAACCTTGCTTGCAGAAAGTGAAGGACTTAAAAATACTTACTGATGAAAATAAATAACATATCATATTAAATGGAGAAAAGATTGAAGTTGTCAAAGACTTCACTTTGCTTAGATTCACACAAAACACTCATACAAGCAGCAGCCAAGAAATCAAACAACATACTACATTAGGCAAATCTGCTGTACAAGATCTCTTTAAAGTGTTTTAAGAGCAAAGATACCAGTTTAAGGACTATAGTGCACCTGGCCCAAGCCATGGTGTTTTCAACAGCCTCATATGCTTGTGAAAGTTAGACAGTCAGTAAGGCATACTGTAGAAGAATTAATGCATTTAAGTTGTGGAGTTGGAGAAGAATACTGAAAATACCATAGACTTCCAGAAGAACTAACAGGTCTGTGCTGTAAAAACTACAACAGCTGTGTTCCTTTTAAGGCAGGAGGCTGAAACTTTGTTTCTCATACTTTGAGGGTGTCTCAAGACAAGGCAGTGTTTCATTCAGTTGTTGGTATGCCTTGAAAGTGACTCAACTAACAAGAGGTTTGTTTTACTTTAAATACTTCTGTATCTAGATTGAGTTCTGGGTGCTGTTGTCATGTAGGGTCATCTCAAGGTGGGGTCTGCTGCTGTTGATTCTCAGTTCAAAGACCACCTTTTACTTATTTTTTTTAAAAAAGTTGGTCTGGTTATTACTAATTCCTTTAATTTCTGTGTATTTGGAAATGTCTTAATTTTGCCATCATATTTGAGGGTATATGATTCTTGGTTGGCAGTTTTTCTCTTTCACTGTTTTGTATATGTCATCTCATTGCCTTCTTTCCTGCAAGGTTTCTGCCAAGATATCAGAGCTGAGTCTTACTGGTTCTTCTTTGTAGGTAACTTTGTAGGTAATTTTTGCTGAGCTGCTCTCAGAATTCTTTCCTTGTCTTTGGTTTTGGATAGTTTAGTTATGATATGTCTTCATGATTTTCTTTTAGATCTATCCTGTTTGGGGTTTGTTCAGCTGTTTGAATGATCACCTTCTCGTCTTTCATAATATTAGGGGTGTTTTCTTCCAATAGCTCTTCAACAATTTTCTCTATACTTTTTATTGTCTCTTCCTGTTCTGGAATTCCATAAGTTATTCCTTTTCATGGTGTCCCACAATAACTCTTAGGATTTCTTTAGATTGTTTTCATTGTTTTTTTTTTTTCTGATATTCTTTTAGTATATTAAGAGATTTATCTTTAAACTCACTAATTAGGGCTTCCAATGCTTCATATCTACTCCTTTGCCCTTGTATTGCATTGACCATTTCTAAAATCTTAGCATTTATCTTTGGATTTCTAATTGCAGGGTTTATATTATTTCAAAAGTGGCATTTATTTCCTTTATGTTTGTTCTTGTAGTGTCTTCCTGAATTATTCTTAAGGTTTTTCTGTGTTCTGATTGCTTTCCTTGATCTTGCTATCAATCCTCTGACGGTACCAAAATAGCACTCTTTTTCAATTAATTATATTACCGTTTCTTCCTCAGAAACGTTTTCTGGTTCTGCAACTTAGTCATTTGTTTGAGACATTCTCTTATTTCTTCATGTTTGAGTTAAAAGGGTCTGGTGTCTCCGGGGCAGTGTGGTAGTGTAGTATTTGTATTTAACTGATGCTTGTATGTTGTTGTGTTCATAAGCTCCCAACAACTGACTCTTGTGTGTGTAGTTAAAGAATGAAAACACGTGCACTGGTTTCATTCGCTGCTAGTACATTTCAGTTTAGGTGGGTTTTACTAGTGTTGGCTGCTGCTGTCTATTGTTGATCAGGTGGAATAGAAATTAGTATTGATTCTTGTCCAGTGGACAGAGCTGCAAAGTGTATCACTGTGGTTATCCTCTATGGGCATGGTTGCTGTCTCCTGTTGGGTAGGAAAGAGGAGAAACCCTAACAAACACACATACAAGAAAACAACGTAGAATAAACAAATAACCAACTAACAATGAAAAGAGAAAAAAATAAAACAGGCAACAACCAGAAAAAAAAGAGTACCTAAAAAGAGTAACTATCGGAGTCCTGGTGTGGCACTGTGGGTTAAAGCACCAGACTGCAAAGCCGTTCGAACTGCAAGGTCGGCGGTTCAGGCTCACCAGCTGGTCTTTGGAAACCCTTTACAGGGTCACTATAGGTCAGAATTGATTCTACAGCACTTGACAATAACAAAAAAAAGAGAAAAGAGGGACAAGAAAATGGAGCTACCAAAAAGAAGTATGAGAGAGACTAAAAGGAAGAAAATAATTAATTTTAACTACTTAGAAAAACCAGGGAAAGGAAAAATAAAAAGAGAATGAGGATAAAGTGTAAAGAAAGATCAAAGGAAGAAAAAAACAAACAAACTAAAAAAAAAAAAAAAACAGGGGTAATGAGAAACAGAAGAAAAGGAAAACCAAAAGCTGAGATAGAAATGATAAAATTCAAGGGTATGGAAAGAAAGGAAAAGAAAAGAATAAAAACAACAAAAGGAAAAACAGACCAAAACTCCATTAAAATAAACAAAACAAAATAGTGCAGCTATTGTACCCAGAGAAGAGAAAACTCTGGGGGGTTCTCCTGCCAACCAAGGAGCTGACACGGTAGGTATGAGAAGGATGTGACAGCATAGTTCCTGGCCCTAGGTGGAGTTTGTTGAGGAAATTCTTGATTGTTTATTCTTCAGTGCTTTACTCAATTACCACTCTCTCTCAAGTCTTTCTTTTCTTCACAGGCAGCAACTGTGTTCTTATACGATTTTACTCACACCTGTATTATAACATTTGATGAACTATATGTCCTGATGACCTATTTACTTTTCTATTTCGCCTAACACCACCAAGATCCCAATCCCCTTAACTAAAATGAATGACAGGAAAACCTTATATTCTCAGAGGGGTTCAGTAACTTAGTTTGTGGAATAAAAGAAGATCTGTATTACAGTGGATATCAGAAATTGATTAATATCAGAAACTGAACCAAAAGATTAATTTATGTACTACTAAGGGAGTCCTGGAGTTCTGGTGTGGCGCTGTGGGGTAATGCATCAGACTGCAAAGTCATTTGAACTGCAAAGTCAGTGGTTCAAGCTCACTAGCTGCTCCTTGGAAACCCTATACAGGTTCGCTATGGGTTGGAATCGACTCGATGGCACTTAACAACAAGTGAGATGAGGAAATGCGGTAACTGTGTAACATAAGCATTACACTGCTAACTACAAGGTCATCGATTTGAGCTCACCAGAAATATGAGGCTTCTGTTCCCGTAAAGATTTACATACAGCCTTGAAAACCCCATACAGGGTCACTGTAAGAAGGAATTGACTTGTTAGCACCTAACAAGAAATGAGATGAAATGATTTCTATATCTGCCAATTACTGTTTTTTATTGTGATATATATGTAATGAAACATGCCATTTTATTTTTCTTCACATGTACATTTCAGTAACATATTATGTTGCTCAGCCATGACCCATATTTGTTCCCAACATTTTCCATCATTCCTAACAGAATCAATCCTAGCATACCCCAAGTATTGCATCCTCATTTGCACTTCCCTTGGTAACCACTAATAAACTTTAGTCTCTATAAATTTTCCTATTCTAAATATTTCATATAAGTGTAAATATACAATCTTTGTCCTTTTGTGAGTAACTTATTTCACTTGGTATAATGTTTTCTAGGTTCATCTATGTTGTAGCATACACCAGGACTTTATTTCTCTTTGTGGCTGTATAACATTTCACTGTATGAAGGGGCTTCAAAAGGTTTGTGGAGAAGTTCATTATCTTTTAACTCAATTTTCCCACAAACTTTTTTAAGTCCCCTTGTATGTGTGTAGTAGGTTTGGCTTATATATTCATCTGTTAACGGACATTTAGGTTGTTTTCACCTTTGGACTACTGTGAATAGTGCTGGAATAAATACTGGAGGTTAAACTATCTGTTTGCATTCCTGCTTTCAATACTTTGGGTATATAATACCAAAAATATCATATACTAGATTATGCTGGAAATCCCTCTCAGCCAATTAGCTTTTAAAAGCTAAAATTAGATGATATCCCCACTCAAAACTCTCCAAATATTTCCTTTACATTTGTAATAAAGTCCAAATTCCTACAATAGCCTGAAATATTCTAACATAATCCAGACCATCTTGGGATCTCATTACTGATTCATTCCATTCTAGCCTCTAACCTAACAAGGTACCTAACTCCCCTGTAGTACCCTGAATTTACTTGATTGATATGACTTTTGTATCCAACCATCTTCTGAATTCCCACCAAGTGACTGGGTGAGACCATGAAAATAAGATTCACAGGGCTCTAATGCTGAGACTGGTTAGTTTTACCACCTAACTAGGTTTAAAAGGAGCCATATCAGAAGCAGAAACAGACAATTCCAGGACCATCGAAAAGGAAGCTTCTGAGTAGACTATGAGATCCCTACCTAGAAAAGCAACTGACATATGAGGTGGTAGCATACACAAACAGATAGCAGCTGTGGGTTCTAAGCACATAGACTGAGTAAAACTGAGTGCCTATGGGGAAGAGACTGGCTTGCAAAACTTGCCCTTTGGGCATTCAGATATTGAAAGAGCTAAAAGAGCTTTGTAACACCTGCCGAAGCAGGGCAGAGGACAAGGGGTCACGTGACTGAGATGTTGCAGACAAGAGAGGGAGACTTGTCTGCAGTACAGCAGAGAAGAGGTAGGTGTTCCTGATGAAAAATTGCTGCATATAGAATTGTTTCTGAATTGTACCCTGTTCATTTCTCTAATAAATTTCATAATCCTGAGTATTGTTATGAGTTCTGTGTGGCCACTGTAATGAATTATCAAACCAACATGTGATGCAGAGTTCTGTATGAGGGCTGGATGATGTCAGAATAGGGCAAAGAAGATTGTGGTTGTTGTTGTTAGGTGCCAACAAGTCGGTACCAACTCATAGCAACCTTATGCACAGCAGAACAAAACACTGCCCGATCCTGGGCCAATCTCACTACTGTTGCCACTTTTGAGTCCATCGATGCTGCCACTTGGCCAATCCATCTCGTTGGGCGTCTTCCTTTTTTTCTCTGACCCTCCACCTTACCAAACATGATATCCTTCTACAGCGACTGGTCCCTCCTGACAATATGTCCGAAGTATGAGAGACGAAGTCTGGCCACCTTGGCCTCCAAGGAGGACTCTGGCTGCCCTTCTTCCAAAACGGATCTACTGGTTCTTTTGGCAGCCCATGGCACTTTCAATATTCTTCTCCAACACCAAAACTCAAAAGCATGAATTTTTCTACGGTCCTCCTTATTTACTGTCCCACTTTCGCATGCATATGAGGTTATTGAAAATACCATGGTTTGGGTCAGGTGCACCTTAGTCCTCAAGCTGACATCTTTGCTCTTCAACACTTTAAAAAGGTTTTGTGCAGTAGATTTGCCTAATGCAATACTTCGTCTGATTTCTTAACTGCTGTTTCCTTGAGTGTTGATAGTTGATCCAAGAAGAATGAAGTCCTTGACTACTTCAATCTTTTCTCCGTTGGTAAGAATGTTGTTTATTGGTCCAGTGGTGAGAATTTTTGTTTTCTTTACACTGAGATGTAATCCATACTGATGGCTGTGCTCTTTGATCTTCATCAGTAAATGTTTTAAGTCCTCTTCACTTTCAGAAAGCAAAGAATATCAGAAAGATGTTTACCTGTGTTTTACTGACTACGAAAAAGCTTTCGATTGTGTGGATCATGACAAGCTATGGACAACATTGCAAAGTATGAGTATTCCGGAACACTGAATTGTGCTCATGAGGAATCTGTACCTGGACCAAGAGGCAGTTGTTCAAACAGAACATGGGAATACTGAATGGTTTAAAATTAAGAAAGGTGTGCGACAAGATTGTATTCTTTCACCATACTTATTCAAGGAGCTCTGGTAGCACAGTGGTTACGAACTGGGCTGCAAACTTCAAGGTCAGCAGTTCGAAACTACCAGCTGTTTCGCGGGAGAAAGATGAGGATTTCTGCTCCCGTAAAGATTTACAGCCTCAGAAGCCCTGTACAGGGTCACTCTAAGTCGGAACTGACTCCACAGCACATAACAACAACATTCAACCTGTATGCTGAGCAAATAAATAATCCAAGAAGCTGGGTTCTATGAAGAAAAACGTGGCATCAGGATTGGAGGAACACTCATTAACAACCTGCAATATGCAGATGATACAACCTTGCTTGCTGAATGTGAAGAGGACTTAAAGAAGATTGTTTGTTGTTGTTGTTAAGTGACATTGAGTGGATTCCGACCCACAGCGACCCTGTGTAGGGTTTCCAAGGAGCAGCTGGAGAGCTTGAACCACCAACCTTGCAGTTCAAATGGCTTTGCAGTCTGACCCATTAACCCACAGTGCCACATTATATCTGACCTGTGCTTCACAGGAATCAGCCTTGGGCTGATTTTGAGTTTGATACTCTTTTCCCCTTGTGAAGCCCAAGGAAGTCAGACATATCATATCCCCCACAAGGTTTTTACACCACCCATCTCCAAGTCTGTAATTGCTGTTTCATCTAGAAAGTTGTTTCCCCAGATTTCCTCATGGCTTTCTTCCTCACATCATCAAGCCTCCTTGGCTCAAATACTGTCTCAAACAGATATCCAAAATAGTACCTGTCCTCCAATCTTTATCCATTTTTCCTGCTTTATTCTTCTTTACAGCACCTATATTTACTTGATATATCATTTATTCTCTTATTGCTTAATGTTTGTCTCCCCCATTAGAATAAAAGCGCCAAGAAGGTAGGGAGCTGTTTCGTTCATCAATGTATCCCCAGTGCCTAATCAGTACCTGGCACATAGTAAAACAACAACAAAAAAATACCATTACTGTGGGATTGATTTAGACTCACATCAGCCCTACAGAACAGAGTAAACGCACCCCATAGAGTTCCAAGGCTGTAAATCTTTACAGAAGCAGACTTCCACATCTTTGCCCCAGAGACCAGCCAGTGGGTTCATACCACCAACTTTCTGGTTAGCAGCCAAGAGCTTAATCACTGTAACACCAAGGTTCCTAAGCATACAGTAGGCATTCAGTAAACACAGGTTCAACTAAGAGATATAAACAGGAATTGAAATATTTTGAAAATGGCTTACTTATAAGTTAACTAAAATTTATATTCATGAGCAACCCAATATAGCATATGGGAAAAGGAAATAATGAAGTAATAGCTGTCTATTTGAGTGAGAAAATGCAAAATAAAGTGAATAAAGGCCAGGTATTTAAATTCTGTTTTAATAATCCTGAATATATTATTCTGGATAACATTGTTGATTTGCCAGTGCCCTTAAACTACATTTATACAGACCAAAAGAAACCATCCAATGATGAGAAAATGAAAACAATACTAAATGAATGGAAAATCTCTATGCTGGAACCACATTTCTGATAGAGGTAATGAAAGATTTAGGAGAAGATACTCAAAGCGAAAAGTCCTAAAATAAACCTTTGTCACTATTATTAAATATAAATAAAACTCTTTCCCATTAAAAAAGAAGTATGTTATTCCTTGTTCTCACTTTTCTCCCATACAGTTTTCCTGTGAAGTCGATGCTTTGGAATGGGTTTAGCAAAGCTAAGCAAAGTAAGTCATGGAGTCTTACCTTGAGTCCTGTTTTCTCATCGTCACTTCCATTATTTGTAGATGGTGTCTCATCTCCTTGCCTGGAAACCAAGACAAAATCTTCACTATTAAGAGTAGATACTGAGTCTGAGGAGACACTGATTTTTCCAACAGAAGCCTTGTCATCCATGACTCAAGAATGAGGCTCAACTCATGAATGATAAAATGTTTTTTAAATGCCTGAAAAACAAAAACCGTAAAGATACTCATATAGAGCTTCTGCCAGGTACGCGATTATTCTCTAATTCTTACAAAACACATGAAAAAACTTAAAACCAAAAAACTCCAATATATTTCCCCAAGACTTTCACTATTTACAGTTTAGGCTTTTTATTCCCGATTAATAGAGGAATTTTATACTGTTCAGGGCCAAGATATTTCAGACATCAAAAAATAAAAGTAAAAGATAATCCCATCAGAATAACCCTGCCTAACTACAGTAATTTTTGTTGTTCTTGTTACATAAGCTGCAACTCTAGCCTTGGCCTACAAAAAACAGTAAAGCACTAACCTATTTTCTATCCTAAAGTTGCAAAGGTGTACACATAAACGAAACTGAAAGCACTTGGGAGACTGGGTGTGACTTTATAGGATAAGAACTGAACTGTTAATCACAAGCTCCTGGGAAACCCTGTACAGAGACTTTGTGAGTCAGAATCAACTGGACAGCACGTAACAACAACAGGACACTACAAAAGCTTTTCCTAAACATTGATGATTCCTGAATTTACATACTAACAACATGATGTTTTTGGAAATAAAATTTCACATCAACACCCAACAGAGATAAATTCATGGCAGGGCAAGCATAAATTCTAGAGCTTGAAAATATCTTAAATAGCAAGAGATCTGGAAGTCCATTTAGTGACAAAATATTACAACTCCATGGTTTCTTCTAATTCAACTCCATATGTACATTACTAATTTCATGCCAAAAATCTCCAACAAAAAGTACAAAAAGGTGTCTTTTATGAAATCCACTCAATAGTTTATTGACTCCTAGAATGAAACTCAAACTCATCTATCATTTTAACACCTGATTCCGCATGCTTTGTGCCAATATTTCCATTTGGTTCCCAAAACAGCCACAGAAGAATACAACATCATACTCTAGAGTTCTAACCAATTAACAATAGGAGTTCCAGAGTTCTGTTTCTCTGCCCCACTCAAGAGATATGGTTCTAAGAGTGTGTTCTTAATCTCTTTATCTAATTAAGAAGTCCTGATATAATCCCTGAGTATTACATTCAAAGAATAGTATTAACATAGAAAAGGAAAAGGCAACTCCAGGAGGGGAAGGGGAAGGTCACATAATGAAACAGCTAAGGTTAGAACCCTGGATTCTGCTACTTTTTAATGTAAACTTATTACCATTGAAAGACTATCATAGCTTTATAATTCATAGGACAAAAGTCAAAATATATAGAATGGCATTGAAAAACACTTTAAAATGTAGTTTTGAAAAACGTAGCTTTGGCTCATCCATTCAATAAATATTTACTGTGTGTCCAATGTTCTATTTTTAAGCAAAGAAGGTGCATTATAAGCAACCTGTCCTGGGAACCCCTTCAGGAGTTAGTTTCCTATGGGCATTATATGCATCTGCACATCATTTCTGCAGATGCATTGTACGTGAAAAAAATGTAGTAGCAAACAAAATAAATTAGATCCTTGCTCAAAAGGAGTAGAGAACAGAGGTGAATTATATTGACTAGGTATACTGATTTACAGTAAAGAAAATTACTGAACCATGTTGGTTGGGAGGAATTAACTTACAAGTTAAGATATACTTACAGGAGCCCTGGTGGCATAGTGGTCAAGCACTTGGCTACTAATTGAAAGATCTGTATTTCATACTTACTAGTCACTCTCTGTGAAAAAGATACGCAATTGCTTCTGTAAAGACTTTGTTGTTGTTGTTAAATGCCATCCAGTCAATTCAAACCCACAGCGACCCTATAGTACAGGTTTCCGAAGATACCTTATGGTTCAGAGACCTTGCTGTCCAGAGCATTATTCTGCAATGCGACACCAGCAACTTACAGCCTTGGAAATTCTACAGGGCCACTCTACTCTGTCATATAGGGTCACTCTGAGGTGGAATGGACTTGATGGCAATGGATTGTGTTTTTAAATATCTTTGTTGACGATATAAATACTACTTCCTGGTATCCTCTCTGCTTCTGTACTAGATCAACTCCAATTCATCTTGTTCTAACACCCCCTTCTCTTAATGGCCTTCTCATACCACAGCCAAATATTACTTCTCTTATTTCTGCTCCCATAGCATTTTACATTTACCTTTTTAATAATACCTATGACCGGATGGCACTTAACAATAGCAACTATATTATGCTACAGTAAGGAGCCCTGGTGGCACTGTAGGATAAGAACTAGACTGCTAGCCACAAGGTGAGCAGTTCAAACCCACCAGCCAATCCACAGGAGAAAAATAAGGCTGTCTTCTGTTAAAGATTTATAGCCTCATACCCTACACAGGGTTGCTATGAGTTGGAATCAACTCAATGGCTTTGAGTTTTTGGTTTATTATATTATAATCAGATACAGTATATCTTCACTTTCACAGATGGAGCCCTGGTGTGGTACTACAAGGTCAGTTTAAACCTCAAGGTGGTGGTTCTTTAAACCTCACAAGCTGCTCCACAGAAATACTATATAAGGGCGAGATGAGTTGGAATCAACTCAATGGCACTTAACAACCACAACGTTTCAGAGATAAGGAAGCTGCGAGTTAGAGTGATGGTATAACTTGTTCAAGGAGCTACAGGTGTGTGTACAGTCCCGGAAACTACAGCCACAAGAGCTGGAGCAGAGGCTCCATCCAGGAGGACCACTTGTCCCTGATGCCATACATTGCAGAGGGGTGGGAAGGTGCCCGCTGTCCCTCCCACTAGGCACCATCCTAGTCCTCACACCCCACACTGGGTGACAGCAACCCTAGTGATGTCACTGGGTATAGAAAGCTTTCATTTTTGTTGTTAGGCATAAAGATTGGGCTAAGGCTAGGAATAAGGTTTGGTCTAGTTTTTCATGTTGGAGCTCTAGTAGTGTAGTGGTTACGAGTCGGGTTGCCAACCTCAAGGTCAGCAGTTCGAAACTACCAGCGGTTCCGCAAGAGAAAGATGAGGTGCTCTGCTCCTGTAAAGATTTACAGCCTCAGAAACCCTGTGCAGGGTCACTATGAATCGGAACACGACTCCACAGTACACTTGTTAAGTGTCATCAAGTCAACTCTTGACTCACAATGACCCTGAAAAGGGTTTTCAAGGAGAAGTTTGTAAGCTGGAACTGCTGACCTTGTGGTTCGCAGTTCAGTGCTTATACTAAAGTGCCACACCAAGAATCCTTTAGTGTTATGTTTTTGTTCTTTTTCTATCATGAATTCTACTTGATTTCCGCTTCAGCTGGAGGTTCTATATTACTACTTCTTTTTATTTGTTGTTGCTGTGACTGTAACTCTGGTTTTCTATTTCCAAATTTACAGGTATATTTCACTTTGAATATGGTTGCATCTAAGTTATATTATCATATATATTAGTCTCAGGTTGGTGTCTGCTCTTGTTGGTTCTCTGTCCAAAAAACTCTCCTCAGTATTTTTTATAAGGTTCATCTGATTTTTACAAATTCTTTTAATGTTTATCTGAAAATGACCCAATTCCACCATCATATTTGACAGACATTTTTGCTACATTTATGATTCTTTGTTGTTTGTTGTTAAGTGCCGTCGAGTTGGTTCCGACCCATAGCGACCCTGTACAGGGTTTCCGAGGGTGTAAATCTTTACGGGAGTAGAAAGCCTCATCTTTCTCCCGCAGAGCAGCTGGTAGTTTCGAACCACTGACCTTAAGGTTCGCAGCCCGATTCGTAACCACTACGCTACCAGAGCTCCTTATTTATGATTCTTAGGTGGCAATTTTTTCTTTCAGAGTTTTATGTATGACATTCCATTGTCTTCTTGAATGCATGGTTTCTACTGAGAAATCAGAATTTAGACTTACTACTTCTAGTTCTCCTTTGTAGGTAACTTTTCGTTTTTCCTGAGCTGCTCTCAGGATTCTTCCCTTCTTTTTCTTGAAAAGTTTGATTACAATATGTCTTAGTGTTTTTCTTTTGAGTCTATCCTGTCTGGAATTTGCTTAGCTTCTTAAATGTCTATCTTCTCATCTTTCATGATGTTAGGGAAGTTTTCTTCCAACAACTTTTGGACAATATTCCCTATGTTGTTTGTTTCTTCCTGTTCTGGAATTCCAATTACTCATACGTAAGTTATTTCTCTTGATGTTGTTGCTAAGTGCCATCAAGTTGGTTCTGACTCACCAAGTCCCTATATAGGGTTTCTGAGGAGTAGTTGGTAAGTCTGAGCCACCGACCTTGCGGTTTCAAATTGACCTTGCATCCCCCATAAATCTTAGGCTTTCTTCTGATGAATAATGAGAGATTTTTCTCTAAGCTCAGTAATTTGGCCTTCTATTCATTCAATTATGGTATGGTGTTATAGGATAAGCACTGGATCACAAGGTTCATCATTATGAGCAAGGAGCCAACTTGATGGCACCAACAGCAATAACACTGATTCAATTTGACTACTCTGCCCTTTCAGTGCATTATCTATTTCTGAAGTCTTTTTCTATTTTTTAAGTCTTAGTGTTAATTTCTTGGCTTTGTGATTGCTGTTTATGTATACGTATGGTTCCCATTTTGCCAGTTTATTTCCTGAATTCTTAGATAATTTTGTCCATGTCTTCCTTGATTTCATATGCAGATTTCTCCATTGTTCTCTCAATCTGTTGAAGCTTTCTAAATAGCATTCTTTTAAATTCCTCATCAGGTAGTTCCTATACCATTTCTGATGTTATACTTTCTGACTATATTTTGGTCACTTGGTTGAGGCACTATGTCTTGTTTCTTCATGTAAACTCAAATTGTCTGTTTTCTCTAAGACACTGTGGTATTATTGTATTTATATTTAATCGATATTATATATTGGTGTGTTCTCAGGTACTCACCATCTGCATCATGGTGGATGTGACAGGGCCTGCAAGTATAAACACAGGTCTCTGTTCCCTGTTTGTGTAGCTTAGTTTAGGGAGAGGATCACATGTCTCCAGAAACAAGGGCATTATGCCCAACGCCTGACCCCAGGCAGAGCAGAGGCCACACAGGATGGGGTGTCACTGGTAGCTGGTTGGTAAGGGCAGGGACTGGCAACACCCCTGTTTACCAGGAGGAACAGAACAAGGGAGAATTATACCCTTTTGCAGCCAACCTCCAGCTTGTGTCCTGTGCCTGCAGGTCGCTCTATCAAAAGCTGCTCCCATAAGCTCAAGATGGTCATGCCATTTCACATCAGCCCACAGTCTCCCTGTTTTACTTCTCTCTCACTGTTCCTGCTCAGCTTCCTCTTCTAGTCAGCACTCAATCCACATCTGTCCTATCCACCGATGATCAGGGTTCCAGGATTACCATCTGTATCTGTTTCACTGAGTCTCCCACGTCTTTGTTGCAGAGGGTCGACTCAGTGAGTCTGCCTACTCTATCATCTTGTCCTGTAAATATCTTATCTTTTTCAGAACTTGTATTTTAGGTAGGGTTTTCATGCCAATTATTTTTCTATCTTTTAAAATGTGATTAAGAGTAGGATAGGAGGAGCCTGGGTAAGTTCTCTAAAGCTATGATCTCACAGACACAACCATACATATAGACTAAAAAATGATATACTTCATAGACTTCAGCATTTATACACCTATTCCTTACTTGGATTATTTCATTATTTAACATTTCATATTTTTTAAAATAGTGAAAAAAAGCATCAACTATTTTACAAACTAGTAAGGCAGTAGGTATGGCAGCCATGGCCATGCTGTACCCCCTCCCTTAAACAAGGTCTCTGCTCTGGGTGCCTGGGGAAGATAAGTCACACTGCCCCATACCCTTACGCTCCCTCCAGCTGTACACAACAACATTCTCTAAGGCTGGGCACTTTTTCTGAGATCCCAGATCCTATGCGGCCCAAGGACTTACAGCTCAAAATTGCTTTGGGGTGAAAAGGGAGGAAATAAAGGGCATCAAAAAGAGTGTTTGGGAGAAGTGCATGGGAATTCAATGGCATCCCAAATTGAGCCTACCTGGGCTTGAAGTCTCTGCCTAAGTGGGGCCATTTTTGGGGTCAGGTGCTGTGGCCGAGTGGAAGGCCAGGTTCATAGTGCCCTCCTAGGAAACCCTAGTGACTGGCCAGGTTTGGAGGGCAGAGCAGACTCCAGGATCCTAAAGGCAGGACTTGCAGGGGTGGGAGTGGAGCCCTGGAGACAGTTCTAAGAGGGAAGTTCAAGGTAAAGAAGTTAAGGCATGGGCCCTCCAGTCACACAGCTGGCTTTCTCCACCTCTGTCTACTCTAAGCCTTCATCTCCACAGAAAATTAATTTGTAACTAGATTTGTCAAAGTGATGAACACATCAGTATATCTTAGCTGTTATTATTTCTGTGAGTCTATTTCTTCAATTTTTTTTTTTTTTAAATTTAAGGTTTTTATTGTGGATTGAGTGAAAGTTTACAGGGCACATCATCAGTTTCACATTCAACAATTCATATAACTTGTTTCATTACACTGATTATAATCCCCTCCATATACCATCAGTTAAAAGTATTTCTCTTTATCCACTTTAGCTTTTTTTTTAAAAAACACACAAACAAAAAAACCCACTCAGGCATATATAATAAATTACATCTCCAAAGGGCACATTCTGCAAGTCTGCTCCTGGCCACCAGTTCTTAGTCCTTCTCTTCTTAGTTGATGAATCTAGAGTCCTCCATGCCCCATCTCTACCTCCATCTCTGGTGCTGCTGCTTCTCTGGATAAGGTCCCACATTCTATTTGTGTGTTCCTCTCTTGATGGTCCTAGGTTCCTCTGTTTCTGGACTGTAAGATTAATCACTCCCCCGTTTTTTTTGTTACAAAACTTCTACCTTTACAATTGTGACAGTCACGATTAGTCATGATAACAGTTATTCACTACTGAATCTTACGAATCTTATCCCCATCTCCTTTCACCAGACCCATCTAGACAAGATGATAAGTATTCAGTGGGGACTCTTTCTTTCCCCCCACACTCTTAACTAAGCTCCCTCTTGAATGTTCAATTTTTTAAAAGCAGACAAATGCATAGTCTGAAAATAGGGGAAAAAAATCCTTCATTTTCTCACACGATGACATGGTCAATGGATAAGTGATAAATGAGGTGTGTGTGTTACAGAACTGAAAAGATTTGGCAGGCTCACAGTTACATCTTTTTCTTTGAAGTGATAGATGAGAAAATTTATTTTATGGTATCATTACCAGTTGATTTGGCAACTGAAAGTAACAGAGTCACTCAGTGGGACTTATCTCAGTGGGTGTATCTCAAATAGTACAGGAAACACCATACAATAAGACTTCCCTTCTCTGACATCTATAGGAAGAAAGGAAGAGGGAGTGCAGGACAGTTCAATGTTCTAGATAGGATCACCCCTTCCCTGGTCTCAACAATGAAACATGGCTCCAGAACTTAGTGTGCTCCTAGAATCAACTTCTGTTTTGAGACTATCAGGATTAATTTTACTTTGTTTTTAACCTGTATTTATATCAGTTACTAAAAGAAGCCCCTTTAGATTCTAATTTCCACAGATTGTTGTTGTTAAGTGCCTCTCTGAGTAGGTTCCAATTCATACAGACCCTGTTACATGAGGAGTGGATGGTGCGTTTGAACCATCAACCTTATAGTTCAAACTGACCTTGCAGGTCCAGTGCATTATACCACAGCACCACACCAAGACTCCAACTTCCAAAGACTTTTGTTTTTGTTGTTAAGTGCTGTGGAGTCGGTTCTGACTTAGTGACCCTGTATAAGATTTCCAAGGAGCAGCTGGTGAGTTTGAACTACCTACCTTGTTGTTCGCAATCCAGTGCTGGTGCTACAGTGCCACAACAGGAGCCCTAATTTCCATAGATTGTTGTTGTTGTGAAGTACCATCGAGTCCATCTGACCTATGTTGCTGTTGCTATGGTACCAACTCATAGCAACCCTGTGCACAGCAGAGTGAAACGCTGCCAGATCCCGGGCCAACCTCACTATTGTTGCCAAGCTTGAGTCCACTGATGCTGCCACCTGGCCAACCGTCTGACCTATAGCGGCCCTGTATAGGGTTTCCAAGGAGCGACTGATGAACTTGAACCATCGACCTTGCGGTTCAAACCAACCTTGCAGTCTAACACATTAATGCACAATGCCACACCAGGACTCAATTTCCATAAATAATGCAGTACAAATCCCTCTCCAAAACAACCTTTCTGCCTCTTCATTTCCTACTTTTCTCCATAGTACCTATCCCTATGTGGAATACTTCACATTTTATTAATTTGTTAATATCATGCAAATTGATTTTTATGTTTCATTAACTACTGTATCCAGAGCACCTGGAACAGTACCTAGCATATAGCTGCTGTCGTTGCTAAGTGCCATTTAACTCATAGTGACCCTGTGTAGGGTATTCAAGAAGCAGCTGGTAGGTTTGAACTGTCACCCTTATGGTTTACAGTTCAGTGCTGATCCTATAAACACCACACCGTAAGTCCAGCATAGAGTAGATGCCCAAATATTTATTAAAGAAGCAAGATTAATGATAAAGACTGAAAGAAGCAAAAGCCAGCTAATACAAAGGTAAGACCACCTTTTATATTTTATACACTGACAGTTAAGAAGAACAGCTGTATTTGTGATGATGAAGCATACAATTAGAAGTTAGGAAAATACCTTAGATGGTGGTGGTGATTGTGTATCATTCCGACTCACGGTAACCCTGTATAGAGCTTCTGAGGCTGTAAATCTTTACCTGGAGCAGAAAGAATCATCTTTCTTCTGCAGAGTGAATGGTAGATTCAAACTGTTAACCTTGAGGTTAACTGACAAATTCATAATCCACTACACTACACCAAGGCCACTTAGAACCTCAGATAAGGCTTGGGTCAAGTGCATCTTAGTAATCAGAATGACATCTTGAATTTTTAAAACATCTGAAAGGTCTTTTGTAGCAGATTTACCCAATTAAATATACCATTTGATTTACTGATTACTGCTTCATCAAAGTTGATTAGTGATACAAGGAGAATAGAATTGACAAAACATCCAGTCAGATGCTAGGATACGCTCCACAGGAAATTTTGTCAAAAGTCTGAAGGAAGTCAGTTTTCCTCAACTTATAAGTTAATGCCACCATATTCTAACAGGCATTTGGGGAGTTCTTGTTCAGTTTTTATTCTAATCTTCGGTTGCTGACATCAGTATTTATTACAGATGCTTGAAGTCTATAACACTTTGGGAATTTTCTAATAAAATTAGGATATGCCCTGGAAACTCTAAATAAATCCCAAATAAGAAAGAAAAAGAAAAGACCTCAGATAAGACTACTGGTTTTTCTACTTATTAGTTTTTGATCTTGCTCATCTTGATCATGTTTCCATAACTCAAAATGGAGTACTATCTACCTTATATAGAATCCTGGTGTGGCGCTGTACGCTGGACTACAAGGTTGGTTTGAACTGCAAGGTCAGAGGTTCAAATTCACCAGCTCCTTCTCAGAAACGCTATATAGGGTCACTATGAGTTAGAACTGACTTGAAGGCACTTAACAACAATATCTACCTTACAGAACAGGGGTGGGACCTTTGGTCTGGCTCTGCTAAGGCAACTGCAGTTCCAGACATCACACTGCTGTTATTAAGTGCCACTGTGCTGGTTCCAACTCATAGTGACCATGTGTAGCGTTTCCAAGGAGCAGCTAGTGAGTTTGAATGAGTTACATTAAGACGTTTGACCAAATACAGCAAGCTAATTTTTAAGCTAATAATTCTGTATGGTCCACAAATAATGTTATAAACTTTGGCAGAATACAAGGTTCTCCACATCTTATAGAACTATCGTAAGAATTACCAAAGAATACATGTCCTGGTGTGGATAAGCACTGAATGGCTGACCTCAATGTCAGTGGTTCAAGTCTACAAACCCCTCCTGGAAACCCTATACAGAGTTACTATTAATCAGAACTGACTTAATGGCATTTAACAAAAATTTGTGGCGCTGTAGGATAAGCACTGGAGTACAAGGTTGGTTCGAAATGCAAGATGGGCAGTTCAATTTGACCAGCCACTCTTCAGAAACACTACATAAGGTTGCTGTGAATAGGAATCCACTGGATAGCACTACACAACAATATACATTATATGGAGCCCTAAGCATGACAAGCTATAGACAACATTGTGGAAAGTGGGAATTCTGGAGCATTTAACCGTACTCATGAAGAACCTATGCATAGACTAAAAGGCAGTTGTTTGAACAGAACAAGGGAACACTGAATGGCTTAAAATTAGGGCAGGTGTGCGCCAGACTTACTCAATCTGTATGCTCAGCAAATAATCCAAGAAGCTGGATTATAATAAGCAAAACGTGACATCAGAACTGGAGGAAGACTCATTAACAATCTGTGATTTGTATGATACAACCTTGCTTCCTGAAAGTGAAGAGGACTTAAAATACGGATGGGTTGCACCTCGATGTAAAAAAAAGAAAAATCCTCACTACTAGACCAATAAACAACATCCACATAAATGGAGAAAAGATTGAAGTTTTCAAAGACTTCATTTTCGTCAGATCAACCAGCAACAATCATGGAAGCAATAGTCAAGAAATCCAACAACGTACTGCATTACGCAAACGTGCTGCACAAGACCTCTTTTAAAGTGTTTAAGAGCAAAGAAGTCAGTTTGAGGACTACGGTGTGCCTGACCCAAGCCATGGTATTTTCAAATTGTTGTTGTTGTTGTTAAGTGCTGCTGAGTCACTTCCAACCCATAGTGACCCTGTATAGGGTTTTCCAAGAAGCAACTGGTGAGCTTGAATAGCCAACCTTGTGGTTAATATCAACTTTGCAGTCCAGAGCATTAACCCACAGTGCCACATCAGAACTCCTCATATGTACGTGAAAGTTGGAGAGTAAATAAGGAAGACAGTAGAAGAATTTATGCAGTTGAGTCATGGTGTTGGAGGAGACTATTAAAAGTACCATGGATTGCCAAAACAACAAACAGGTCTGTGTTGGAAGAAGTACAACCAGAATGCTCCTTGGAAGCCAGGATGGCCAGACTTCATTCTGTCATACTTCGAGAGGGACTAGTCCCTGGAGAAAGATACCATGCTTGGTAGAGTAAAATGATCAGAGAAAAACAGGAAGACTTCCAACGAGATGGATTAGCACAGTGGCAACAGCAATGGGCTCAGGCATAACAATGATTGTGAGGTTGGCACAGGACTGGGTAGTGTTTCATTCTGTTGTGCATAGGATCTCTATGAGTTGGTACCAACTTAATGGCACCTAACAAGAACAGTAACAAACCCACCAGTTTTTTCTCACAAATTCTATACAGGGTCGCTATGAGCCAGCAAAGACGTGATGTCACAAAATAACAACAAATATAAGGAGTCCTGGTGGTGCTGTGGGTTAAGCATTGGACTGTTAACCACAAGGTCAGTGATTCACACCCACTTGCTGCTCCATGGAAGAAAGAGGGAGAAAAGAGACCCCCATCTTCAAATACATAAGCATTACAGAAACTCTTTATTAAATCTTAAACAGAAATTAGAAAAAGACAAGCAAACATAGATCACCCAAGTTAGGGAAATCATAGCCACCATGATGAATTTCCAAAGTTCTACCTCCACGTGATGACCTTTTATAGTGCAAAAGATAACAAAGGAATTACCTCCTACAATCACAACTGAGGGCAGCAGTGGGTCACATGTGAATGCCAAGCTTATGAAAAGCAGATAGGGAAGTTTACGGATCGTCTCTGAGGCTCTTGGCGTATGATCACAAACAGGGGACCATTAAGGGACATTCCCAGTTGAGTTCCTTGGAGGGCCAGCTGGGGAAGTAGCCCCAAACCTACTTTAAAATATAAACTGCTTTAATTCTGGCAGTTCAGCTGTCAGAGGTACGTGAGGCACTCAAGAAAAATTGGCCTCTGGTATCTTAAACTTAGGCAAAAGACAGGATTTAAACTCTGCCTGGCCAGAGGTATTTGCAGACAAAAAGCCTTCAGATTCAATGCTCTAAAGCAACCCTGAAATCTTAAAAGAGAAGTTCTATTCTGATTTATAGGGTTGCTCTAAATCAGAATTGACTTCATGGCAGTGGGTTTGGATTTTTCTTTTTTTATATATAGGTATTATTCAATTCCATTTTTCCAAAAACTTTTTGAAGCCCCTTCACATGTGTAAAGGAACCTTGGCAGCATGGTGGCTAAGTGCTCGACTACACACTTTAGTACGGTTGGCAGTTTAAACCCACCGGTCAATGCTCAGCAGGAGAAAGATACGGCAGTTTGCTTTCTTAAAGATTACAGCCTAAGAAACACTATTATGTTGCTTAGTGCCATCTAGTCTGTTCCTGTATAGAGTTTCCAAGGAGCCACTGATGGGTTTGAATTGCTGACCTTGAGGTTCACAGTCCAGTGCTTATCCTACAGTGCCACACCAGGAGTCCTGGAAACATTATGTTGTTGTTGTTGTTGTTGTTATGTGCCTTGGAGTCAGTTCTGACTCATAGTTAACCTGTACAGGGTTTTCGAGGCTGTAAATCTTTACGGGAGCAGAAAGCCTCATCTTTCTCCCGCAGAACAGCTGGAACAGCTGGTAGTTTTGAACTGCTGACCCTAAGGTTAGCAGCCCGATTCATAACCACTACGCTACCAGGAAACACTACAGAGCATTTCTATTTTGTCCTGTAGGGTCGCTATGAAATTGAATCAACTCTGTGGCAGTGACATGAATAAAATGGAATGGCTAAAGCACTTTACTGCTAAAAGAAAGTTTGAACTCACCAACAGCTCATGAAAAAAGATGGGGCCGTCTGCTTTCATAGAGAGTACAGAATCATTTGATCATTCTAACAATTCTGTAAGAGTAAAGTTCTTTATCTTATTTTAAATAAGATAATACACAGTATAAATAAAAAATACTGCTAGAAAAGCATAAACATTTTTTAAGCAAAAATATCAAAACGTGAAGCTACTGTTTCTCTGTATATCCTCCAACTAGGTCTATATACTTCTAAAGATTTTCATCTCTCCAATCCTTCCCCAAAGAAATCTGTGTTCTTCAATTTACAGTACATCGAAACAGCAGTTTTATCATCCGCCAGGAACTCAAATTACATTCCTTAAAAATGTTCTTTGACTTTGTGTCACAAAAAGAAGTCTGACTCCTCAAAGCTGACTTTGGGATGAGAGAGAGAAGTGGAAGGGCTAGCTGGTCCAAAGTATGGAGAGACTTGGGAACTCCTGAGCCCATGGACACTGACGTAGCCACTGAAGGCTAGAGCTGAGAGTGAAGTGTCCAGTTGATATGAAGTAGGGGGAGACGCATAAGAACGCCCAAACCTGAAGATAGTACCTACATGACCTAGCTTTGATAGCTTGAAGATCAGAATTGGACTAAAAGAAGATAAAAAATTTAATACAGGAAGCATGTGTAAACTGCTACAATTTGATGAACCTGACTTATACATATGGAGGTGGTTGTTAGGTGCCATTGAGTCAGTACCGACTCATAGTGACCCTATGCACAACAGAACAAAACGATGACAATACTGGGGCAACCTCACAACTGTTGCCACGCTTGAGTCCATCGATGCTGCCACTTGGCCAATCCATCTTGCTGGGGGGGGGGGGGGGG
>NW_006408532.1:288546-294487 GCF_000296735.1 Chrysochloris asiatica | reverse complement strand
CTTTTTCTCTGACTCTCCAAATGGTATCCTTCTCCAGCAACTGGTCGCTCCTGACAATATGTCTGAAGTATGATAGACGAAGTTTGGCAATCCTAGCTTATGGAGGTAGTAGCTCAAAATATGAACTGAGAGGGAAGGGGTCTTCACGTCAAGGATCAAGCCTATCCCCTCAGTACACAGGGTTGATAGGAACAGGCAACTTAGACGTTGGCTTCCATAAAAAAAAAAAAAAAAAAGGCGGGGGGGCTTTAAAGGCAATAAGTTACTAGTTTACAAGTTTTCAAGACAAGACTTTCGTTTCAGAGTGTGCACGGTAAGGTTATAATCCCCACTGAATAGTTTTCATCTTGTCTAGATGGGTCTGGTGAAAGTAGATGCAGATAAGATTCTTCTGAATCATGTGTTATCATGACTAATTGTGATTGTCACAACTCTAAAGATAGAAGTTGTATAACAAAAAGGGAGGGGGGGAGATAGTAGTTAATCTTACATTCCAGGAACACAGGACCCCAGGATCATCAAGAGAGAAAAGCATGAGCAGAACTTTGGGACCCTAACCAGAGAAGCAGCAACAACAGAGATGGAGGCAGAGGTAATGGCATGGAGAGAGAGAGCAGCTGATGACTGTAGATCATGGAAAGAGAAAGGCTGTGTGCTGGAGGCTATGAGGCTGTCTTGCAAAATGTGCCCTTTGGTTGTTTAAATGATTATATATTCCTGCGTGTCTTTGCATATATATTTTTTAATTAAAAAAAAAAAAGAGGGAATAGAAGCAAATATGATTATAATCATTGCTATGAAATACAATATGATAGGCTGAGTGCAAAACCGATGTTCTCCTATGTAAACAATCACTCAATTCACAATAAAACCTTAAAAAAGAAAGAAAAAGAAGTCTGAACTGGGTGAGATCAGGGCTAAAGGTGGATAAGGTAGAGTTTTCCAACAAAATTTTCCTAGGACAACCTTTGCTACTCTCATAGATTGAGCAGGTATACTCATGGTGGAAAAATTCCTTGGTGTAACTTTCTTAATCTTTTTCTCACCATTATCAATGCAGTTTTCCATTTTCTCAAAACTTCATTTCAATAAACTCCCATAGTCATCCTATGCCCTTTAGGAAAATCTATACATGTTCTGTTTAGAATAAACCCAGGCATGTATGAACTAGAACCCTAATAGCAACCTTTATACTTTCTTACTTACTTACTCTTCTACATACGAATGCCCTGAGAGCCAACAGACACAAACAATTTCCTTCTTTTACTTAAGTAGTAAATCTACATCCATATGCCCTGATCAGTTACCAACATGGCCAGGTTGGCTGGAGCAACTTCAGATTTCCTTCTCCATGCTCACTTGAGAGCATAGGCAATTTTGATCAGCTAAGCAGCCTCCTGCATGATATTTAAAGTTCATTTAAGCTACATTTTTCAATACTTATAAAAATGCACCTCAATCTTGCCAAATGAAGATTTAGTTTCATTCACAATCTCCTTTTAAACACTCTAGACGCAGATAGTGGAAAGAGAAGTACAAAACAAACTGGCCATCATAAAAGCACTTTTGACAGTCCTCCAAAAGCACTAGTTTTCAGTGTTTATTTTTAAATGTCAATTTGTAATGTTTGTACTTATTAACACTGTTCTTAGTAACATAAACAGTGAATTTTTTCGTAAAATGGACTTCTTAATGTACAATGAACAGAGACAAAAAAATCACCCCCATAGGTGACCTACCTAGCTTGATAAGGGACAGACTATGGAACAGACCATCAATTGCTCATATGTAAGTTCAGGTTTAAGCTGAAAAAAATTAAAACAAGTCCACAAGAGCCAATATATGACCCTGAACATATCCCACCTGAATTTAAAGATGTGAAAAACAGATGTGATGCTTCAGATACTAAAGACCAGACTAGAAGAGTTGTGGAATGACATCAAGAATACCATACAGGAAGAAAGCAAATGGTCATTGAGAAGACAAGAAAGAAGGAAATGACCAAAATGAAAGTCAGAAAAGACTCTGAAACTTGCTCTCCATTGTAGAGATGCTAAAGAAAATGGAAGAAGTGAGGAGGGCACAAGAGCTAAACAGAAAATTTCAAAGATCAGCAGCTCGAGAAGACAAAGTCAAACATTATAATGATATGTGCAAAGACCTGAAGTTAGAAAGAAAAGAGAATACAATCAACATTTCTCAAGCTGAGGGAACTGAAGAAAAACTCAAACTCAACTTGCAGTAGTGAAGGATTCTATGTTCAAATTACTGAATGATGCAGAAAGCACGAAAAGAAAATGGAAGAAATAGTCACAGTCCAAAAAGAAATTGTCGACATTCAAGAGGTAGTATTTGATCAAAAGCAAATAAATGATACTGAAGGAAGTGTCCAAGGTGCACTGAAATCATTGGCCAAGTACAAGGCACCAGGAATTGATGGAATACAAATTGAAATCTTTCAACAAACTGAAGCTGCACTGGAGACACTCACTCATCTATGCCAAGAAATTTGGAAGGCAACTACCTGGCCAACTGACTGGAAGAGACCTGTATCTATGCCTATTCCAAAGAGAGGTGACCCAATGGAATGGAGAAATAATCAGATATTCCATGCAAGTTAAGTTTTACTAAAGATAATGCAAAAATGGCTGCAATCATGAATTAACAGAGAATTTCCAGAAGTTCAACATGGATTCAGAAGAGGACATGGGGCTAGGGATATCATTCCTGACATCAGATGGATCTTGGCTGAAAGCAGAGAATATCAGAAAGATGTTTGCCTGTGCTATAGTGACTATACAAAGGTTTTGCATTATGTGGATCATGACAAGCTATAGACAACATTGTGAAGCATGAGTATTCAGGAACACTTCATTGTGCTCATGAGGAACCTGTACATAGACCAAGATGCAGTTGTTCAAATACAGCAAGGGAACCACAGAATGGCTACAAATTAAGAAAGGTGTATACCAGGGTTGTATTCTTTCACCATACTTATTCAATCTGTATGCTGAACAAATTATACAAGAAACTGGATTATCTGAAGAAAAACACGGCATCAGGATTTGAGAAAGACACATTAACAACCTGCGACATACAGATGATACAACCTTCCTTTATGAAAGTGAAGAGGATTTAAATTACTTACTGATGAAAATCAAAGATTTTATCTCAATGTAAAGAAAACAAAAATCCTCACCACTGGACCAAAAAGTAACATCCACATAAATGGAGAAAAGATTGAAGTGGTCAATGATTTCATTTTGCTCAGCTCAACCATCAACACTCCTGGAAGCAGCAGCCAAGAAACCAAATGATGTATTGCATTAGGCAAATCTTCTGCACTCAAGATCTCTTTAAAGTGTTAAAGAGCAAAAATGTCAACTTGAGGACTAAGATGTGCCTGACCCAAGCCATGGTATTTTCAATAACCTCATATGCATGTAAAAGTTGGACACTGAATAAGGAAAACCATAGAAAAATTGATGCATTTGAGTCATGGTCTAAGAGAATACTGAAAGTACCATGGACTGACTTGCCAAAAGAACAAACAAATCTGTCTTGGAAGAAGTACAGCCAGAGTGTTCACTGGAAGACAGTATGGCCAGAATTCTTCTCTCATACTTCAGACACATTGTCAGGAGGGACCAGCCAATGAAGAAGGATATCATGTTTCATAAAGAGGAGGGTTGGAGAAAAAGAGGAAGACCCCCAGCGAGATGGATTGGCACAGTGGCAGCAGCAATGGGCTCAAGGGTAGCAATGATTGTAAGATTGGCGCAGGACTATGAGTGTTTCATTCTGCTGTGCATAGGGACATTATGAGTCAGTACTGACTCTACGGCACCTAAAAAGAACAGTAAGTCCAGGAATCTGGTTCATGTTTAGTTCCTTGATTTGCTAGAAACTTCTTTTTCTTGAAGGAGCAGCCTGCCTCTACACCTCTACCACTACTAACTCTCACAGAACATTCCCTCTCAAATATTTGGCTCTACCTCTGCAGAACCCTCACAGAATCTCCTCTTTAAAAACCATAAATGACACAAAATTTCAGTTGCCCCAAAAATATTTTAAGTTTTCATCTTATATCCATTCCTAGAGACAAATGAAAATGCTGATTATTTCCACACTTACTTTTTGCTTCCATTTTCTATCTCTGGCTACTTTTTTGGAGTCATTATTTAGCTTACTTTTCTTCTGTCCATGCATTAAATTGCCCCTGCCCCTCTTTTTTATTTCTTTTTCCTTCACATGGTTTTTTGGCTATCTCTTTAGTTCACATGGTTATAACTTTCAACTATACAAGTTTTTTTTGTTTTAAGTTTTTATTGTGAATTGAGTGAAAGTTTACAGGACAAATTATCAGTTTTACATTCAACAAACCATATACTTTGTTTCATTACAATGAATTCCCTCCATGTACCATCAGTTAACAGTATTTATATTTATTTTAGCTTTAGAAAAAAAACAAAAACAAAAAAAACCCAGGCATATATAATAATTTAAACCACCAAGGGGCACATTCTCCAAGTCTGCCTCCTGGCCACCAGCTCTCATTTCCTCTCTTTCCATAAATCTAGAATCCTCAGCTGCTCCTTCCTATATGTCCCCATCTCTGCCTCCATCTCTGGTTTTGCTGCTTCTCTGGATAGGGTCCTACATCCCACTTGTGCTATATTCTCCCTTGTTGGTCCTAGGGTCCTCTGTTTCTGGGCTGTAAGATTAACTACTCCCTGGTTTTTATTACAAAACTTCTACCATTACTATTGTGACAGCTGCAGTTAGTCATTATTTGCTATCATTTTACTCATTTTTATTATATAACTCACTATTGAATCATAAGAATCTTATTCCCATCTCTTTTTACCAGACACATCTAGACAAAATGGAAACTATTCTCAGTGGGGACTCATCTCCACCACCCCCCCCACACACTCTTAAACTAAACTCCCTCTTGAAATCTTGCAAGTCAGTCTCTTAGTGCCTTTATCATCCCCTCATTTTAGGTTGCCAATGTCTAAAGCACTGGTAGCGTAGTGGCTATGAATTGGGCTGTGAACCTCAGGGTCAGCAGTTCGAAACTAACAGCTGTTCCACAGGAGATGAGGCTTTCTGCTCCCATAAAAATGCACAGCTTCAGAAACCCTATACAGAGTCGCTATGAGTCGGAACTGACTCCACGCCACATAACAACAGCAACAACAAAGTCTAAATTGCCCATCCCGACCTACCAGTATGGAGTCCTGGTGCGGCACTAGACTTAAAAGTCGGTTTGATTTGCAAGGTTGATGGTTGAAGTTCACCAGTCGCTACCTGGAAACCCTCTACAGGGTCGTTATGGGTCGCAAGTGAATTGACAGCACTTAACAACAACAACAAATCTACCCTGTATACAGAGGGAATAGCACTAATACTCGATGTGAAGAAATATCCTTTTCTCTCTGTTGGTATTTTGAGCTACTATACTATCCCATGAATATAAATCAAGTTCATCTAATTGTAGCAATTTACCCTCCTTTTGTTTTCTTTTTTATTTTCCTCTAGTCGATTTCTGACTATCAAGCCATCGAGGATCGGTCATATGGGTACTGTCTGCAAGTCTGGGTGTTCTTAATCGTCTCCCCTCACTTCATATCAGCTGGATGCTTCACTATACAAGGGTTGTGCATAATTTTATCTTTTTTCCCAAATTCCCTTTGGATATCTATCTTGTGTTTCCTTTCCACACTGAGTGCCTGATATATACAAAGAGTTAGGATAAAAATTGAGGTACTCTGTATCTTTGAAAGACAGTGATAGAAAAAAAATGAACAAACAACTAGTTACAAAAAGGATAAGTCAAAAGTATTGCTATGATGAAAGGACAATTTATTGCAATAAACGCACACATCCAAAAAGAAGAACTAAAATTAACACAGCATCTATAACAATTAGAAACAGA
>NW_006408532.1:269934-283975 GCF_000296735.1 Chrysochloris asiatica | reverse complement strand
GTTATGAATTGGGCTGCAAAACTTAAGGTCAGCAGTTCAAAACTACCAGCCATTCCGCAGGAGAAAGATGAGGCTTTCTGCTCCCACAAAGATTTACAGCCTCGGAAACCTTGGACAGGGTCGCTATGGGTCAGAACCAACTCGACGGCACATAACAACAACAGCATACAAAACCAAAAGCCTACATTACTTGCAATGGAGAGAAATTGAAAGCCTTCCCTCTGTGAACAGGAACCAGATAAGGATGCCCTTTGTCACCACACTACTGTTCAATATTGTGCTGGAAGTCTTAGCAAGAGCTATACGGCAAGACAAAGAAATAAAGGCATCCAAATTCGCAAAGAGGAAGTGAAACTATTTGCAAACAATATGATCCCATACATAGAAAACCCCAAAGACTCAGTAAAAATGGTACTAGACCAAGATTCAGCAAAGTGGCAAGATATAAGATCAACATACAAAAATCAGTCGGATTCTTCTATACTAGTAATGACAGCACTGAAAAGGACATTAGGAAAGTAGTATTTACAATAGCTGCCCAGAGGATGAAAAATCTAGAAATAAATGTAACCAGTGAAACAAAGAACATATACAAAGAAAACTACAAAACACTACTACAAGAAACCAAAAGAGACCTACAAAAATGGAAAACAGTACCATAATTCTGGATACGAAGACTTAACAATGTGAAAATGTCAATACTGCCCAAAGCAATTTACATATATAAATGCAATCCCAATCCAGAGTCCAATGACATTCTTCAAAGAAATAGAAAAAACAATTACAAACTTTATATGGAAAGGAGAGACCCAGGATAAGCAAAGCACTACTTAAGAAGAAGAATAAGGTTGGAAACCTCTCACTCTCCCACTTCAGAATTTACTATACAGTTACAGTAGTCAAAACAGTTTGGTACTGGTACAATGAAAGATACATTGATCAATGGAACAGAATTGAGAATCCAGAAATTAACCCATCCACATACAGCCAACAGATTTTCAACAAAGTACCTAAATATACCGCATGGAGAAGGCATAGTCTCTTCAACAGATGGTGCTGGCAGAACTGCAAAGCAATATGCAAAAGATTGAAACAAGACCTTTTACTACACCCCTTATACAAAAACCAATTCAACATGGATTAAAGACCTAAAGTTGAATCCCCGAATTATGAAGGCCATCAATGAAAAAATAGGGACAAATGTGAGGGCTCTAATTCAGGACATATACAGACTACCAAACATTTGAAAACTACACACACAAAAGTAGACAAAATAGATGACTGGGACATACTAAAAACTAAAAACTTATGAGCATCAAAAGACTTCACCAAAAGAGTAAAAAGGGAATCCACAGAATGGGAAAAAATCTTTTGCAATGACACATCAGACAAGCAACTCATTTCTCAAACATGTAAGAAACTACAACACCTCTACAAGAAAAGATAAATAACCCTGGTCATCAGCGCACAACCTTTCTCCCTCTCTGGGTCTAGAGTACCCACTCATTCCACCTCTCCACGTCATCATCTCTGCCTCCATCTCTGGTGTCACTGTTTCTCTGGGTAGGGTCCCGCACTACACTCTTCTCCCTTGATGGTCCCAGGGACCTCTGCTCCTGGACTGCAAAGTCAGCCACTCCTGTCCTTTTGCTACAAAATGTCTACCTTTACATTTCCAATCCTCACAGTCAGTCCTGATAGCAATTATTCACTATTGTTCTACATGAGTGCTATCCACATCTCCTTTCATCAGCCCCTTCCAGACAGAGTGGATACTACTTAGTGGAAATTCTACCTTCCTCCGCATCCTCTGGATCTAGGTTCCCTCTTGAAAGTTTGTAAGCCTGTCACTTCTTGCCTTTGTAGGCTCCCCACCTCCAATTTTGGGTAGCCAATGTCCAAGTTGGAAGACAACTATCTGGCAGACTGATTGGAAGAGATCCACATTTGTGTCCATTCCAAAGAGAGGTGACCCAATGGAATGCGGAAATCATCGGACAATCTCTTTGGTATCTCAAGCGAGTAAAGTTTTGCTAAAGGTAATACAGAAATGGCTAAAATCATACATTGACAAAGAACTTCCAGAGGTTCAAGGTGGATTCAGAAGAGGCCTGGAACAAGGGATATCATTGCTGATATCCAATGGATCTTGGCTGAAAGCAGAGAATATCAGAAAGATGTTTACCTATGATTTATTGACTACGCAAAGACTTTAGAATGTGTGGATCATGACAAGCTGTGGACAACATTGAGAAGTATGAGTATCCCACAACACTTCATTGTACTTATGACGAATTTGTACCTGGACCAAGAAGCAGTTGTTCAAACAGAGCATGGGAACACTGAATGTTTTAAAATTGGGAAAGGTGTGCAACAAGGTTGTGTTCTTTCACCATACTTATTCAACCTGTATGCTGAGCAAATAAAACGAGAAGCTGGGTTCTATGAAGAAAAACGTGGCATCAGGATTGGAGGAAGACTCATTAACAACCTGAGATATGCAGATGATACAACCTTGCTTGCTGAAAGTCAAGAGGACTTAAAACATTTACTGAAGAAGATCAAAGAGCACAGCCTTCGGCATGGATTACATCTCAATGTCAAGAAAACAAAAATCCTCACCACTGGACCAATAAACAACATCCTTATCAAGGGAGAAAAGACTGAAATTGTCAAGGACTTCATTCTTCTTGGATCAACTATCAACACTCACGGTAGCAGCAGTCAAGAGATCAGACAACATATTGCATTAGGCAAATCTGCTTCACAGGAACTTTTTAAAGTGTTGAACAGCAAAGATATCAGCTTGAGGACTAAGGTGCACCTGACCCAAGCCATGGTATTTTCAGTAATCTCATATGGATGCGAAAGCTGGACAGTGAATAAGGAAGATCGTAGAAGAATTGATGCCTTTGAATTGTGGTGTTGGAGAATACTAAAAGTGCCATGGACTGCCAAAAGAACCAATAGATCTGTTTTGGAAGAAGTGCAGCCAGAGTGCTCCTTTGAGGCCAGGATGGCTAATCTTCGTCTCTCATACTTTGGACACATTGTTAGGAGGGACCAGTCACTGGAGAATGATAGCATGCTTGGTAAGATGGAAGGTCAAAGAAAGAGGAAGAAGCCCAATGAGATGGATTGGCCAGGGGGCAGCACTGATTGACTCAAGTGTGGCAGCAGTAGTGAGGTTGGCCCAGGATCGGACATTGTTTCGTTCTGCTGTGCATGGGGTCACTATGAGTCGGGTTCCGACTCAATGGCACCTGACAACAACAACAACAATGTCCAAGTTGCCCATCCCTGTCTACCCTGTGTATTGAGAGGGTGGGAATGATCCTCGCTATAAAGATATGTTCCCTTTTTTGAGCTACTGCATCCACAGGTGTAGGTCAAGTTCTATCAAATTGTATCAGATTACTCTTTTTTTCCCTTTTTCCATTGATTTCTTGAGTGCTGCTTCCATAAACATTGATTGTGGAGTCAAATAAAACAAAGCCTTTGATAACTTCAATTTATTTCCCATTAATCATGATGTTATTCATTGATGCAGTTGTGAGGATTTTTTTTCTATACATTGAGGTCCAATCTATACTGAAAGCTGAAGTGTTTGCTCTTCATCAGTATTTCAATCCTCTTCACTTCCAGCAAATAAGGTTGTGTCATCTGCATATCTTAAGTTGTTAATGAGTTTTCCTTCAATAATTCTGATGCCACATGTTTCTTTATAATACAGTGTCTCAAATTATTGTTTCAGCATACAGACTGAATAAATATGGTGAAAGGATACAAGCTTGGCACACGCCTTTCCTAATTTTAAACCAGTCAGTATCCCTCTGTTCCATTTGAACAACTGTCTCTTGGTCTATGTACAGGTTCCTCCTGAGTACAACGAAGTGTTGTGGAATGCCCATTCTTTTCAACATTATCCATAGTTTATTATGCTCTACACAGTCAAAAGCTATGGCAAAGTCAATAAAACACAAGTAAACATCTTTCTAGCATTCTCTGCTTTCAGCCAAAATCCACTTGACGTCAGCAATGATATCTCTCATTCCAAGTTCTCTTCTGAACAGGATACAATTCAAAAAATCAGTATAGTAAACAGCCTAAAGAGAGAACCAATGCTTTCAGATATGTCTCAATTAATCATGAGTACTCAAGGTTTATTAGGACTTTTTAACAGCAATCTGAATTACAGAAAAAAAAAAAACCCAACATTAAACTGGATGCTGAACTCATAATCCTTTTTCAATTGAATTATTAGGATATCCACCTCTTTCTGACCCCCAAGTTGATAGTTTCCCCACTAATGAAAGGTACAAGTGGTAAGGATGAAATGCACATAAAACAATTCATTTAACTGTGTTGTTTCAGTGCAATTCTTTGACATTTGAGAAAACTAAAACTATGTATTGGGGAGGGAAGGAAAACGTAACATCAAGTCAATTATGACTCATAGCAGCCTTGTATAGGGTTTCGAAGGAGCAGCTGGTGGGTTTGAACTGCTGACCTTGTGATTAGTAATTCTGTGTTTATCTTACAATGCCATACAATTATAGTGAAAGGAGAGACCACGGGCGAAGCCAGCACAAGGTGACCAAGGTAAAGGGAGACAACAAGAGATATTCAAGAATAAAGGGCAACTTCGGTAAATTCTCTAATTTAAATAATCTTGTAATAACAGTAATAAACAACAGTTTGTGAGTTGATACAAGGGGCTTCAAATAGTCCAAAGAGAAATTCCTGTATCTTTTAACTCCAGTTTTCTATGAATTTTTTTGAAGTCCCCTTGTATATGTATGTGCAAGTATGTACAAATGTTAAATAGATGAGGAAGGTCATACAGAAGTATGATTATGGATTCTTCTACATACATATTTATAAATGCTGCAGGCATACTCATACATATAATAGAACATACAGAGAACACAGTTACAGAAACAACTTAAATATCAGGCAGACCTGATCAAGAACTACTGGACTTGAAGGCTAAAGACTATAATCTTAGGAACATCTAGGCCAACTGGCAATACATAGTTCATAAAGATAATATTCTACATCCTAGTCAGGTGAGTAGTGTCTGGGGTCTTAAAAACGTGCAAACAACCATCGAAGGTACAACTATTTGGTCGATTTTTGCCCAAAGCAAAGGAGAATGCAGGAAATCAAAGACTCAAGGGAAGCAATTAATCCCAAAGTCTAATGGCCCCTATCAACCACAGGCTCCTCTAACCTGAAACCAGAACTAGACGGTACCTAGTTACCACTACTGTCCATGCTTACCAGGATCACAATACAAGGTCCAGGTTAGAATGGGTAAAAAAGTAGGACAAAATTCAAATAAAAAACAAAACATACCATCTGGAAGAGAATGGAGAATTCCCAGAGACTGCCCTAAGTCAACCTTCGAACTTGAAACTCCAGGCATTCCCAGAGGTCCCCTCTCATCCAAATAACACATTGTTGTTGTTATTCAGTTCTATTAATTTAAGTCCATTAACTCACAGTGACCCTTTAGAGGGTTTCCAAGGAGCAGCTGGTGAGTTTGAACCACTGACCTTGTGGTTCAAACTGACCTTGGTTTATTCTACACCACCAATGGCCTGTAAATAAGCAACACCCGTGAAGAATGTGCATTTTAGAACAATTAACTGAATGAGACCAAAAGGACAACACATGCCCAAAACCAAAGATGAGAAGGCAGGAAACGGGGAATACAGGGAGAAACTAGGGAGTGCTAACTGGATTTCAACCAAATTCATAGAACAATTTATGGATGAATTGTTCATGGAAAACTAATTTGTTACATAAACACCAAAACACAAAAATAAGGATCTAAAACAAACTATATATGTAAGTGGTTTTCCAGGTTATTGTAGGTATTTCTGGAAGAAGCACTTTAACTTTTTCCAAAACTCTAAACATGCTGGCTTTTCGTCCTCAACATAATATCTCTAAAACTAAATGTTTAAATTGTTATTTGGATACCATTTTCACAATAGAAACCAACTCTGGGATCACAAAAAACATTAGCTTATGTTAATTAACTACTTACTTACAAGGCAAATTGTATTTCTGACCTTGTTTGGACAGATTAAAAAGTATCCTGGTCTTTTTATTTTCTAGAATCGTTTTCAAAAGGCTCAGAAACCCTATACATGGTCACTATGAGTCAAAACCAACTCAAAAGCATGTAACAACAATAACCACCTATCGTTGCTGTTGTTTAGTGCTGCTGAATTGGTTCTGACTCATAGGATTTCCAGGGAGCAGCTGGTGAGTTTGAACCGCCAACCTTGTGGTTCAGACCAACCATGCAGTCCAGTACTTTATCCCACAGCTCCACACCAGGACGCCAGAATTTATATCATAATTTTTAAAATATAAAAATATTACTTCTCACAAGATAGCAGACTAGGCAGGCACATTACACGGACCCTGTACAACAAAGACATGAGAGACAAAATAAAACACAGATGAAAATTCTGGTACCCTGAACTTCAGAGGGTTATAGAGATGGATGGAGTGTTTGCTGGAGGAGAGGCCACGCAGGGGCAGTGAGAGAGGAAGACGCCTGTCTAGACAACAACTCCATCTTCTGAGCAGCTTTGGCAATGGAGGGAGGCCTGGCAGAGCAGATTAGCACAGGCACTGGGGAAGGTGTGATTTCTTCTTCTCCCCCACGCTCTCCTGATGACCAGATGTGTGGCCAGCTTTCACCCTCATCCTCCCCCAGCAGACCCTGGTATCTGGGATTTTGGAGCCATGTGGTTGAAAGTCATGACAGTTTAAGGTGGAGGCTGGCTACACAGCTTTGGTGCATGGATTCAGGTGGTCTAGGCTCCCCACCTACAATATCTGCTGAGCCATCAGACTAGCAATCAACTAGTCACTCTGTCCTGAGCTTCTTTGTGGTCCTAATAGACAATGAAACCAGCTCCATCAAAGGTTCCTCCCTAACCCCTATGAACTACTTCTGGATTGAGTGTCCTAAACATAGATAACAAGAAGGCCAGTAAGAACTTCACCTAGGACCAGGAACTCTGCTGTCACATCCTTTCCACAACTATCTCAAGAGCTCCTTAAATTGCAGGACTCCACCAGAAATTTCTCCCCTACGGGTCCAACAACTGCACTGTATGTTTATATACATATGACAACTCCACAATGCCCACAGGCAATACACACCTTTAGCTCACATGAAGAAACAAGAGAGAATGGCTCAAATAAAGAACCAAGCTGTACAGTCAGAAAACATTTCTGAAGACGAAAATACAATGGAACTAACTGAAAAAGAATTCAAAAGAACTTTAAGTACCTTCAAAAGATCAATAGAAAGATCGAGGAAAGCAAGAACACAATAAAAACTTTGTAAGAATTCAAGAAAACACTACAAGAACAAACAAAAAACAAATGCAAATTTTGAAATAACACAAAACTTGCAATTAGAAATCCAGACAATTACCACTAAGATCTCAGAAATGGACAATCCACTGAAAGGACAAAGGAGCAGGTGTGAACCAATGGAAGCCCAAATTAGTGTGCTTCAAGATAAATCTCTCAATACTAGTAGGCTAGAAGAACAACCAGAAAAAAGAATGTAAACATCTAAAGAAATTCTAAGCATTATGTGAAACACCATGAAAGCAGAGTGACTTATAGACGACTGGAATTCCAGAACAGCAGGAGACAAGCACATAGAAAACTGTTGAAAAGTTATTGGAAGAAAATTTCCCTAACATCATGAAAAATGAGAAGTTAAGCATACAAAACGCTGAACGAACCTAACCCCAAACAGGATACATTTCAAAAGAAAATCACCAAGACATACCATAATCAAACTTTCCAAAATCAAAGACAAGGAAAGAATCCCGAGAGCTGCTCAGAAAAAATGAAAAGTTACCTACAAAGGAGAACCAGTAGGACTAAGTAATGATTTTTCAGTAGAAACCACACAGGCAAGAAAAAGGCAGTGGGATGACACATATAAAACTCTGAAAGAAAAAAAAAAAATTGCCAACCCCAAATCATATACCTAGTAAAGTAGTCCCTCAAATAAGATGGCAAAATTAGAGGACATTTCCTGATAAATAGAAATTAAAGGAATATGTAATGACATACCAACTTTACAAAAAATGCTAAAGGGTGTTCTTTGAAAGAGAACCAACAGACAACAACCTAAGATTACCATATATGACAACACTACCCAGAACTCAATCCAAAAATGCAAGTAATTCAAATTCAAACAAATTCACAAGACTGAAAATAGGGAACCAGAGATATCAATGTATAATGAAGTCAACTACAAGCAAAAAGAGTGGAATAGTGTACTAGTAGTGTAGTGGCTACAAATCGGGCTGCTAACCTCAGAGTCAGCAGTTCAAAACTACCAGCTGTTCCGCGCGAGAAAGATGAGGCATTCTGCTCCCATAAAGATTTACAGCCTTGGAAACCCTGTACAGGGTCACTATGAGTTGGAATCGACTCTACGGCACATAACAACAACAGTGTAGATACAGGACTTTCAAATGGCAAGGAAGCCAAGTAGATTTTTTCAAGATAAAACAGTTGTTTTAAACAGAAAAATTTAATAAATTACAGGGTAATTTAACCTCATAGAAAAACAATACACCCGCACATCAAAATAAAAAAGGAAAAATAGAAAGATTTAGTAAATATTAATACATTAGAAATGAAAATGAAACAAAAACACATCAACAAAATGAACTCAGGATAGTTATATGGAACAAAGAAATCAATGGGATGACATACAAAACTCTGAAAGAAAACAAAAAAACACACACACAGAGGAAAATGACAACAATCAATTCATACCTATTGATAATTACACTGAATGTACATAGATTAAATGTACCAGTCAAGAGACATAAAGAGCAGAATGGATAATTGGATCCTTTAATATGCTATCTACAAGAGCCATATCAAAAAGATGAAGACAGTTTAAATGCCCATCAATAGAAGAACGATTAAACAAACATTGGTACAGACACACAATGAAATACTACAAAACTCTGACAAATTAAGGCTAAATCTGTGAAACACCTCACAGCATGGTTGAACCTGGAGGACATCATACTAAGTAAAATTAGTCACTTAAAGACACAAAAGAACAAACTTTGCTATGAGGGCAATGCTGTAAAAAAAAATTTTTTTTAAGTTTTCTTGAAAAAAGAAACAATCTATGATGGTTGGGGAGAGGAAGAATAAAGAAAATTATTCATAGGCTAGAGGGTAGACAGACTCTTGGTGTGGCACTGTACGATAAGCACTGGGCTTTTAATCACAAGGTCAGCGGTTCAAACCCACCAGCAACTCCTTGGAAACACTATACAGGATGGATATGAGTGGGAACATACTCATTGCATTGGCTCTTATCAAGAGGATAGACACTTTAAGGAAGTGAGAGGGCAGGCAACAACAATAGGGAGGTTAGCAGAGGAATGATACAAGGAGGGGATTGTAACCATGTAATGAAACAAAGGATATGATTTACTGGATGTAAAAGTAGTGATCTGCTCTATAAACCTTCACTCAATTCACAATAAAAAGTTTTAAAAAAAAAAAAGATTTGCAACCTACCCTATGAGCAATTCCACTCAGTCCTACACAGTTGCCATGGATCAGAACTGACTGGACAGCAATGGGCTTGGTGTTTTTAGTTTTTAGTTTTGTCACAGATTATGTTTAACACATCCAGAGTCTTATAAATCAATTTTGTTACTGAACATGAAAAACAAATAAATACAAAAATATGTATATAGTAAGGGTTGTCCAAGATTTTTCCCTCTTTAGAAATGAACTAATATAGTTCTTTCTCATCTACAGCTAAGAAAATGAATCTAGTCTGTTTAGACTCCCAACCTGTCTGTACTTAGATCTGAAATGTTTGCATCATGTTTTTCCTTAAGCTATGTGAATTTAACACCAATCAAGTAAATCACTGAAGAGATGACCAAAGTCTAAAATTCAGTAAATACAGTTTCTCTTTTGTATGACCTTGTTTGATTTTCAGAGAAATGTGTATGGACAAACGATGAGTGCTCAAAAGAAGACACCTTTTCTGAGCTTGCTGATATGAGAAGGACCTGTTTCATGGTTACTTAAGGATAGAAGGACATTTGATAAGTGTGTGGGACAGGGTGTGGGCATAATGACTGAGTACCTTCATTCCCACTACCGCAATAAGTCCTTTGTAAAAAGATTTAGGAAATCCAAGTATTTAATTCCACAGATGCTTTTAAAGATATATGAAAATATATATTTCTCACAACCAAAGAATAATTTTAAAGAAAGGTCTGCTTCTGCTAGGTGATGATTTTTTGTGTATCAGCTCTGAAGTCACATTTCCCCTGAATTCACAAAGAATTCAACAGGTAACTATAATAAAAATATAACCATTTCTCTTTAGTAGATACATCAATAGTTTACCCACAGAAAATCATGTGAAACAGCAAATGAGATTTATGTGAAATACTCTCACTTTGCCAGAATCAGTTTATCAGTACACCTTCAAGGGCACAAGAAAGTATATCACCTCTAAAGTAAAAATATTAAAATGATTAACCCATACTTTCCCTCCATTTTTGTTGGTTAAGTACCGTGGATTCGGTTCCGACTCATAGTGACCCAGTACAGGGTTTCCGAGGCTGTACATCTTTACAGGAGCAGAATGCCTCATCTTTCTTCCACGGAACTGCTGACCTTGAAGTTGGCAGCCCGACTCGTAACCACTATGCTACCAGAGCTCCTTTCCCTCCATTAGTATTATACAAATACCCAGCACTCAACCCAATTCAGCCATGAATGATGTCTCTTATAACCCTTGATGATATCTTAAATTTTTCAGAGAAAAATTCTGTAGATCAATTTTTTCCCCAACATAAGGGTTATCAAGAAAACAAGATTATTACCATCCATTGTAGGTTATCATTACCAAAAATTATAAATAACCAAAAAAAAAAAAAGGGAAAGAGAAAGGTCTTTACAAGTCACATCAATGTTAACCTTTAAAAGATTAAAGAATTACAAATTTTAATCTGTTAAACTCTACAGAAACTAATCTGTTAATATTCCTTCAGAAATGCTAGATTTTAGGATAGAAAAAAATTTATCGACACAAAGATTTATAGATCTCAGGTAGTAGTTTATAACACAAATACTGATGTAAACTTAACTGGATTAGCTTTTGTATTAACTCCTGAAGAGCTCAAAACCCCAAATTTAGAAGCACAGACATGTAATTAAGACAACATGTTTTTCATGTTTTAGAGCTAAGGTAAACTACAAATTATTTAATGTCAATATGCTTTTCATGTTTTAGAATCAAGGTAACATTTAATGTTTAACAGGAACTTTAAAATAGGTTTAGGAACTTTTACTTTTTCGTAATCAATAGAGAAAGGGACTTTTTAAAAAATATATATGTATTAAAGAGATCTTATAAAGGAAAACCTGTCTTTAAAAAATTCCACTTAAACAGTAACTGATGGTTATCTCTGAGTATTATGGTTCATCTATAAAGAGAAGGAAACTTCCATGCTAAATTCTACAAGCTAACATGTGCATAACATGCACACTGCCACATGTTGCAGATAATCTCTGCACAAGACAAGGCTGCTAGAGTCAAAAGCAGTGATTACATTCAAAGTTGAAACGCCTATCCAAAATTATTTTCAAGCAACAGAAAACTAGTAAGGGGAAAAAAAGACAATCCCAGTTTATGCAAAAATGAAATATGTTAATACAGTTGTTGTTTTTTAAGGTAAGCCCAAAGACATTAAACCCTTGGCCTAGAATTTTTTTCTCAGGATCGGCCTATAAATAACAATAAAACAATGCTGTTATTGTTTGTTGTTGATAAGTGCTGTTGAGTTTTTTTCTGACTCATAACCAACATGTATAGGGTTTTCCATGGAGTGACTGGTTGGTCTTAACTGTCTACCTTGTGGCTTGCAGTCTAGTTCTGACCCTGCACCACCACACTAGGAGTCCAAATATGCCAAAATGCCAAAATGTATATAGTTGATAGGTTAGCTTTCCAGACAACTATATACATTAACACCAATGCTTTGAGTTAATTAACTGTAAATTGAAAATACAAAACTGTAAGAATGAAAAGAAAATGTAACACAACATAACAATGTTAGGTTGTTTACAGATGAAATCTGCTAACGTTTTATATTATAGCAGCATTAAGAGTTTTATATGTTATTAATACATACAATGGAGTCCTGGTGTTGTGCTATAGGATAAGCACTGGACCACAATGCCAGTTTGAATCCTAAGGTCAGTCGTTCAAACTCATCAGCCGCTCCTCAGACACCCTATACATGGTTGCTGAGTCAAAACTGACTTGATGTCACTTAACAACATCAATAATACATAAAATAGTGGACTTAAATTTTATAACTGTAACCAGAAGTCTACCAAGGAAGATCATAAAATTTCTCTATTAATTTTAAATTTTTATAAGTAAACTCTACTGTAATATGGACTCCTGGTGTGGCGCTGTAGGCTAAGCACAGGACTGTGAACCACAAGGTCAGCAGTTCAAAACCACAGCTGCTCGACAGAAACCCTGTACAGGGTCACTATGAGTCAAAATTGACTTCAAGCCACTAACAACAGAAACAACAACTGCACTACATATTAAAATAGCACCCATAGCAAATTTAGGCAATACCAAAATCAAGACAACCAGTTCTTCATTAAAAAACAAACAAACAAACCCAACAAAGGTTGGATATGCATTTTCTTGGTTCATAAACTCTAAAAATGACTTTTCAGGTTAGTAACAATGTTATTCACCATCTATGAATTTTATTCTTCCTAAATAAAGCAAGTGGAAACACACACAGATACACAAATATGATTTATTGCTAGAGTCGCATATATGAGATTGTTGTTGTCTAGTGCTGTCAAGTCGGTTCCGACTCATAGTGACCCCGTACAGGGTTTCTGAGGCTGTAACTCTTTACAGGAAAGCCTCATCTTTCTCCGGCGGAACAGCTGGTAGTTTCGAACTGCTGACCTTGAGGTTCACAGCCAGATTCATAACCACTAAGCTACCAGAGCTCCTCATATATGAGATTACAAGTTTTATATGAATGAAAACATTTAATGCATAGTGAAACCCCATCCTGGGGAGTTCCCTCCTCTCCCGATTAAAAACTAACAAAAGCCAAAAAGATCTCAAATTCAAGTTGGAACATGATTTTAAACTAAAGGAGCAGTAATAGTTTGATTATTTAATAAGTCTCTCAGGATATTCGTTTAAGTATAGAGTTGTGCACCATAACGTCAGTTCCGACTCACAACGAGTCTGTAATAGTCTCCGAGGCTGTAAATCTTTAAGAGAATAAAGTCTCATCTTTCTCCGGCTGGAGAGCTGGTAGATTCCAACTGCTCACTATACCAACTGTAACCCACTACACTACCAGAGCTCCTTCCTGTATGACGATTGTTTTGTTAAGGGCTGTCACTTGTGTCTCAGCGATTCTGTATAGTGTCCGAAGAGTGGAGTGGCTGGTGGATTTGAACAGCTGGCCTTGTGGTTAGTAGCCTAGTGCTTAGCCTACGGCATCACACCAGGTCTCCCCTATATGCAGGTGGTGGTGGTGGTGGTTATGTGCAGTGGAGTTGGTTCCAACTTACAGCAACCCTGTACAGGGTTTCCTAGGCTGTAAACCTTTACGGTAACAGAAAGCCTCATCTTCTCCTGCGGAACGGCTGACTGGTAGTTTCGAACTGCTGACCTTAAGGTTAGCAGCCCGGCTTGTAACCACTACTCTACCAGAGCTCCTAAGAAAAGCTCATGTTGTTGTTGTTAAGTGCCGTGGAGTCGGTTCCGACTCATAGCGACCCTGAACAGGGTTTCCGAGGCTGTCAATCTTTACTGGAGCAGAAAGCCTCATCTTTCTTCCGCGGAACAGCTGGTAGTTTCGAACTGCTGACCTTGCGGTTCGCAGCCCAATTCGTAACCACTAAGCTCCCAGAGCTCCTTAGACAAGCTCAAGTTGGT
>NW_006408532.1:199943-269610 GCF_000296735.1 Chrysochloris asiatica | reverse complement strand
AGGTTCGCAGCCCGATTTGTAACCACTACGCTACCAGAGCCCTTTAGAAAAGCTCATCGCAGGTGGTAAACACAGCTTGGATGTTAGGAAAGAATGGAGCATAGTACTATCAAACAGTGGACAGAGAACTACTTTAAGATGAGTTATTCTTTAGCCTCAACACCTAACATCCTGTAGGGTGCTGAGAACCAAACTATAACAACCATAAGATACAGGAAGGTCAGAAGCTTTGCAGTCAGGGAAAATGAGACGGAAAGACCAAGAGGAGATGGCAGAGCGACCTAAAAGAAAGCAAGTCTTTCAAATCAGCAGCAGCCCAGAAAACTAACCTAAGGCCCAAGTCAGATTAATAGATACAGGCCCAGCGGGCAACAGGGAAACAGAAGAAAATGAAGCGGAGGGGGTCGACGAGATTCCCAAATAGGACCCGGACCATTACATGAAAGTTAAGGGGTAATCCGACTTTGCTGGGGGGAAGGGGTTTGTCAACAGAGATGGCCATATTGACAAGACTAGGAAGGCAGACACTCACCCAGACAGGGGGAACCGGTTTGGGCAGGGGCTCTAAGAACATTCCCGCCTGCGCATGCGCCCTCTTCCCTCCATGGCAGTTCCCCCTCCCCCCAATCACGGCTCCCCTCAAAATCAGGCCCGTCGAGGGAGCCAAGCTCAGTCTTACCAGCCCAGCCCAACGAAACGATAAAATAACTTGGCTCCTTGCAGTAACCTCTGAAGACCCGACTTTCCCAGGGCTGGTGGCTGGGAAGAGGTGAGGAGGAGGAGCTGAAACACAGCCCTACCCGACCTGCCGTCTCCTCCTCCGCTGCCCGCCGTTAGCCGTCCCAGAGGCTCCACCGCCTAAGCTTCCAAGCCGCCCTCTACGCACCCCCACTCACGTGAGAGAGGTCCTTCCGCCCTCCGCCCCGCCTTCTGCCCTGTCTCATAGGCTCCTGACAAAGCCGAGTGGCTTCATTGGCCTAAAAGCAAGCAACGAGGTGGGGGGCCTTCCTATCCTCAAATCCCTGCCTGGGTTTTCAGAAAGCCTTAGCTCTATGCGCTTGCGCAGAGGTTACACTACGGGTGCAGGACTAGGGCTGTGCACGGTCACGGTTGGGCTTGATCCAGAACAGTTAGTCCAGAAGCAGTTTTAACCATAGCAAGCACTGGAAGGAAGGCAGGCAGTGCAAAAGAGCTGGGTTGGATAGCACCTGATTATCAAAGTAGGTATGACTCCAAAGAGTACCAGTCGCAGTTGGAACAAGGATTTACCTTGATCTGTTTGAAAATTGGCTCTTCACAGTGTGACAAGGATTGTGGGATGTCCTTTCACGGAAACTTATTTCAGCTTTACCACAAACTTCTGAGAATAGTAAGATGCCCCTTGATGTCGAGCCTAAGTTACACATTGGCAGAAATTATGAGTATGGTGCAAAACCTGGCTTTTCATTGTTGATAGTGTCAGTGAGTCAGAACCGACTCAATGGCACCTAATAACAAAGTCCTTAATGAATTTAAAATGTTGTTGTTGGGGCAAGGGGGAATGGGATAGATACATAACAAAAGCAATGATTACTGATAATAATGATTGATCATGATTACTTTGGCCTTGCTAAATTGTAACTAATTCTACACCTTTCCTTTATTCTTCCCCTTTCCTCATTCAAGTAACATAAGGTCTTTTCCTATTAAGTCATTTGAAATGTTTTCAGTGGATATTACATCCACATGAGCCAGAAAAAAATCCAAGAAGCGAGGTGTGCTGCTGCAATCCCTCTTTGGAAATTGTCTATTTCAAAACACTTTTGTTTATTTTTGAATATGACGTTTTTAACATGTTCATGGAAAAATGGAATTGAGAGATACTGGAATTTTTCCATGAACTTTTTGAAGCCTCTTTGTATAGTTATATAAAAAAGCACACTCATTTTTTAAGTGTTTAAATAATATAGTTATTTTATGAAGAAAATAAAAATCCCCTAAAATCCTGCCACCCTGATAAAACCACTTTTAATATTTTGGTGACTCTTCTTTCATGCATTTCTTGAGTCATATGTACACATCAAATCTATCTGTAAATCTTAACTCTTTAAAATTAAATTTTATTGAATAATAAGAACACATGCCTTGGATAAAAATAGAAGACACAAACAAAAAAATAAATGAAAAGATCACATTCTCAGCACCCAAAGATCACCACTGTTGTCAATATCCTTATCTGTATGAATATATATATTTCAATGAGATCAAAGTGTTTAGTTACCTGCATTTTCAGTTATTAATAATGACTTTTTCATTTCAGCAAATTTTTCTCTCCTCTAATTTCTAGATCATATTCCAAATTTGGACTCCTGGCATGGCGCTATAGGATAAGGACTGGATTTTGAACCACAAGGTTGGCAGTTCAGCTCTCAGAAACTCTATACAGGGTCACTATGAGTCAGAATCGAATCAATGGTATTTAACAACATTCAAAACTTATCAACCCAAATACATCCAAAACAACATAATTTAGTAAGTTTCCCTCTCATCTAATTAGGAGTCCTGGTGGTGATGTGGTTAGGCATTAGGTTGCTAACCACAAGGTCAGGAAGTCAAAGCCACCAGAGGATTCAAGGGTGAAAGATTAGGTTGTCTGCTCCCATATAGTAAAGATGCACAATGTCTGAAACCCTATATATTGTTGTTCAGAGTCGGAATTTACTTGATGGCAGTGAATGCAGTTTTTTGGTTAATGTTGCTATATTAAGTGCTGTCGAGTCAGTTCCAACTCATAGCAACCCTTTTTAGCGTTTCCAAAGAGCAGCTGATGAGTTTGAACTTCCAACCTTGCAGTTAGCAGTCCAGTGCTTATCCTATAGTGCCACAGCACATGTAATGTGTGGTCCTGAATTGTATACTGGTTTGGGAAAGCTAGTTATAAATATATTTGAATAGACAAATATCTAGCTTTCCCAAACCAGTAATACAATTCAGGATCACACACTGCATGTGGTTATTTATTATGTCCCTTATGTCTTTTTCAATCTAGCAATTCAATAAAAAATATGTAAAGACACTGGCTTATCAAAGAGACAGACCATTTCAAGTGAAAAATTTCCTATCTTTGGGTTTGAATGGTTGTTTCTTGAAGAGGTCATTGAATTTGTTTCTCTGGACTTTGTATTTCCTGAAACTGAATGTTATTTCTCAAGGCTCAATGGATTCAAGTCAAGCATTTTAGGACTGCACATATTACAGTAATATATGATGCTGTGTTGTACTTCATGTTTCATTATACTAGATATAATACATAACATGGGATTGACACCATTAATGATGCTAATGTTCACTACTGAACTAATGAAGACAAATATGCTGTTTCTATTATGGACTCCATTTTTAATGTAGACTTCGTACAGTCCATTTCAGTATTTACTTATGCCATATATTCTAATATCATACTCATTTTTAGTCATTAATTTTGGTTTTCAAATGTGCTCAACTTATTTACAGGATATAGTTAATAGTGTGTGTAGAGGTGGAAATGGGGCTGGTATGAGATGAAGCCATGTGGTAGGCTGGAGTCAGACAGTGAGGTCTTGGAATGCTAAAATAAGGAAAATTAAGTTTAATCTGTCCAAATAATGATGCACTTGAAGAATGACACTATCAGGTTTTAGTTTAGTTTTTTTTTTTTTTTAAAAAAAAAAACTCGTTTTAAAGCAGTGGAGGAGGCAAAACAGAGCAGGTAAAAGTTTGAAGGCCATCTTACACCAGGTAAGCTTGACCTAGGACGCTAGAAAGAAAAAAGAGAAAACATTTGGAGAGGTATTTAAAAAATAAAACAGCGAGGTCAGTGAACAATTGGATTGGAGAGGAGACGAGGAAAAATGTCTCTAAAATAATGCTCAAGTTTTCTGGTTAGGAGGATTGCGTAGATGATGAAGTTGATCAATACAAGGACTACAAGAAAGGAGCAGAAGCAGGTTTGAAGATAAACTTGAGCTAATTAAGAGGAACGTTAACACTGGGGCAACCAACTGAAGATGTCTTCTAGGCAGTTGGATCTGGAGCTCAAGAGCTGTTTGGGATGTAGAGAACAATTTGTAAACAGTCGGCACGTAATTGTTAACCGAAACCACCAGTATGCAAGAGATCTTCCTAGGAAGATATTATTGAGAAAGGAGGGAGAACCCCGAAGCAGGAGTGCTTGAGAAACACCAAAACCAACCGCATAAAAAGTAAACAAGCCTTTAGCTTTCAGGGTCCCAACGCGATGAGTCCACACCCCCAAGCGGGAGGGACTTACCGAGACATAAGTGCGAAGGCGCCTTCTGACCCACCTAGACAGCAGATACTGAGGACTACCTCCGGAGAGGCAGCTGAGAACCAGGCCAGGGAAAGCTGGAGGAGCACGACGGTACTGGACCCTAGACGTCAGGAAACTACCGCACCTAGCAACAGCTAGCGGAGACGCCAGCAGTGGAGTCCTTAGCACTCAAACCGTGCTCCGCCCACAGTGCTGAAAGTACTTCTCGGGGCCCGTCGCCCTCCGAGCATTCCGATTGGCGGAGAAGACCATGGGACCTGGAAGTTGTCTTTGTCCAGTGCGGGCTACCCTTCCGGTTCCGTTGGGTCCCCCTTTGGCTCGGTTTCCCTGCCCCTCCCCCTTCCCGGAGCCCCGTGGGGCCGGAGCTCCTGGCGGTGCTCGATCCTGACGGCTGCCTTTCTCAGGGTCTGTAAGTGCGGAAGTGGACGGAGCGCCGGGAGGGGGTGCGGGGGTCTCTCAGGATGGAGCTCCCTTGGGGCCCTAGATCGGCTGGGACCCGCACAAGAATGGGACAGAGGGGGCCGGTCTAGGCCCTGGGGGAGTTAAGGAACCTTTGGCCCGGCCCACGCGGCGCCCCGCCCCTTTCTCTTCGTAGAATCTGAGTGGGGAATCTGATGGTGCCCCAAAGACCGCCTCCTGGGACCCCAGCCCAGGGCCTTGGAGTAGGCTTGGACACCTGACTCTAGCATCTTGTAAAAAGTGCCAAGAGCTGAGGCCCTGGAAAAACGAGCCCCCTTGTGCCAGCTCTTGGCCAGGCCTGAGTGCCAGCACTTGAAAACCTTTGGGAATGCTGACCTCCCTTACCCTTTTGCCAGACTTTCTCCTCAAATCGGCAAGTGACCATGGCACCTTTAATATGCCAGACATTGGGATTCCTAAAATACTTCCCAGTTTACAAGGTTAAGTTTGGGAGCCATATATAAACAAATAAGGGCACATAGATATATGTATTAATCACATATGTACATACTTCTTTAGTGCAGTTGCTGGGAAGGCTTCAAAGAGAAAATGACATCAGAATTGTACTTCTATAGGAAAAGGAGGAAAAGAGTTTTTCAGGCAGGAGGAACCGTTGTCATGCCATGGGATAATGACTGAGCCTATGCTGTGTATCATCAAATGGGATAACAGACTGGGAAAGTAGTAGACTGAAGTCCAGATAACGAAAGGCTTAATCCTAATGGAGTTGGTAGTTTTTGAAGAGTTTTGAGCAAGAGACTGATATAGTTAAATTTGCACTGTGCAGAGCCATTTTATTTTGGAGGTCAACTTATGGAAAAATAATTTCTATTAACTAACTCTGAACTTTTTTGCTAAAGTCTTGGGACTTTTATTAGCTCTCTTTTTGAAGGGGTAATGAGATCTGCCTGATGGGAAATAATGAAGGCTTGATGTAGAATTATGACAGTGTTTGGAATGGAGGCAAGAGAATGGTGTCAAGACTCCATAATTATTTGGCTTCATAATTAATTGAATGCTGAGGGAGAGAGAGTTATGGAATCTGATTCCTAGGTTTTAAAACTTTCCACTTGAGGAACAGTGATGCCATTGTGAGACACTGAAGTGTAAATTTTCTGTAGATTTAATTCAAGATTTAATGGGAGAGCCACAAAGAGCTGTCCAGCATAGTTTTGGAAATACAAATTTGGAGCTTAGGTTAAATGTTGTAGCTAGAGGTAAAGGTTTGAGTCCTCAGCATAGTTGTGGAAGCATTGCAAATAGCTGACATCAGAAAGGGATTATTGAGAAAGAAGGAAATACTTTGGGGAGATGGTTGCTTTTATGAAGTAGAGAGATGCTAGTAGTGTAGTCAAAGTAGTAACAGAAACAGAGGAAGGAGATGAAACAAGAAAAGACAGAGTTCCAATAACAAGAAGTACCAGAAATCAGAGAATTTCAAGGAGGGTCCATTGGGTCAGTTCATGCAGAGCATTTGAAGATTGAGGATAGAACCTTTCCATTTGAGGAACAGTTAATTTTATTATTGAGAGGTGATTAGTGAGCTTTTTAAAAACAAATTTTAATGGAGTTATGAAGTTTTGTTATTGTTAAGTGCCATCAAGTCAGTTCTCACTCATAGTGACTCTGTATAGGATTTCCGAGGAGTGGCTGGTTAGCATGAGCCACCAACCTGCCTTCAAATTGACCTTGCAGCCCAGTGCATTAACCCGCAGTGCCACACCAGAACTCCTTAAAAAAATAATAATCAGAACCTTAAATTAAGTAGTTTAATAAAAATGAGAAATGACCACATAAGAATTTCACAAAGAAAATGTTTAGATTTTGTTTATTTATGTAACAAATGCTTATAGACCATTTGGTAGATATTGCTCTAACTTCTCTAAAAGCATTAACTCATTTAATTTCTATTTTTATTGTTCTAAAGTGCCATTGAGTCAGCTCATAGAAATCCTGTATAAGGTTTCTGAGCCTTTGAATCTTTGAGGGAGCAGAAAGTCTCATCTTTCTCACATAGAGTGGCTGGCAGGCTCTAACTGCAGACCTTAAGGTTCCCAGTCCAGTGCTTATCATATGGAGCCACTGCGCTTGCTAATTTTTATTGTTAAGTGCAGTAGAGTCAGTTCTGACTCATAGCGACCTTTTATAGGGTTTCCTAGGAGTAGCTTCTATTGTTGTTGTTGTTAAGTCCCTTTCAGTTGGTTCCAACTCATAGCGACCCCAGCTTCTATTACAATCCTATAAAGTAATAGTACCATTTGTTAGCTGGGAAACCTGAAACACAGAATGGTTAACTAACTTTCCCAAGTTCACACAGCTAGTTAATAGTTGAGTAGGGTTTTTAGTCTAGAAAATCTGACTCTATAGTCCCTGGCTTTACCCATTGTGCTAAGCAGTGACTAAATATGAGAGTCAAACAAGTGGGAAAAACTCAAGGCTTATTGATAAAAAATGGAGAGGCTTGGAAAGAGAACCAGGCTGAGAAGAAGGTAAGTTATGGATTTATACTATGCTTTTTATAAGGTTATATACATACAAATTTTTTCTTTCGTTTTATCTTATATCCTCTTCCACTCTGCCAATTTCTTCTACTCATGTTTTCATCTGTCGCTTACTATGTATAATCAGGTATCCTCTTCATCTTTGATCCATATATCCATCTAATTTGTGGATCTTCACATTGATGTCATTCAGGCTACTCAGGCTCAACATTTTAAAGATCAGCTTCATAATCATCCCCTCTAATATTTCCTCCCTTAGTGAGTGACACCCAATCAAAGATACCTAGCCACTCAAATAAAATATTTTAGAGTTATCTTTATCCTTCTTTTGTTCCCTACCTTGGTCATCAAGTCTATTAGTTCTTGGCATACTCTTCTTATCTTTCCTCTGTTCATCGTACTGTTGTGGTATCTGTTCAGGTTGTCTTGATCTGTTGGTAACAGCATCCAGGCAGTTTCCTTGCCTCCACATCCCTTGCTCTTTTGGCCATTCTCCATACATTTGATAATTGATTTACGATTTTGAGTTTTAGACAGTGTGAGAGTTTAGGCGTTTAAAATGATAAAGAATTAGTCTAGTGGAGGTATTTTTAAGCAGCTTTAATTGAGGTTAAGTTGACCATGGACATGCTGATTTAGAAAATTTTAATATATAGGGAATAATAAAACATTAAGAAACTAGATAGGCTTTTTGATAATGTATACCTTGAAAAAAGCATAGCAAAAAATCAAGGACTGAGTTTGAAGGATATACTAACCTAATGACAATTAAAAACAACATAATGTAGTGAAGCTTGAGGGATAGATGAGCAAAAGAATGATGTAAAACTGAGGCCAGTGGTTATGTAATTCTCCCATTTCTATACAAAAGTTTAAGAAAAATGAATTATATGTATATTTATTCATAAATGATTCTGAAAAGCAGTAAGTAAAAAAACAAATTATAAAACAGTACAGACCGTTTACATATAAGAGACATGAATTTATATTTTCTGTGGTTAAGTATGTAAAAACATTTGTTTTAAAAGGAGAGGTGGGGGAGGAAAGTCTGGAATGACCAAGCTTACAACAGGGTACTGAGTGAAGGCAACTGGAAAAGGAATTGTACTTTACCTACAGTGTTCAGAAGTTTTCAAGAAAGGATCTATTACTTATTTTTTAAAAAGTCAAAGCAAAACAAAAAATGGTAACTTGGCATGTCATGAAAATTAGCTAAAAGTTGAAACTGATTCAGGCTTATGTAAAGTCTAATATACCAGCTCTTTGAAAAATAACTTACAGTGTCAACAAGGGACAAGTTGGTGATTTCAAAGTAGTCTGGAGCTTGAGAAATTGAAAGATAGGACACTTTTATGAGCCAGGTGATAAAAGACTGATATACTGCCTTAGAATTTACATAGAATAGAAAATCTTCTCTCAACAGTAGTTACATTTGAGATAAGAAACTTGTAATTTTGCACTGCCCATAGCACCAACAGTGAACATAGTCTGACCTAGAACATTTGCTGGTCCTTTTTGATAACTTCTGTTAGAGCAAAGGAAATTTTTCAAATCAGTTGGCACATTTATTATAGAAATAATTATGGAAGAACTGTATGTGGGGGCTTCAAAAATTTTGTGGAAAATAAACCTAAAAGATAATGAAATTTTTCCTTGACCTTTTTGAAGCCCCTCCTGGTGTGGTGCTGTGAGTTAATGTGCTGAACTGCAAAGTCGGTTTGAACCACAAAGTCTGCGATTCAAGCTGGCTCCTCAGAAACCCTATATATAGGGTAGCTATGGGTTGGAACCAACTCAGTGACACCTAACAACAACAGTATATACATACCAACAAAGTGCAAGTGATCTTAAATGAGACTATTCCTATTACTTTTATGTTTGAGAAATAGTACATTGAAAACTTGCTAATAGAAACTTGGCAGTATTCAGTAAGTATTGAGTGGATTTTTTTCTCTTAACTTGCTTTTTTTTCTTTATCCTTACATACAATTTAAGGGCACTTAACAGCAACAACAGTAAATTGCACAGATCTTAAAGATACAGTTTGATAGATTGAAACCAACATCCAAGTCAAGACATTATTTTCCTTACCTTAAAAAGAGCTCTCTAAAAACAAATTAAAGATCTCTCTGTCCTGCCCCTGCCCCTGACTCTCACCTTCAGGTAACTACTGACTACTGTTCTGATTCTATTTATCTATTTAGTGGATTCTTGAAGTGAAACATACAAGATGATTGCAAAGATTGGTGTTGTTTTTACTCCCTAATTAGTCTCCTATTAGAACAGAGTCCTGTAGGATAAGCACTGGACCACAGGGTTGATTTGAAACCCAAGATCAACATTTTAAACCCACTTCTGTGCCTTTGAAACCCTTTACAGGATCACTATGAGTCGGAACAGACTTGATGGGACTTAACAACAACATTAGTCTGATAGTCTAAGTAGGTGCTCTGGTGGTACAGTGGTTAAAGCACTCAACTGCTAAATGAAATGTTAACTGTTCTAACCCACCAGCTGCTCTACAAGAGAAAAATGTGACAGTCTGCTTCTGTCAAACATATAGTCTTGGAAACCCTATGGGGTAGTTCTACTCTGTCCTTTAGGTTCTAGTGTGGCACTGTAGGATGGGCACTGGGTTGCTAGCCATAAGGTTCAAACCACCAGCTGCTTCTCGAAAGTCCTATACAGGGTTGCCATGAGTTGGAACTGATTCAACAGCACTTACCAACAACAACAATAGGGTCTCTGAGTCAGAATTAACTTGGTGACAATGGATGTTAGTCTTGAGTATTCAGGATATATTATTAGTCTCTTCCAGTAAAATTTTAGAACCTTGAGGCCTGAAGAGACTTCATTAACCATGTAGATGCAAAGCGATAAAGGGACCTATCCCAGGCTTTCTAGCATGTTATAAAACAGAGTCTGCTATTTCATCTTCCAATTTGTTTCCATGTTAGAAACTCAGTTGGTAATGTGTTCCACTCCTGTCTTCAGCAGCTGTCTTATGAGGACAAATTTCTTATGAGGACAAATTGTACCAATTCCTGATCCCTTAGGCTTTGAAGGTTGAATATCTATGGTAAAACAATATTCAAAAACAATTGAGTTTTCAAAAAGCATTGCCTGTTTCTGTGTCATGAAGAAATTTTGCTGCTGTTAAGTGCCATCAAGTTGATTCTGACTCATAGTGACCCTGTATAGGGTTTCTGAGGAGCAGCTGGTGGATTTGAACTGCCGAACTTGTGATTTACAGTCCAGTGCAGATCCTACAGCACCACACCAGGAGTCCATTTGTTGTTGTTGTTGTTTTGTGCCGTGGAGTGGGTTCCCACTCATAGCGACCCTGTACAGGGTTTCCGAGGCTGTAAATCTTTATGGGAGCAGAAAGCCTCCTCTTTCTCCCATGGAACAGCCTGGTAGTTTCCAACTGCTGACCCTGAGGTTAACAGCCCAATTCGTAACCACTATGCTACCATGTTGTTGTTAAGTGCTGTCGAGTCGGTTCCGACCCATAGCGACCCTGTATAGGGTTTCTGAGGAGCAGCTGGTGAGCTTGAACCACCGACCTTGCAGTTCAAACGGCTTTACAGTCTGGCGCATTAACCCACAGCACCACACTAGGATAGGCAGTAGCAATATCAGATTTGTCAAAGTAACTGGGTAGTGTAATAGGGCTGGATAAGGGGTAGATTTAATATGCCTCATAGTAACCCAGGCAATAGATGGTAAGGACCTGAATCATGGAAATAATAGAACAAAAAAAGATATATTTTGGGAATCATTTCGAGAATAGAATGAACAGAATGTCATTACCAAATCTATTCAACTTGATTAGTTCTTTACTTTCAGTTACTATAAACTCTGTTTTAATGTAGAATTATGTGAGTAGTTTTTATGAATTTTATGAATAATTTTTACTATACTGTTGTTGTTAAGTGTCATCGAGTCAGTTCCAACCCATAGTGACCCTGTGTAGGTTTTCTGAAGAGCAGCTGATGAGCTTGAACCAACTTTGGTGGTTCAGACCAACTTTGCAGTCCAACACATTAACCAACAGTGCCACACCAGGACTCCATTACTATATATTACTATACCAAGGAGCTCTGGTAGCATAGTGGTTACGAATCAGGCTGCAAACCATAAGGTCAGCAGTTCAAAACTATCAGCCGCTCCGAGGGAGAAAGATGAGGCTTTCTGCTCCCGTACAGATTTACAGCCTTGGAAACCCTGTACAAGGTCGCTATGGGTCGGAATCAACTCGACGGCACTTAACAACAACAAGGGTCTTCAAACAGTTCTTGGAAATTTTGCATTCTTTTTTATTCCATTTTTCCACAAAATTTTTGAAGCTAGTATGTATTTCAAAATTACATATAGTTATGGATCCTGAAGTTAGGTACGTTTATAAATCTAAGTCTTTGTTTTCTCTGCAAATGGAAATGAAACCAAGCTTCAATCTGAATAGATGAATACACAAAAGGTAGTAAAATAGAATAAAGTTAAAATAAGTGAGAAAGGAAAGGAAAACAAAGACAAAATGCAGTCAAGAATATGACTAATTGTCACAAGAGACTTACTATTAAAGTTTTCTATATTTGTCACAGACTTGTTTTTAAGTTGTTTACTTGCAAGGTAAGCAGTAACAACAAGGGAATATGCACACCCCTTAAAACATTCAACCATGTTGTTGTTAAATACTGTTGAGTTGGTTCCGACTCATAGAGACCCTGTATAGTGTTTCCAAGGAGTAGTTGGTAAGTTTGAATTGCTGACCTTGCACCACACCAAGGAGGAAGCATTTGTTCAGGGATAAATCTCAGATAGCAGAAAGAGATAGGAAAGAAAAATGAATGGAAACAGGATACACAGGGAAAAAGTGGGAAGGATGTTGCTACATTGTGGGGACTGCAGTCAATGTTAGGAAATAAAACGTGCATATTGTTGAATGGAAAACAAATTTACTCTGTAAACTTTCACCCAAATCACAATAAAATGTTTTTAAAGAAGATATCAAAAAAAAGTATGAAAAGTATAGCTGTATTAATACAGCAACATAAATTTAGCTTTAAGTTTTTTGGTTTTTTTCCCTTAGTGTAAACCTTTTATTGTAGCATAATATAAATACGTAAAAGTATACAAATCGTTAGTGTACTACAGCCCAATGGATTTTATTGGTTCTGTGTTTATAATACCCAATATAAGGAGGGTAATCTGAACATGTATACAGTTCACCTTATCCATAAGATAAAACTGCAGCTAAACTAGTTGTTTCATGCATATAGGTCTTTGTATTACACAGTTTGGGCATAAGTTCCAACTATAACACTTAATACTTTCAACCTCTATTAAGTTGGACAAGTTATTTATGTTCTCCAACCGTGAGTGTCCTCAAATCCAAGCTGAGATAATATATAAATGAGATCATAACAATGCCTACCTCAAAAGGGAATCTGTTGTGGTACTGTAGGACAAGCACTTGACTGGTAACTGCAAGGTCAGTGGTTCAAACGCCTCCAAAACCCTATAAAGGGTCACTATGAGTCGAACAGACTCAACAGCACTTAACAACAACATAGGGATTTTAAAGATTAAGTGGGTTGATTTAAGTAAAACTTTTAGCATTATTCCTAGCACATAGCAAGGATTTAGTAAAGGTTAGCTGTCATTTTCTTATTTTTAAATAAAATTATCCGTTTTTACTTTGAGTAAACAAGTTTTTAAAAAGTATTTTAAATTTTGATTTTACATTGTCAAAACTTTAGGTAATAAATCCCGGAAAGAATTTTTCCTAGAATACTCAAACGATGACATCATGATAATCCTTCAGCATCTTGTGCTGAAGGATCAGCACTGGATTACTAATCACAAGGTTGGTGGTTCCCAAACCCACCAGTCGCTCCTTGGAAACTATACAGGGTTGCTATGAGTCGGAACCAACTCAACGGCACTAAACAATAACATAGCTCAGTAATAATTTGATAGGGAACTAACAATGAATTATTTTGCTCATTTTTATTGACAGAGTTATGTAAAGATGGTCCTTGCCATCAAATAACTAACAGTCTATTAAGGAAGAGAAACCAGTGACAGGAAACAATTGTAGGATAAACTGTGTGGCCTGGAAATAAGAGCTTATCAATCGGAAACAATAGAGTGGACTGACACATTAGGGAAAACTTCCTAAAATAAACAGTATAAATTTTCCTCGTATCTTTTAACTACAAAAGCAAGTAGTTTTTCGGGATGCCATTTTGGCTGCTTCTACTACATTGGGGTAATTTCTTGAGAACTGATGCTTAGGAAAGAAATAGAACCATACTCTAGCTCTTTCTCTTTGTAGTATTAAGGAACCACTGTCTCTGAAAATAGTTGTCTAGAGCATTGTGAGTCTTGTCCTATTATAGAGGAAGCAGTGGCCATTTTTGGGTGTGAGGAGGAAAATACCCGGGCTGACTTAATGGTGATCGTAGTCAACTTTAATGCATTCAGGACCAGCTAAATTCTTGAAAGAATGCTGCTCTTATTTAACCACTTGAAACAATTTGTAAATGATAACTTCTGATGATAAATTAAAACATTAATCATTTCTAGAATGAATATGTTAGGCTGCTATACAAGGAGACTTCAAGAAGCTTGTGGAAAATTCTATTATCTTTTAATTCCATTTTTCCATGACTTTTTGAAGCCCTTTCGTAATTGCTAAAATTGACCAATGTTAATACAGCTTTGTTGTTTTAAATTACCAATACAGTCCCTGTATCTTCTAGATATTTCCTCTGTATTTGATACTTGAATGATCTTGATAAAAATTGGTTTGTCTTTTCACTGATACCTGTATTTGGTTTTCTACATTCTTCCTTTCACTGCACTTTTAATTTTTCATTATTTGTCCATGCAGTCTGTCATACAAAGGAAAAGCCTATGCCTTATGTATGCAGGCTTTTTTTTTTTTTTTTTTAACTTTTTACTGTGAATTGAGTCATGATCATCAGCTTTACTTTCAACCAATCATATGTACTGTTTCATCTAAAGGATTACAATCCCCTCCCTGCCACAGCAGTTACCCTATTTCCTCCCTGTGGCTTCCCTTTTGCATTTTATTTTTCACAAATCAACGAAATAAAAATATTTCATGTACACATACAAAACAAAATATATATATACATTTAAATGTCCAAAGGGCACATTTTGCAAGCCAGCCTCCTGCCTGCAGGCACACTGCCTTTCTCAGTCCATGGACTTAGATTAGAGTCCTCTCAGATGCTCTGTCTCTCCACGCCATCACCTCTGCCACAGTCTCTGCTGTCGCAGCTTTTCTAGGTAGGCTCTCACTATGCAGGCTTTTTTGTTGCTGTTACAGTGCTATTGTTCACCAGGCACTAAGGAATAAGCCCTGGGTTCTGCTTTCTGTGAGCCTTTGCCATATTTTTAGTGATTAAGATGATAAAAATTGGGCTTCAGGACCCACATGTGATCAGAAGCAACTGGTTGTCTCTCCATCTCTCAACTAAAGGGTTAATGAATGCAAACAGATGAAAGTAAACTTGTTAATGCAGTGAGATTATAGAGCTGTTTCTTAAGGATAGACCAACTATATCTATTGACCTCACAGAAGACTAGTATAGAAACATAAAGTGCCAGTTTATTATTTTACAATAATTTTTATGATGGCCTGGAATTATTATATTGGCATGGCTAACTCACCCTTTCCTTTAGGGAGACACATGGGAAGCCAAGTTATGATCAGAAAACCATTTGGAGAGAGTGGAATCAGAACATGGGGACTGTCTCCAAAGGAATTGATATATAAGGGAAGTAATATGCAGAGAGTTTTGGGAAAGACACCGTCTCTGAACTTGAATGGATTATGCCATTGTTTACCTTAATTATTACTGGGTTTATTTAATCAGTTCATATGTAAGAGATTTATTTTTAATCCAGGAAGTAAAGGGAAGATATTGAAGGGTTTCCGGCAGGGTGGGATACCATCAGATCTGTGTTTTTGAAAGATGACTGGTGGTGGCATAGAGGCTGGTTGAGGGGAACTAGAAGCCTTGAAACCATTTAGGAAGAGGTTCTAGTTGTCCAAATGTTTCACAAAGATGGCTGCATAGGGATGGAACAGAGGAAAGAGCAAAAGCAAACAAGATGTACTTTACTCATACTCAGATTCTCACCAAGTGGCTCCCTGACTTTTCTATATTAAATATTTTTTCTCTATACCTCAAGAAATGTTTCTTAAGAGAGAGTTTAGATTTGTCCAAAAGGCATAGGATAAGAGACTGTGCCTCTGATACTGTTCAAATTTTTACATTTAGGTCTAACTTTAATTTTATCACAGAAATACTTGCTTGAATGAACTCATATCAGTTTATACAAAAGAGGGAATTACCCAAGAAAAGGCCAAGCACTATAGCTGTAGTTCTTTAAAGCAAAGCAAACGAAAATAGTGTTTTGCCTTAGAAGAAACAAGTTCCCAATTTCCTGCAAAGGAAAGTAGTTTCTTTCAGTTTGTTTTGGTACATTTTAGTTTTAGTATTCTCATCTGAGAAGAGATAAAAATACTCTTGGCCTAACTCAAGCACTATTCTTATATTGTTGTTGTTGTTAAGTGCCATTGAGTTACTTTGAATTCATGTGATGTGTCATGGAGTCGGTTCTGACTCATAGCAACCCTCTACAGGGTTTCCAAGGCTGTAAATGCTTACGGGAGTAGAAAGCCTCTTATCTGTAAAAATTGAATGAATGCCAAGCTACTTAGCAATGATACATGCCCACTTCTTATGTGTAAAAATTGACACTTAATATTGGTAAGAAGTCATTTTTATCTGTCTTTGAAAACTTTTATAGCTTCCTTTCTCAAGGAAAATTTTATTTGGATGCAACAAGCAGATATGACAACACAGTTTGTTTTTGGAAGGTATATCCAGGTTTCTTAATTGTTTGAATTTTCTTAAATTCAACCTTTTTACATTTCTGTTCTTTAGGTCTGCCAAAATGTCTGAAAGATCAGATCTCCTCCACTTCAAGTTTGAAAATTATGGAGATTCAATGTTACAAAAAATGAACAAATTAAGAGAAGAGAATAAATTTTGTGATGTTACAGTTCTCATAGATGATATTGAGGTACAGGGACATAAAATTGTGTTTGCTGCAGGTTCCCCCTTCTTAAGAGACCAGTTTTTACTGAATGATTCCCGAGAGGTGAAAATCTCCATATTACAGAGTTCTGAAGTGGGGAGACAATTGCTATTATCCTGTTATAGTGGTGTGCTGGAATTCCCTGAGATGGAGCTGGTAAATTACTTGACTGCTGCAAGTTTTCTTCAGATGAGCCATATTGTAGAACGATGCACACAGGCCCTGTGGAAGTTTATAAAGCCAAAACAACCAGTGACTAGCAAAGAGGGATGTGAACAGCAGAGCTCTTCTCCCCAGTCAAAAGAACAGCAGGGAGAAACCAGAGGCTCCCCAAAGCAGGACTCACCTTGTATTCATCCATCTGAAGACAGTATGGATATGGAGGACAGTGATATTCAGATTGTTAAGGTAGAATCTATTGGGGATGTGTCAGAGGTTAGAAGTAAAAAAGATCCAAACCAGTTTATTTCTTCTGAACCCACTGCTTTACATTCATCAGAGCCCCAGCATTCCCTGATAAATTCAACTGTGGAAAACAGAGTAAGTGAAATAGAACAAGACCATCTTCACAATTATGCACTCTCTTACACAGGCAATGATAACATCATCATGGCCTCAAAAGATGTCTTTGGGCCTAATATTCGAAGTGTAGACAAAGGTCTACAGTGGCATCACCAATGTCCAAAGTGTACCAGGGTGTTTCGTCACCTGGAGAACTACGCCAACCATTTAAAAATGCACAAACTCTTTATGTGTCTACTCTGCGGCAAGACTTTTACTCAGAAAGGCAATCTTCATCGACACATGCGTGTACATGCCGGCATTAAACCTTTCCAATGTAAGATCTGTGGGAAAACCTTTTCTCAGAAGTGTTCCTTACAGGATCATCTTAACCTTCACAGTGGAGATAAACCACATAAGTGTAACTATTGTGACATGGTTTTTGCACATAAGCCAGTTTTGAGGAAACACCTTAAACAGCTGCATGGCAAAAACAGCTTTGATAATGCCAATGAAAGAAATGTACAAGACCTCACAGTGGACTTTGATTCATTTGCATGTACAACAGTCACTGATTCTAAAGGGTGTCAGCCACAGCCAGATGCAACACAGGTCCTGGATGCAGGTAAACTGGCCCAAGCTGTTCTGAACTTAAGGAATGATAGTACTTGTGTAAATTGATTAGGGGCTTCTTCCTGCTCTCTAGATCAGACTGTGAAGCAACAATAGTGTGAGTCTTTGTAGAAGTGACTTTGATAGTTTTTTCCCAAAGCTCTGTTCAGGTTGTAGGGGCTGAGTCAAAGCACTAAGTGACCAGATAGCTTACCACATGGAGTGGTCTTACCTTCCTTTATCCCGCTCCCATTTTCTGTTTTGAATTATTTATCCTGTGATATGTGTTTTCCTTCCCCAAGTATTCCATTTGTCTACCTAACATTGACCTGTGTTTCAGACTGATACTGTTTTATGTTTTTCACTGGGAACATTCTGAAGGTACCAACAAATTAATATCACCTAATACATCTCTACCAACAGATAAGATGCTAAGAAAAGTGAATCATATTTTTCTTTCACAGAATTAACTATAAGGTGATGTTGCTATTGATCTGAAATGAGTATGTGGTAGAACTTCTGGTTGTCTATTGATAATTGATTTATGTCTGATCAGTGAATGAATGTGCTTCCTACTATTTGTGTTTGTCTTAAAGTTGGTTATAAAGGAGTATTTTGGTTCTATCTCTTTTCAACAGTATTATAACCTAATTTCATGTCTATAAATTGTTCATGTAAACCAGAGTACCATATATTCAGCAAACTTGCAGTTGTTGTTGTTATGTGCCGTGGAGTCGGTCCCGACTCGTAGCGACCCTGTACAGGGTTTCCGAGGCTGTAAATCTTTACGGGAGCAGAATGCCTCCTCTTTCTCCCGCGGAACAGCTGGTAGTTTTGAACTGCTGACCCTGAGGTTAGCAGCTCGATTCGTAACCACTATGCTACCAGAGCTCCTAACTTGCAGTTAGGGATCACAATGATGAACATAAACTGCAAAGGAAAGAATTGTGATTATGTAACAGCACTTATAAGGGAGGTATTCCTAGTAGCGCATCCCAACAAGAGGTCAGATTTTTATAATTAAAGTGTCATTTACCTTTTGATACTTTTGATGTCAGGATTGCTCCAGGCACACTTAAAATGTGCTGAAGTTATAATGGTCCCTTTAAAAGAGGGCTGTCTAAACTTTGTTCAGTGAACCCTGGTAGTTCAATGCCTAAGCACTCCTGTGCTAACTGAAAGGTCAGTGGTATGAACCACCAACCACTCCATGAGAGAAATATATGGCATTCTGCTCCTGTAAAGATTTAGAGCTTTGGAAACCTGTGGGGCAGTTCTACTCTGTCCTACAGGTCAGTGGGAGTCAGAATCAACTGGACGACCAGGATAATGGGAAACGTTATTTCACAGTTCAGTTACCAGAAAATTGAGTTCGTTCATCAGAATTTGTCCAATGTACTGTAAGAGTCTAATTTCCTAGTGTAGCTTAACTTCTGAAATGGATGAAAATAGTTAAGTGACTCACAGGAGGGACAATCAAATATTTACATTCAGATTTCTTCTTGAAAATATACAATTCCACCTTCCCACTTCTGATAGATTACTAATACAAAGTTGATCTTCAGCACATCCTATACTTCAAAAATAAATGTTTGAGTGTTATTTGTTTCTGACACATGGGTTAGATTTAAGAGATATTAAGAGTGCTAGCGTCCTTAGAGAAGTTTAAGGGATCATTTTAAGTTGGGACATCCAAAGTTCAAAGAGGTGGCTGGACTTAAGGTTGGCCAAAGTAGCTACATAGTTACACTTACTTCCACTGTCCTCAGCCTTAAAAAGATAATAGTTAGTACATGATCAAGAATAATGTACTAACAAAAAGTTCTCAATGTTTTATTTTGCTTTTGTGTATTCCTGTTGACATTCTGAGACTTTGTCAACAAAATATCACAGAGGGATTTATTTATGTTAGTTGTTTCTGTTTAGAATGAGTATTATACCCTTCCCAAGTAAATGATTAATTTGCTGAGTGTTGGTTAGGGAAAGAAAAGGCATTATTAGCAAGTTAAATAATGTGAGTATGATTAAAATGTGAAACTGATTTTGTCTGAAAACAGTGTTTACTTAGTTTCTATGAGACTTTTTTGTTTTTATTTTGAGCTGTGTGAGTACATGAACTATTAAACCAAAAATAAGGCTTACTTTGTATAGCTGGAGGGAATTCTTAAAGTTGTTATAATTTGATGCATTTGCATGGGAATTTTATTTTGATATAATTTCTACCATTTGTTCAAAGATTTGAAATAAGAATACGGTTGAGTGATAGACTAGTAGGTATAGTTTGTGCCTAAAGTCACTCATTAGGTAGTCCAGTGATGCTTCCTAGCATTCTAATTTTTATATGGTCCAGCCAAAGAGTACCCTTTCTATGCAACAGTGAGGCACTAACATCAATCAGAGTTTTATGTTTTCTCTGAACATCATTTCATCACAGAGGAATTTCAAATCACAGTGCTTCTTTTGCTCACATATATGTCTGATTTGTTCTTACTGTTTCTTTTTTGTTGTTGTTGGTTTAACTTGTTTAAAGACTTGCAAGTATGGATTCAAAGAAGATTGGTCTCTTTGGCTGGAAAATGTTTCTGGGTTAATTCAGTCATTCAAGAAATACTTATTAGGCACCTACTATTGCCAGGCACTATACTAGACATTGGGGGTATGAAGGTAAGATTAATACAGTCTCTGTCCTTACAGAGTTTCTTGTCTCATGTGTCTTAGTGACACAATGTCTCAGTTTGATTTTATACTAATAAAACTGCCCTGTTTTCTTTTGATCACTTAAAATCAGCATCTTGATAACTGTCTCATTAAAACTTTCTTAAATTTTTTTCAAATATAAATGACAGAGGATTTACAGTTTCCTCCATTTCTTGACTGGAGAGGTATTCTGTGTTTCTGTGAGACCTAATATTTGTTTATATATGTTTTTTAAATTATACTGCAAAATGGTCAAGTTACTGACAACTAATATGTTTCATAGGGAAGTTCATTTGTGAATAATACAGGAGGGGGATTTTTTAAGAGGAGAATTTTTAAAACTTTAGTTATTAGCATCTATATTTTATGAATCCCCCAAGATAACTAAAAAGGGGTGAGGACTCTATCACAGTTTGTTTGTTTGTTTTTAATTACTGTGTCACAATTATTTATTTATTATTTAATTCGTAAGACCAACTCCAAACTGAAATGACTCTGAGGTAAAACAGATGTGGTTTTAATTCATTTTGTTGATTTATTTTAAAAATCAATAAATGGGGGTGAATAGTGTCACTGCTTCTAAAATATTGTCCTAAATAACCAACCCAGAACATCTTATTTCAGCTCATGAATAGCTGCTCTAAATCTGTTGTATGTTAGACATACTATGAACTACCTCTTCACTTATTATGGGGAAGTTTCCGTAATAAAAGTGTGATAATTAAAGCTCTGATGTCTGTGGTTTGTTTTCTCACTTTCTCCTCTTGTGTTCTGCTTGCTTTTTCTATTGTTTGAATGTGAGTCACTATTTCCCACTTCATGCCTGTTCTTGAAAGCATGTATTGAGGAAACCTGCTGAGATTGCCTTCAGAAGAAAATATGATTTAACCAGAAATGATTGTTACTAGAATCAGTTACTTCCTTGAGAGAGTTTTGATTAACAGAGCAGAGCAACTGCTTTTAAGAACTGGTTCGTATATCCCTTCGTTGGGCAAATATTTCAGTGTCTACTAAATGCTCTGGGGCAATGGTGATTCAGTGGTAGAATTCTCACTTATCATGGAGACCTAAGTAAGATTCCTGGCCAGTGTACCTCATGTGTAGTCAGTCATCCTTCTCTTTCTGTGGAGGCTTGTATGTTGCTATCTTGCTGAACAGGTTTCAGCAGTTTCTAGACTAAGCAGAAGTGGGAGGAAAGGTCTATTTCCAAAAATCAGCCAATAAAAACACCATAACCAATTGTGAAACTGGCACAGAACTGCAACATTCATGCAAGGTGTCACCACCAGTCAGGGGCTAACTTGAGCACAGATACCAACAAAGTTAAGTGTCATCCAGGCAGTTCTGACTCACCGTGTATAGGGTTTCCGAGGCTGTGGGAAGAGAAAGTCTCATCTTTCTCCCGTGCAGTAACTGGTGGACAGTCCAGTGCTTAATCTCTCGAGCCACCACGCCTTGTAACAACCAACTCATAGGGTTTCCAAGGACCGACTGGTGAATTTGAACTGCAGACCAGTACAGTGCTTATCCTACAGCGCTACACCAGGACTCCTATAACAAAGTTATATGCCGTGGAGTGAGCTCCCACTCATAGCGACCGTCTACAGGGTTTCCGAGGCTGTAAATCTTTACGAGAGCAGAAAGCCTCATCTTTCTTCCTTAGAACAGCTGGTAGTTTCGAACTGCTAACCGTGAGATTAGCCTGATTCTAACCACTACCCTACCTAAATACCTCCAACTGTTTTTAAGTGCGGGATCCAGTTGGTTTGACCGCTAGCGGCACTATAGGAGATTTCGAAAGAGCAGCTGGTGGAATTGAGCTGCTGACCTTTTGGTTCGCAGTTCAGTGCTGATCCTACAGCACCACACCAGTACAAATACATCCAACTAGATGAGACAAAACAATTTAAATATAGGTTTGATAAATGCAGTAATGAAGACAAGCAATGGGATTATGTGCGTCCAAATAGGGGCCAACTAATCTAGGGGCAGTTCAGGAAGACTTCAGGGATGATAAGTTTTTTTGACGTATAAATGGGAAGACATTATGTCAGGGGAAACAACAGGTCTGAACGTTCAGAATGGAGCAATGACAGAAGGTGAGGCCAAATAAGTAGCCCTATCGTGGTCCGCAGCCGCCCTTTAAGTTGTTATAAATTTGTGAGGGGCCCCTACGTGGCCTGGCTCAGAGCACTTGGACGTGATTCGCTGTAGCCTCATTTCCAACTAGGGCGTCTGGAAGAACTCACAAAGGATAATGGCTTGCGTGAAGTAACTGAGACAGGAAAGACAGGGCTCACTAGAATTTGTGTATCTTTCTGTCATTAAAAGGAAGGGGGTGGGGAGAGTGGAGACCATCTAAAGATGTCCTTCCGGGGCGTCCAGGCTGCCCTCGTGAAGAATTAAGCAGGTTGATACCGGATGTGTTTTCTTCCAACCCAACTTCCGGTTAGTGCCGCCGCTACCGCGGAACCCTGAACTAGTTCGCTGAGTCTGTGAGTAAGTTCGCAGAGCTTCGGGCAGGTACGAAGGCCTGAGCAAGACGAAAAGGAGGAGGGCAGCACGGCGCGGTTCCTGGGTAGCTAATCTGTTGCTTTGCCCACCTGGTCGTTAGGGCCTTGGCAGGCTTGTTTCAAGGAAACCTGTGTGAGGAGCTGGAGTCATCTTTGAAGCCACCTTGGCATCAGGTTTCAGTTCAGGAGATTGTCCTGAACCCCTGCTGTTAGGTACCAGCCCCTGTCCTGGATGTAGAAGGATAAATCAATCAGGCATCATTACAGGTTGCTCTGGGACCAATAAACTCCGAGGAATACGGAATAATCATAGAAGTAGTATTTGACTTGGGTCTTAAAAAGTCCGTCACTAACTGGAAAAAGGAATCCGAGGCGCCAGTCAATCATTTGTACAAAGATGTATTCAGGCTTTTTCTGTCTGGGCAATGATATACTATTGAAGCAACTTCGAATAGTATATTCGAATATGAAATAGAGAAGTGGGTTATAAAGATAGGTTAGAGCCAGATGGTGGAGAATCGTGTATACTGTGCTAAAGAGGTAGGTTAATCTGACCTGGAGATAGAGGACAGCCATGGAGTAATTAAAGCAGAAGAGCAAAATTTAAGAAAAAATGTTAAGTGAATTCTAGTGACAAGGGGATAGTTTGGAATGTGGTGTCAAGGAGACCTAATGGAAGACATAACAATGTATTGAGTGAAAAGAATGAGGAACTGCATTAGTGGTTGTTGTTAAGTGCCATCGAGTCGGTTCTGACCCATTGCAACCCTGTATAGGGTTTCCAAGGAGCAGCTGATGAGCTTGAACCAGTAGTGGTGGGGAGTAGGAATTTTGAAAATTACATTAAGGTGTTTGATTTGGGATACTATGTTAAATTTATTTGTGGTGGTCACTGCTTGTTACTGAATACTTAAAATTAAGAAAACATAAATTTTAGCAAAGTACATGAACAATAGAAACTGTTGACTTTCTATGTGAGATTCATTGCATTATAATTCAATGTGATAAATGCTATAGAAAATGTATGAAAAATACACTGTGAGATCAGAGAAATGCATTATAATTTTCTAAGTTTTAAGACAGTGGCACAGGGGCTCACTCCTTAACATCCAGATTTAAATTTTGTTTGTTGTTAATGGTTTGTTTTGCTGTCACAGCAGAGGAAAGCATTCCTCAACTTTACATCACTGCATGTGTTTTATTTTGCTTAGATCGTGACCATGGCTGCTGAGTCTGATGTTCTACACTTCCAGTTTGAACAGCAAGGAGATGTGGTTTTGCAGAAAATGAATCTTTTGAGACAGCAGAATTTGTTTTGTGATGTATCAATTTATATTAATGATACTGAGTTCCAGGGGCACAAGGTTATTTTGGCTGCTTGCTCCACTTTCATGAGAGATCAGTTTTTACTCACCCAATCAAAACATGTCAGAATCACCATCTTGCAGAGTGCAGAAGTTGGCAGGAAATTATTGCTGTCTTGTTATACTGGAGCACTTGAAGTGAAAAGGAAAGAACTTTTGAAATATTTGACTGCTGCTAGTTACCTTCAGATGGTTCACATTGTAGAAAAATGCACAGAAGCATTGTCAAAGTATTTAGAAATTGATCTTTCTATGAAAAACAACAACCAGCATACTGACCTGTGTGAGTCCTCTGAGCTAGATGTTAAAAATGAAGAAGAAAATTCAGATAAAGACTGTGAGATCATTGAAATTTCAGAAGATAGTCCTGTAAGCATGGATTTCCATGTTAAAGAGGAAAGCAATGCTTTACAGTCTGCAGTAGAGAGCTTGACATCAGAGAGAAAAGAAATTAAGTCACCAGAGCTGTCTACAGTAGATATAGGTATTAAAGACAATGAAATTTGTATTCTTCGTGTGGAATCTATCGGTACAGCTGGTGTAGAAAATGAGCAGTTTTCACAGCCTTGTACTTCTTCAAAAGCAAACATGTATTTCTCTGAAACACAACATTCACTGATCAATTCTACAGTTGAGAACAGAGTGACAGAAATTCCTGGGAATCAAGCCCAGGACATATTTTGTGACAATACTGAAGGAAGTCATGGTACAGTGAATGAAATTCAGAATCTGGAAGAGAGTTATTCACTGAGGCACCAGTGCCCCAGGTGCCCTCGAGGCTTTCTTCATGTTGAAAACTATCTACGCCACCTTAAGATGCATAAACTTTTCTTGTGCTTACAGTGCGGGAAAACATTTACACAGAAGAAAAATCTCAACCGGCACATTCGAGGACATATGGGCATACGGCCCTTTCAGTGTAGTGTATGCTTGAAAACATTTACTGCCAAAAGTACCCTTCAGGACCACTTGAACATACACAGTGGGGATCGTCCATACAAATGCCACTGTTGTGACATGGATTTCAAGCACAAGTCGGCCCTCAAAAAGCACTTAACCTCTGTCCATGGTAGAAGCAGTGGTGAAAAATTACCAAGGCCTGACCTCAAAAGGCAAAATCTACTATAATTAGAATCATACACCTGCTATGTAAGCCTTACATTGTTCTTTTAACCAAGACTTTTTATACAAATGCATCATTTGTAATACTGCATTTCCCCCTTGTCTTTTGGTTTTATTTTTGTCTGCCTATACGTGTTACTCTATCTAAGCTTCTACTAACAGTTGTAAAGTTGTAGAAGGCATCAAAACTCTGATGGGATTCTCTTTTACCTCATATGTTATAAGTCCCAGTGGCATGTCTAGAGAAAAAGTGTTCCTCTCTTATTAAATTTTCTTGATTTTAGTGATAAAAGGGGTTCAACAGTAATTCTAGATTCTGATTTGGAATCTTAGATGATCTCATTTCAATGAAAAATACAAACTCTTTAAGGAATTAGGTTAACAGTAAGAGATTAAATCTGAAATCATTATGACTGGCTATAAGTCACTTTTAAAAGCTGATAAAAGTAATGAATTTCTAATTTTTTAAATTTTAACGAATTGCTCTTGGATTCTAAAATAAATAGAAAGGACCCTGTTGTTTTAAACTATAAAGAACACAATTCAAATTCACCTGGGAGTAGCAGAATTGCCTTATACATATTCCTTAATTTTATTTTATTGAGTTACTATCATACATATTTTAGAAGTGATAAATTATGTCCCAAGTTTCTTTATTTTATTTAAGACAGTTGCATTGGATAATTTTTGTGACTAGTAAAATTATACCATTGACATGAAGCTAAATATCTAAAAAATTGCTTCTAGAAATTCTAAATTTATGAATGACATGTGCTTTATTGTTTCCTTTTTATTTTAATCAACATGGTAAAATTTACCTCTTTTTGGTGTACAGGTCTGTGAATTTTTACACATTTGTGCATTTGTCACCACAGTGATGTGTTAGAACAGTTCTCTGACTCCTCATAATCCTAATCCCTAGCAACTCCTAATAAATTCTCCATCATTATAATTGTTAACTTTTCCAGAATATTTTATCAATGGAATTATAACTATAAAGTGTCTATGGTAGAAGCTACCAGCTGCTTCAAGGGAGAAAAATGAGGCAGTCTGCTTCTGTAAAGATTGACAGTCTTTGAAACCCTCTGGAGCAGTTCTACTTTAACTATAGGGTTGCTATGAGTTAGAACTAACTCAATGACATGGGCTTGGTTTTGTTTTGGTTTTTTGGTTTGTTAAACTTTTGAGCCTCCCTCTTTGCACAACATAATGTCTTTGAGAGTCATTCATTCATACTGTTGTACTAAAAATGGTTTGTTCCTTATTTTTTTGCTACTTTTAAATCACTGTTATATATTATTTAGCTGTCATTGGATGAACAGTGTAAACATGAGTTGCTGTTAGTGGCCCCCTAAATTTTAGTGGTTTTTTTTTTTTTTTTTTCATTTACAATAATGTGATTGTCATCTGTCAAATGTTGACAAAAGTCTCAACCATACCTAGAATTTTATTCTCTATTTCCAGAATTGTTTTAAAAGTGAAACTATAATTGTATGGTTACTTCTGTTGTTAATTGCCATTGAGTTGGTTTTGACTAACAGCAACCCTGAATAGGGTTTCTGAGGCTGTAAATTTACCTTCTTGTTGTTGTTAAGTGTTGTCAAGTAGATTCTGATTCATAGTGACCCTGTATAAGGGTTTCCAAGGAATAGCTGGTGAGCTTGAATTGCCGACCTTGCAGTTCAAACTTACCTTTTGTTCTTGTTAAGTGCCATCGAGTCGGTTCCGATCCATAGCGACCCTGAGCAGGGTTTCTGAGGCTGTAAATCTTTACGGGAGCAGAAAGCCTCATTCTCCCGTGGAGCAGCTGGTAGTTTTGAACTGCTGACCTTGCGGTTCGCAGCCCGATTCGTAACCACTACGCTTAGTGAGAGTAATATTTCAGATTGTGTTAAGAGCAATTGCTTTCGTATATCCCTGTTGTTGTTAAGTGCCATCGAGTTGGTTCTGACCCATAGCGATCCTGGATAAGGTTTCCGAGGAGTGGGTGGTGAGCTTAAACACCAACCTTGCAGTTCAAATGGCTTTGCAGTATGACGCATTAACCCACAGCGTCCCACCAGGGCTCCCTCATATCCCTAGCTACATACAATATAAAATAACTTTGTTGGTATTGTTAGAACAAAGATTAAAATATATTGCAGGGAAAATCATATTCTCTAAACAGAGGAACTACTATCAGTAACAAACCCTGACATGGATATATCTTATTTGGAAGATGTTCTGTTCCTTCTCTACTTACCTCAGTTAAATGTAGAATTTTTTGCTATATTTAATTTCTATTGAAGGCCTTTCATATTTAAATGTGATACACTTTTGTACCATTTAAAAGAATTTTATTGGTAAAGATTCATGTTGATTGTTATGAATGTTAAATATCTTTTTTGTGATACTTTTGTAAAAAAAAATCCCCTGCACAGAATTTTAGTTATAGAGGAGACTTTAGAGGATCTAGCTTTCCTATTATACAAATGAAGAAACTGATTTTGACACAGGTCACTAGTTAGCCACACTGGACAAGTCACTCTCTTTGAGCTTCTCTTAAATTCAATTGTACAGTTGTAGTGTGCCGTGGAGTCGGTTCCAACTCATAGCGACCCTGCATAGGGTTTCCGAGGCTGTAAATCTTTATAGGAGCACAAAGCCTCATCTTTCTCCCACGGAACAACTGGTATTTTTGAACTGCTGACCTTGGGATTAGTATCCCGATTTATAACCACTGGTCTTGATAATTTGTATGAATGTCTCCAGGACTAAAAGTTTATGGTTTTGTATTATTTAATTTTTTTCAAGCTCCTGAGAACAGAAAAAGAAGAAAAGCAAAAGAAAAGATTTTGTGTCTTTATCAAAGTTTATATTTGAGTACTCTGTTGGAGACAGAATTATTCTCAAGTAAATGGTGTTTTTCTTCCACTTCAAAACATAGCTTGGCCTAAGATTTTCTTTCTCAACTGACCTATGATTGGCTATTTCTAGGCATGGAAACCATATCCCTTTCAGAAGTAATTTGCTTGTGATTGAAGTATTTTTCATTTTGTTTTTTAGGATGACCTTTTTAGAGATAGTGATATAGATGGGAGGGAAAGGGCTAAAGAACAATTAAAAAATGGTTTTCTTTAGAAACTTGTATCTACTATCTTGGATGTTTAAAAAAAAATTACCATTAAAACTAAGCTTAAATTTTATGTGTGCCTTGTAAGATTGTTGTGATTTTTTGTAATGCACTTTGAGACTTTTGCATGGAGGGGTGGGATGTTGTTTTGTGAAAGTCATTGATGTTATTTATTATTATTTATTTCTGTTCATTACCACAGAGTGATCTCAAACATTCCTAGAAGAGTGTCTGTTTGCATGACGGGTCTAAACAATTTCAGGACAATGGAATCTTTTTTTATTTTAATGAAGGTATGGCAAAGTAAAGTAGAAAATTTATTCATTTAAAATATTCTTTTTGTTGTCTCTTTCTGGTATTAAAAAAAAAACAAAAAACCTGCAAGACATGTTTGCATTCAAGCTCTTTCTTTTCTTCATTTATGTATAAGATCATTAAGATCATGAAAATGTAGTTGTTACATTTTTGTAAGAAAAAAATCCTTGCTGTCTTTTTGGATTTAATTATCATGTCTTTACATAAATAATAAACTGGAAGTGGGAATAGAGAGCTTTGTGTTTTGTCTACAGCTGTGAATTTTAAAGGATGAAAGAAATTCTCCTGGCTATTCATTTAATTATTTCTCAACAATTACCTATTTACTGAGTCCCATACAATATGTACCTGTACTAGAAATTAGGTATTCAGACAAAAATACCTGCTTTCATGAAACATTCTAGTGGCACGAGACAAACTGTAAAGAAGTTAAATCAATGTATGTCACATTTTGTAAATGAGTCTGGAGAAACAAAGTGGGTATAGAATGCCAGGAAGAGGGGATGAGATGTAATATTTAATATGGTGGTCAAGCCACCTTTGAAAAGTCCCACTGTCAAATGTATAGATACAGTAACCAACACTTTACAGTTGTTGTTGTTGTTATTAAGTACCGTGGAGTCGGTTCGACTCATAGTGACCCTGCACAGGGTTTCCGAGGCTGTAAATCTTTACGGGAGCAGAACGCCTCATCTTTCTCTTGTGGAACTGCTGGTAGTTTCGAACTGCTGACCTTGAGGTTAGCAGCCCGATTCGTAACCACTACACTATACAGTAGGATGGGAAATTTTTGTTTCGTACCACTGTTGGGAAGTTTTCTGGCATGATAAATTTCATAAAGAGAAAAAAAGAAAAAGGACAATAATGCATGGAAAGAAAAGTGCCTGACGGGACTAATGAATCTGTTAAGAAAAGTACATTGATTTTTCCCTCTCACACAAGCAGTAATAATCATACTTTCTTTTTTCTTTTAAAAGTTAATAGTTTATAGTAGTTAACTTTTTCATTTGTCTTCTAATTTCTGATAGGTTTACTTTCACTGATACTTTTGGATGTCTAGTTTCACATTGGGTAGTGCCTTAAGTTTTATTACAATTCACAGCCATTTTCTTAACTTGTGTTCTTCAGTTTCTTAGTAACAAAGAGTACATAGTACCTGCCCTTTAGGGTTATTTTGTGAGATAAATGATAAATAAAATTAAGATCATAAAAATGAAATATACACGACCTGGCACACTGTGATTCTCATGTTAATTTCCTTATCTCTAGTCCCAGTTTTTAAATCTATATTTTCAAAAGAAAATAATCCCTACCTTACAGATTGTTTTGAAAATTTCTCCAACAAATATTGAGATAATGTATGCCAGAATTTGTGCTTGAATATTGATCCCTGCTAGCTTTTGGAGAGGAGTTCAGAGTTTTCTCTTTAATAAGACAAGGTAGATGGAAGTTCTTTTTAAATAATTATTTTCATTGGGAGATTTTTCAAGTATCTTTGTTGAGGGAAAGGTGCCCTGGTGGAATAATGGGCTAAGCAATGGACTGCTAATCACAAGGTCGACTTAATCCCACTAGCCGCTCAGTGGGAGGGGAGAAAGTCCATGAAAATTTAGTCTTGGAAATCTTAAGCAGTTCTGTTTTACAGCATCTCTCATGAGTCGAAATTGACTTGGTGGCAATGGGGTTGGGATGTAGAGGGATGGAGGGAACGGGTAAACACATATAATTGGAGGAGGGTAGACTCAAGGGCGCTTAACAACACAGGTGTACCAGAATCTAATCAGTGGATGCTGCATTTCTCATGCGAGAAGTCAAGACATTTGCTTCTAGTGCCAATCAGGTTGACTAAAGGGACTTATGAATGTGCAGGGAGTTTCCCAATAGCCCTTTCGGCTTACCGAAGCCTTCTAACAGCACTTCCCACAGTGCTCTAGGTCTCCCTCGACACGTGATGAGGGTGGATAGGCTCCTCTAGAGGAAAGCTAAAGCGTAATTTAGGTGACGAACAGGGGTTCTTCCACCGTCCCAACTCCGGGCCTACTGTGATCTCGCGTGAGGTAGGGAGTATCTTCTCGCGAGAACTAAGTCGGGATCCCTCCAGGTCCGCCTCCGTGGTGAGAAAGAGGCGGAGGTGGAGGGAGGAGGAGGAGGCCCCGTCGCGGCCTTAGCCGCCGCCAACGGGGCTGTCCCTGTAGCTCCCGATGGAGTTTGAGGTCGTGGAACCGCCGCCGAGCTCTGCCCCGGCGAGACGAGGCGCCTCCGTCGCCGAGCCGCGCCGTCGCGGGGCTCCCTGGAGCGGCCCTTAGCGACTCCACCCGGGCCCCCTCAGGTAGGGCGGGGGCGGGCACGGTGCGGCTCGGGCCCTAGCCCGGGTCTCCGGTCCCCAGCCCCTGGCGGTCGGGAGGGAGAGTGGCCTCCGTTCGGCGCCCTGTGTTCTCCTGGCGCCCCTCATGGTCGGGCACTGAGGGCCGCACCTGACACCCGACGCTCCGAAAGCCCGGAGCTTGAGGAGGCCCCTCGCCCTGGCAGGGCAATTTCGATGGCGGAGCTGGCAGCGCAAATGGCCACCTCCCTTCGACACTGACCGAGAGGGACGCTTCTGACCCCTAAGGACCCCACCCAGGCAAAGGCCAGGTTCCCCTTTTCCATTCCTACACCAGTTAATAAGAGGGGCGTTTGGAGAAGGTCTTCAAAACCTAATGCTCTCCTCTTTCGGTTTTCTGCCCTGGGGCTTCCGGAGACCCCACCGCTGGGATGGTGGAGGTGATCTAAGTATAAATAGGGACCCGGGGCAAACAATGCCCGGGGAGGGCTTAACCTCGGAGAAGGGAGATCACCGGACCGGAGTGCTTGCACTGAAGATGTAACTAGAAGCAACGGTATGGACCCGAGGCAGGGCATTCTGCTGTGGCTTTCTTTGCCTCTTTCATTTTTCCTTCTTGGGGAACCCTCTTGAGGAGGATTCTTCCACCATCTTAGAAGAATGGTAGAAAGCATCTTTGTTTCTTAGAGAAGCAGCTCCACTTTTCTCCGGCCTTAGCTTTCAGGAAGGGAAATGATGAGGGTAGCTTATATTTTCATCTTTCAGTTCACAGAAGATGAGCTTATGATACCCGCAGATCGAGCCTTGACACATAAATAATCTCAAGTAATCACTGACATAGGTAGGTCTAATCCAGTGATTTCCAACCTGGTTTTTGTTTTTCACTACCTAGGGTTCCTTCTTTTAATTCCTACGTTCCCCCTGACCCCCCTGTGATTGCAACGACTTTGTATCCCAAATAAAATGTGTATTTTAAATATTACCTACCCCCCCCCATCACCCCCGTTTGTGCCTTAGTCAAACTTGTAAATTCCAATAGGAACTTTTAACTTGAGAGGGCTAATGTTATTGCGCCAAATTGCTATAATTTCACACAAAAGCAAAGAAACATGCTTTTTGTTAGCCTGTGTAGCCTCATTATGATTAAATATAGAGTACAAATTTAGTTAAGACTTTTTGAACCATTGAGAACAACTTTTTTTTTTTTTTTTTAATCTTTTGTCTTTAAAACTACACCACTGTTCTCAATTCACATCCTTTCCTTATTTCGTTTATTTCCACGTTCAATACTTGAAGAGAGTGATACTTGTTAAGGACCATTTTTCAGTATTGCCATCTTTGTTGATTTGAGGGATTCATGTTGTCTAAATTTTAAAGTTTGGAAGATTGCTGGAACAAAATGTTTGGCCTATGTTCCAGTCATGTTTGGAAAAAAAGTAGATGCTGCAATTCAAAGTCATTTATACTTTGAGAATTTAATTGTAGTCGTGTTCATGAATGACACCTTTTAGCTACTCTTGATCTGTTATTACAATTGTATTAAGCTGACATGTAAGAAGACTTATGTGTCATTTGTTCATATGTTTTCATTAATCCACTTTCTGCTTTTGTAATTTGCTGTGTCTTTCAGTTTGAAAAAAGTCAACGAAAGTTTCCTTTCTGGCAAAAGCAATTTTTTTCTTAATTCAGGTTTTTGCATTCATAACCAGAACTTATACATTGTATGCAATACCTAAGAATGCTAAATAGCCAAAACCAAAACCATTGTCATCAAGTCATTCCAACTCATAATGACTAACAAGGTCATATAATAAGTCTGCTTTATATGTTTCACTTTCTGGAAATGGAAAAAGGAAGCATGTGATAAAATAAGGTTAGCTGAAATTTTTTTAAATGTTGATGTTTTGCATCCAGTTTCATGAGTGTTATATGTTGCATCTTTATAGGCAAGGGTTTTCTAGTTCTGTGAAAGACTTTTTAAATTTGACTTTCACTTAAAATTCTTAATAAAAGTGATTTTGAGTTGTCAGTAATCTTAAGTGCTCTAGAGCTGCACTATCCAATACTAGCCACTAGCCACATGAGGCAACTGAACACTTGAAGCATGTTTAGTCTGTGTGATGTAAGTCTAAAATACACACCTGTCTTGGAAGACTTAGTGTCAAAGGGTTGAAAAGATCTCATTTATAATTTTATATACTGATTACATGTTGGAAAGATACTTGGGATAAATGGGGTTAAATAAAATATATTCTTAAAATCAACTGCACTTGTTTGTTTTTTAATGTGAGTACAAGCAAATTTTAAATTATATATGTGGCTCACAGTATATTTCTGTTAGATACTGCTGTACTAGAGGATCACAACTCTTCCCAGAAATAAATTATCTGCATAAAAGTAGTTAAGTGCTGCTAGTCGATTCCGACTTATAGCGACAGTATAGGGTTTCTGAGGCTGTACATCTTTGCAGGAGTAGAAAGTCTCATCTTTCTTCAATGCAGCAGCTGGTTGGTTTGCACCTCCGACCTTGTGGTTGGCAGTCCAGTTGTACAGAGCTACCAGGCTCCCCTGAATAAAAGTAGACACATGAAAACAAAAACTTCCTGACAGAGTATCCTGTTAAAAATCAGAATTATCAAAAGGTGAAGAACATTTTGATAATAGAAGACTAAAGATATCCAGTGGCCATTATTTGATAGGCAGAGTTAATAATCAGATACTATCTTGAAAATAAGTACTGTTCAAGTTTAGTTTTCACTAAAGAAGCAAAATTTTGTTGGTTATATTAGTTAAAATAGAAAGTTATCCCATTATTGTCATATCTGCATTAGAAGGTTTTAAAAATTGAATCTCATACTTAAATATTTAAAAACTGAGTTAAACACTGCTGTGGAATTAAGATGTAAACTTGAGTCATATATCTTCCCTAACTAGAGTGAAGTCACAAATAATAGAGTCTTTACAATTGTGATTCAGCTCTTTTTTTTTTTTTTTTTCTCTGATTCTCTGGATGCTGTTTGTACCTTTGAGTTTTAGAGCTTACAATTTCTTTTTACTTTTTTGGTTAGAACCTAAATTCCTCTGAAAGCAAAAATCCATTGCCATCAAGTCAATTTCAATTGATAGTGACCCTGTAGGACATGGTAGAACTACCCCATAGAGTTTCTGGGCCTATAATCTTTATGGGAAGGAGCCCTGTAGCTTAGTGGGTTACAAATTAGGCTAATAACTGCAAGGTCAGCAGTTTGAATTTGCCAGCCACTCTGACAGCGAAAGATGAGGCTTTCTATTCATAAAGATTTACAACTTCAGAAACCCTGTAGAGGGGCACTGTGAGTTGGAAATCACTCCACAGCACACAGACAGCCACCACCACCAATTTTCACATGAGCAGACTGCTACATCTTTCTCCTATGAAGTGGCTGGTGGTTTCCATTACCAATCTTCCAAGTGTTTTACCAAGAAGCCAAGCACTTAACCACTGCATCATTGGGGATCCTAAATTCTACCAGTACTTCGAAATAGTTTGAAGCCCTGAATTCTACCTTCAAAGTCAAATTTGTATGTAAGTTGGTAAAGTTAGGTACAGTTCATACCTAACATCAGTTTGTCTAGTTTTGTCTTAAGTTTATAGTACATAGTTGCCTTTCTATGCATAAAGAAATACTCCCAGATACACTAAAACATCTTTAGCATAATAATACAGTGATAATAATTATAACATTTTGATGCATGTCACAAAGTGTTGTGCCTGTTTGTATTGTAAACAATTGTATATAACTTAAGTTTTCAATAAAAACTTTACAGGGATTGGCTCAACTACAGGTTGTACGTAAGTCAGATGTTCATAACCTGGGGACTGCCTGTATAGTCCATTTCAGTCACTTAAAATCTTTACATGGATGAACTAGAATAAAAATTGATCATTTAAATTAACATACCTGAGCCCTAAGCTCAGTACAGTGTTTGCATTTATATACCTAAGCTCAGTTCAGTATTCACATTTTTATAAACACACATAATTATAAAATTATTTTTTCCTTATTTAAAGTGAAAAAGGCATAAACTTTATTCTGGCATTTAAAAATCAGGTGCCATAGTCTTGAATTGACAGTATAGTGAACTAATAGAAAATGAAAGTGCTTATGCGTATACAATTTGCTCTTAATAATGCTATTTATAATTTGTATCGTAAGATGTCTTTTGTTTTTTCTCTTTTAGCATTCATATATCTTATTCTTCCCATTTTATGATTTAGTATTCATAGCAAGGAACTTGTAGCCTGAACATTTTCTTGAGTTAAAAATTGTTAGGGCCTATTTCTAGTTGAGTGTTTCTTTTATTTTCTATCCTTAAATTTTAGCAACTGAAACTAATTAATAGTTTAAATGTTTTTATTAAATAGTTCTTTAAAGTATCAAGAGTTGTGGGCTTTTTGTCTTGGGAGTATCTTTTAAGATGATTACTTCATTATTAACTATAAAGGTTTTTATTAGCAATTTAGGTTTCCATAGACTCAAAGACTCTGGTAACATAGTGGTTATGAATTGGACTGCGAACCGCAAGGTCAGCAGTTCAAACCTCCCAGCTGTTCCATGGGAGAAAGCGTTCTGCTCCTGCAAAGATTTATAGCCTCGTATACCCTGTACAAGGTAGCTGTGAGTCGGCACACAGCCACCACCAGACTCAGAGAAATTTTACTATAAAATGTATTACTACAAATCTAAAAGGTTTGCAACTTGATAATGATCTTCTTAGCTGTTCATGGTTCATTTAGATGCTTCTCTTTGTTAATAAATTAGAATAATTGGCTTTTAATCATTTTTGATAATTAAAAATGTTTTCTAGTAAAAATTTACAAGGCGCCTTTTTTATAGAAATAAGTGTTCAATTTTGGCATCACAAACTAAGCATTTTTTGGAGTCCTGGTGTGATGCTGTAGAATAAGCACTGGAATGCTTACTACAAGGTCAGAGGTTCAAGCCTACCAGCTAGCTACTCCTCGGAAACCCTACGCTGGGTCACTATGAGTTGGAACCTACTCAGCAGCACTTAACAAAAACAACCACAGCTAAGCATTTTAGTGGACTTTATAAGTTTCTTCCATGCGTTAGGAAAACGTTGCCCTTTTGATTTTGAATGATTGACCATTCCATGGTGAGCATATCTTACTGATGTCCTCATCCACCCCCTCCACCCCACCTCCCTTTATAAGCCTATATGGAATCCTGATTAAGATAAGTACTGGACTGCTAACCACAAGGTCAGTGGTTCAAATCCACCAGCCACTTTTAGGAAACTCGGGCAGTGTTTCATTCTTCTGTGCGTAGGGTCGCTATGAGTCAGTACCCACACGATGGCACCTAATAACAACAACAACATACAGGGTTTCTGTGAGTCAGAAATGACTGGATAGCATGTAACAACAACATAAACCTGTCTGCTGATTGACTGAATAAACTTTTTAAAAAAAACTTTTTATTGTGAATTGAGTGAAGGTTTACAGACAATATCATCGATTTTTTGCATACAACAAATTGCATACCTTGCCTCACCTCAGTGATTGCAATCTTCTCCATGTAACAGCAGTTATGTCACTTGTTCCCTGTAGTTCTGTTTCAACTCCAGCCCCTTTTCCCATCCCTTCTCAACTTTTTCCTTAGGTAAAGGCTGCCCTTTTGATTTTGAATATTGGCTATTCGATGGTGAGCATATCTTACTAGTGGTGGTGTCCCCTATAATATATGCATATTTACTTCTTGGCTAAAAATTGGACCATGAAGGTAAGTTCCTTTCCATGATAGCAAACCTTTCATTTTAGAAAAAAATGTTTTTTCAAAAAGAAGAAAAGATATTTGCTCACAGGCATTTTTCTATGTTATTTTTCCAGTTTTCAATCGTGTATATATATTTTCCCAAACTATGTTCATAGTATAAATAAAAATTTGTTTTTTATCTGCTTAGAATTATGAGTATTTTATTCTCCAGTAGATTCCTCATTGGATCTGATACTTCTTACTAATATATAGGTTTCTCTAGCTTTTGGAAAGTAGAGCATTCATCTGAAATCTTTCATAAATCAGAGTGCTAAGAAGCAGTTACCATTAATATGTATGGGAATTTTTTTTGAGTGTTTCTAGACCAAAAAAATAACATACCAAATAACACATAAAATCTAAAATAACACTAACATAGTGTTCAAAGCTGTGGTGTCTTGATGCTGATATGTTGAGTGTAGTTCCCAGGGAAGATGCTTAGTGACCCTACTCTTGATGTTTGTCAGAGTGCACACTGCCTCTTTCATGAGGAGCTGCAAAAAAATCGCTAAACACTTTTTTTTTTTTTTTACAAGCCCCGTTCACCCCACCCTCACCCCCACCTCACCCCACTCCGCCATAAAAGTGAAAATCCTCTTGGAATTTCTTTCAGTTAATAGAAAAAGGTACTAATGTAGGTCTTTTGTAGAAGTGAAGTGGTGTAAAGAATATCTTGAAAATTTTAATAATCTGGTAGATTTCTTTGAGTTTGCTTTGGCACTGTATCTTGTGGTTAGCATCATTCTTTTATTGACTTTTTTTCACTTTAGCATGTCAAAACAAACTGTTCTATCATTTCAATCTTACACATTTATTAATACCTCAGTTAGCTTCCTGTTAAGTTCTTCCTAGAGATTTTCTTTATGACGCTAACTTGGTCATTCAGATGATATTCTTCACATCTAATAGTTTCCAAAGTTCGCTAACTCTTAGACTATATTTATTTATTACTATCATTTATTTTGACTGTGAGAACAAATTTTTCTATTTTGTGGATTGAATGAAGGTTTACAGAACCTATCAGTTTTACATTCAACAAATTATACACTTCAGTTCATTTGATTATTACAATCCCCTCAGTTAACTGTATTTACCTCTATTCCCTTTAACTCTTGGACTCTTCCGTGTTCCCTCCCCTACCTTCATCTTCTGCCAAGTTCCCTTTTGTATATTTCCTTTCCTGTCACCCAAGTTACTCTCTAGCCAATGTATAATTCTCCCTTTTTTCTCACCTCTGTCAACCATCCTAGAATTTTTTTTTTAGCATAAAAATCTTTTCTTGACTTTTTATGATAGTGGTCTCATACAATCTTTAGCCTTTTGTGATTGACTAATTTCACCTGACCTAATGTCCTCCAGCTGCTCTTTTGAAACCCTGTACAGGGTCGCTATGGGTCAGAACTGACTCGATGGCACTTAACAACAACAGTGTTCTCCAGTTTTCATAGATTCATTGTAGTATTCTAGTGTGTGTTAAGGTTTGTTTAACATTATTCTGTTGCTGGGCATTTAGGCTATTTCCATTTTTTTGCTATTGTGAATAGTGCTGCAGTGAGCATATTGTTAAGTGCAGTTTAGTCATAGTGACACTGTATCAGGTTTCTAAGAAGCAGTTGATGGATTTGAACCACCAATATAATGGTTAGTAATCTAGTGCTTATCCAACAGCGCCACATAAGGATTCCTGCAATGACCATAGGTGTGCATATATCTAACTGTATTATGACTCTTTATTTCTTGAGGATATATACCAAGTAGAGAGATTGCTGGGTCATACAGTATTTCTATTTCCAACCTTTTCAAGAAAGCTTAGGCTATATTTTAATGTCTTTGGGATAGTAGTTATCCAAGGGGGATATTTTTAAAAGTAAAACAAAACCTAGCAATACAAAGTAGTTTGTGTTCCTAAAACTGATGATTGTGGTGGTGGTAAGTTCTGTCGAGTCAGTTATGACTCATAGTGACCTTGTATAGGGTTTCCAAGGATCGGCTGGTGGATTTGAACTGACAGCTTTGTGGTTAGTAGTCCATTGCTTATCCTCTAGTTGCCACACCAGGGATCTAAAAATGGAATATGAGAAGTCAGTCTGCTTGTTTGATGTCATTAAAAGAAGTATGTGAAAGCTTTGATAACTGTTATATGAGCAACCAATATAAATAGCAGGTTTAATTAGAACATTGTTATGCTGTTGATTCTGGACAAATTCTCAAAAAATTAATTCAACAGATTTAAAAATGCAAAGCATATAAAGTTATTCAGATTTTAGGTTCTGAAACATTTAACAATGAAATGTTAATGATGAGTAGGTGGTTAATTCTTACTTTTATCCATTTCTAGCTTACAAAACACTACACAGCAAAATAATGATCTGCTAGACTGCTAACTGGAGCATCCAGCTTCCACAATGCCTGTGCAGGCAGCTCAATGGACAGAATTTCTGTCCTGTCCAATCTGCTATAATGAATTTGATGAGAATGTGCACAAACCCATCAGTTTAGGTTGTTCACACACTGTTTGCAAGACCTGTTTGAACAAACTTCACCGAAAAGCTTGTCCTTTTGACCAGACAGCCATCAACACAGACATTGATGTGCTTCCTGTCAATTTTGCACTTCTCCAGTTAGTTGGAGCCCAGGTAAGCTTCCAAGATTTTTCTAAACTGCTATGTATAATAATTACTGAATTTTATCTTTAAAGGGTACATAATATAGTGTTATTTAAAGAATATAAAATAAATATTATCAATGTATTTTACTTTATTTTTATGACTATATACTGAAAGATTGTCCTGTATAATCTTTATACAAAACCATAAATTCCTGTTACTTTTATTTTGTGTGTATGTGTGTTCAATATTCAGTCAAAATTTATGTTAAGTGATTTTGATAAAGACATTTTTATACAAATCATTGCATTTATAATATTTTTTCATTACTTGCTATGGGAAGAAATGTATCAAAGTTTTGACCAGTTTCAACCAAATGAAACCCTTATTTGAAGTTTTTTGTTACTCTTTTTAACTTTACTTGACTTTTAAATAACACTGTAAATGAGAAGCTCTATTAGCATCTATATATAGTTAACCATTTACTAGAGTATCGGTTATAAGTGCTACATAATTTTTTATGCTCATGTACTGTAAAATGAGTATTACATGTTTATAATCATTTTAATAAATCATAGAAGGGCCTTAGATTTTATTACTTGAATTTAATTAAGACCTACTTTGTTCATCTATTATTACTAATTCTAACCGTATTCAGGTACCATTATCCCCATTTCCAGGTCAGAAGTAACATGAAATTCTTTACTTCATGTACTACATAATAAGTAAGAAAGTAAGAATTTTTCTGATTAATTACTTACTCTAAAATTCAGTGAACCAAAATGTTTCATTCCATTGGTGTTTTGGTATTTGAAGTTTTCCTTTTAAAATACAAAATTTATTATAACAAAGGTAGCTTCTCATATCAGGGTTGTTGTTGTTAAGTGTTGTTGAGTCGGTTCTAACTCATAGCGACCATATATAGGATTTAGAAGGAGCAACTGGTAAGTTTGAACTGCCAGTTCACAGTCCAGTACTGATCTTACAGCACCACATCAGGAGTCCATAATAATATTGTTGTTAAGTGCCATTGAGTCAATTCCAACCCATAGCGACCCTGTATAGGATTTCCGAGGAGCAGCTGGTGAGCTTGAACTGCCAACCTTGCAATTCAAACGGCTTTGCAGTCTGGCGCATTAGCCCACAGTACCATACCAGGACTCCCATTTATGTAACATTTTCTATAGTTCTGGTATGACACTGTAGGAAAAGCACTTTACTGCAAGGTTGGTGGTTCAAACCCACCAGCCACTCCTAAAAAATATACAGGGTTGCTGTGAATATGAGCTGAATCAAAGACATTTATCAACAGTAGCAATAGGTCAGATAAGGAGCTCTGGTGGCACTTTTAGGATGAAAAACTAACCACAAGGTGGGTGATTCAAAGCCACCAACTACTCCTTAGGAAAAAAATGAGGCTATCTGCTCCTACCTGGAGCCCTGGTGTGGCACTGTGAATAAATTCAGTGGACTGTGGGTCAGAACTGACTCGACAGCACTTAACAACAACAGTCTGTTCCCGCCAGCTGCTCCTTGAAACCCTATGCAGGGTCTCTCTTAGTCAGAACTAACTTGATGACACTTAGCTTTACAGTCTCTGAAATCTAATATAGGGCTGTTATGAATCAGAATTGACTCGCTGGCAGTGAGTTTGACATTGGAATTTTATAGGTCAAGTAAAGAGCCCTTGTGGCTCAGTGGTTTTTGTGCTTGGCTACTTATTAAAAGGTCAGTGATGTGAACCCACCAGCTGCTCTGGGGAAGAAATATTTCACAGTCAGCTTCCAAAAAGATTGCAACCTTAGAAACCCTATGGGACATTTCTATGCTGTCTTATAAGATTACTATCAGTCATAATCGACTCGATAGCAGTTCGGTTTAGTTTTATAGGACATATTGTGTCATGCCCTTTGTTAATGTTACTATAATTGGTCCTTAAAATATTCTGTAGGCCTGTACAGTGTGGTTTCTAGTACCTCTTAGACCTCATCCCCTTCAACTGCTGTCCTTACTCATTTTTCTTAAGCCACACTGGTCTCCTAGCCAGTATCCCTCCTCAGTACTCATAGCGACCTTGCATAGGGTTTCTGAGGCTGTAAATCTTTACGGGAGCAAAAAGCCTCAGCCTCATCTTTCTCTTGCAGTTTGTAGTTTCAAACTACTGACTTTGAGGTTAGCAGCCTGACTCATAACCACTATGCTAATAGTTATGTGGTGGCTGTTACTCTCTGCTTAGAATTCTCATTATTCCCCCACCACTTTCAAGCCATTCATATGCTCTCAGGGAGGCCTATCCTGACCACTCCAGTTAAAATGCTAAAACCCCATTTTAGCATTCCCACTTCCCCTTATCCTTACTGTATAATTTTTTTACTGATTATTTTTGAACATACTATGTAAATTATTATTATGTTTTTTATTGGCTACTTCCCCTCCTCTCCACTAGAATATAATTTGTATAAGGGCAAGAATGTTTGGCTGTTACTCACTGATATTCAAGTACCTAAAACTGCCTGAAACGTGGCAAACACTCCAGGAATATTTGTTGAATTTAATTTTTATAATAGTTCTGTGAAATAAAGGGTTTCACCTTCATTGTGGAGCAGGTCAGCACTTTACTCAAGATCCTTGAAGTGGCAGAGCTCTGCAATATCTGAGTTTTGACCTTTGATTCAGTACACTGAGGGACAGACCATAAGCAGTATATACAATAAGTAAGTCCTGGTTTGATGCTGTAGGATAAGCATTGGACTATTTACTAACTGTGAGCTCAGTAGTTCAAACTACCAATTGCTCTTCAGAAATGCTGTACAGAGTTGCTATGAGTCAGAACCAACTTGATGACACTTAACAACAATAATATAGTAAGAAGGTATTAAATACTATGAGGGAAAAAAAATCTGTTGCCTTTTCCCCCTTACTTTTATTTTCAAATACTTAGAAAAGTTACAAAAATAGCTTACAAAGAACCTGTGTAACTTTTCCCTGCTTCCCCAAATGCGAGTATTTTTTATAATCATAGCAGAGTTATCTAGCCCAAGAAATGAGCATTGATGCAATACTGTGAACTGCTTGCATTTCCTTCACTTCATTAATCTACCCAGTTCCAGCTCTTAGGTATAATATTCTTGATTCTTGGGAAATAGGTTAAGTATCTGGTTTTAATTTTACTTAAATGGTTTTGGTCCATTATCTCTCCATATTATAATTTTGTACTCATCAAGGTCACCATCAGGTTTATAAATAATAGCTGTGTGGTCTAGAGAATGTATTTTTATAATTTTTCTCTTTTCTTTTTTTTTAGGTACCAGATCACCAATCAATAAAGTTGAGTAGTAACCTAGGTGAGAACAAACACTATGAAGTTGCAAAGAAATGTGTTGAAGATTTGGCACTCTACTTAAAACCACTAAGTGGAGGAAAAGGTAAATTCAGATTAATGGATTTTGTCTACTTTGTTTATGCCCAGTTAATGATGCAAGTGTGAAAAATGAGTCTGCTGAAGAGAGATCTTGGAAAATGTTTTTGAATGAAAGCAATCTATTATACTGCTTTCTGAAAACAATGTTACTAATTTAAGATTCTTCAGGTACCACATGTTGAGAGTTATATAATGTTTATGTTCATTGATTAAATTCACAGTATTATAGCAGAATATATAATTTGATAAGTCCTATTAAAATAACTTCTTGTGTACTGAATATTAGTTCAATCCTTCATTAAAACCTTATGGAATATTTAATGGTTATATAGTCACTGCCTGCCTTCATGGGGCCCAAAATATTCTGGGGAGATGGGCATATGACTATAGTGAAGTATTTTGAAGTGCTGTGATAGAAGCCAAATATTTTTCCTTTATCAGTGCATACCCAGTGATTAACACTGTTGTTGGTGGTGGTAAGTGCCGTCAAGATGGTTCCAACTCACAGCAACCCTGAATAGGATTTCTGAGGCTTTAAATCTCATCTTTCTCCTTAGGAGTGACTGGAGGGCTTGAATCACAGATCTTGTGGTTCGCAGTTGGGTGTTTATTATATGGAGCCACGAGGCTCCCTAATACACATATTTATTTAGGTGTAATAAATATTTGTTGAGTGAATTAGAAATCAAGTATTTATTTTGTACTTGTGTATTTTGCACTGTTGTATATTTGTGGTAATGTTTTCCTTGAGAAACTTACCTTGACCACTGCATTCATTCACTTAATTCTTCAGAGCATGGCTAAGTGCCAGCCACTAAAAAAGAAGGGAGAAACAGTAAATAATAAATTTTTTAAAAGACAATGTAGTATATTGTAAACGGTAATTGTTACAGAAAAACACAATATGATTAGAAGGATCATAAATGTAAGTGGGGTAAAAGAAGGATGCCTTTGCAATTTTAAATAGAGTGTATATATCAAGATGATGATTTTTGAGCAGTGACTTGAAAGAGATGAGGTACTTCGCCTTTTAGGTTCCTGGGAAAAGAGTGTTTTAGGCAGAAGGGAATATGTAATGCAAAGTCCTCTATGCATGCCTAGTTTCTTCAAGGAAAAGGAGTAGAGTTTTCCTGGACTAGTGTAATTGAAGGGAAGACTAGTATAAGATAAAATGAAAAGGAAATAATGAGACCATAATAATGTATGGCTTTATAAACCACTTTTAAAGACTTGTGCTTTTATTTTGAGTGAAATTGAGGAATCATTGCAGGGTTTTGAGCAGAGGAGTGAAAAGATCTAACTGATGTTTTTAAAGACGACTGGCTATGCTGGGAGGAATTCAGGGTAGAAACATGGTGGTATATTAATAAAAATTTGGGACAATGTTAATACCAGTGGAGGTTTTGAGTAGAATGGTCATTGTGGATATATTTTGAAGACAAGAGGATTTCTTAAATGATTAGATGTGTGGGGTTTGCCAGCAAGAGCAAAGTTAAGGATGAGTGACACTGCACTTGAAAAGAGGGGTTGCCATCTACTGAGACAGAGTATTGCAGGTAGATCACATTTAGGTAGGAATGTAGAGAATTCGGTTTTGGTCACATTAAATTTAAGATGTTAAATTTTTATTGGGAACATGGTAGCTTTATAGGTTAAGCAATAGACTGTGAACCACAAGGTTGGCAGTTTGAGTCTTTCTGTTCCCGTAAAGATTCACAGCGTTGGAAACACTATACAGGATCGTTGTGAATCAGAACTGACTCAGCATCACTTAACCATCATTATTTGGATGCTATCAAGTGTTCAATTAGGATATCTGAGTTGTTTGTTAAGGGATGAGGGTTAGGGGTTGTAACTTTGGGAGTCATTGGCATGTAGAGGTATTTAAGGGGATAAGAATAGTTGAGATTAAGTTGTGAATGTAGATTGAGAAGAGAACAAGGATGGGGTCCTGGAGACCCTAAAATACTAAGAGACCAGGGAGAAAAGGTGAAATCAGAAAGAAGACTGGAAATAAGAGGGGGAGAAGTCAAGAAAATGGGTGTTCTGGAAACCAGCTAAAGTGTATGCAGGAATAAGGAGGATCAACTGTATTGAATCTGTTAAAAGGTCAAGTAAGGTAAAGATTTTTTAAATGATCATTAATTTTAACAAACTGTAGAGGTAATCATCTTGACAAGTGACAGTAACAAGACAATCTGATTGGAATAGATTTTAGAGATTATGAAGCAAGGAATTGGAGACATTGAGTATTCACAACCCTTCTCTTGAGGATTTGCTACAAAAGGATTTGCTTTCTGCGCCAGCAAAAATTTACAGCCTCGGAAACCCTACACAGGGTCACTATAAGAGAAGAAACAGAGCAGGGCTGTCAGGGAAAGAGAGATAATTAGTATTTTTTTATTTTTTAGATGGATGCTTGTTCTTTCTTGCTGATGATGCAGTTGATCCAAGTAGAGGGGAAATAGATGATGTGGAACAGGGATGATAATGTGGAAGAATTGCTAGATAAAAATCTTTGAATGTTGTTAGGTGCCATCGAATTGGTACCTCTCATAGGAACCTTATGCACAATGGAATGAAACATAGCTGGGTCCTGTGCCAATTTGGCAATCATTACTATGCTTAAGCCCATTGTTGCTGCCACTGTGCCAATCCATTCTGGCTGTACTGCGAACATAGATTTTGTTTGTTGTTCTGGCAGTCCATGGTACTTTTAATATTCTTCTCCAGCACCATAACTGAAATGCATCAATTCTTCTACATTCTTCCTTATTCATTGTCCAACTTTCACATGCATATAAGGTTATTAAAATACCAATTGTTTGGGTCAGGCGCACCTTAGTCCTCAACTTTGCTCTTGGATACTTTAAAGAGGTCTTGTACAGCAGATTTGCCTAATGCAATATATCATTTTATTTGTGACTGCTGCTTCCATGAGTGTTGATGGTTGATCCAAGCAAAATGAAGTCTTCTGACAATTTCAGTCTTTACTCGATTTATCTTTATTTATTGGTGTAGTGAGGATTTTTGTTTTTGTTCCGTTGAGCTGCAACCCATACCGAAGGCTGTGGTTTGTAATCTTCATCAGTAAGTATTTTAAGTCGTCTTCGCTTTCGGCATGCAAGGTTGTATCATCTGCATATTTCAGGTTGTTCATGAATCTTCCTCCAATCCTGATGCTTCGGTCTTCTTCATATTATCCAGCTTCTTAGATTATTTGCTTAGCCTACAGATTGAGTAAATATGAAAGGATGCCTGGTGCACATCTTTCCTGAATTTAAAACATTTATTGTTCTCATTTTCTGAACAAATGACTGCATCTTGGACTGTGTACAGGTTCTTCATGAGCTGTATTAAGTGTTCCGGAATACTCATTTTCCATAATGTTGTCCGTAGCTTGTCATGATCCACAGTTTAAAGCCTTTTGTAGTCAATAAAGCACATACAAACTTTTTGGCATTCTCGGCTTTCAGGCAAGATCCGTCTGAACCCGGCCTGAGTCTCTGGCTGTTTTCTGTCAGTGTGTTGCTGCAGCTGTTTCTGAATTATCTTTAGCAAAGTTTTACTTGAATGGAATATTAATAATATTGTCCAATGATTTCTTCCTTCTGTTGGATCGCCTTCTTTGGAATGGACATAAATTTGGTTTTCTTGCAATCAGTCGGCCAGGTATTTGTCTTCCAGATTTCTTGTCATAAATGAGTGAGTGCCTGCAGTGCTGCATCAGTTTGTTGAAAGATGTCTGTCAGTTTGTATTCTATCAATTCTCAGGGCCTTAGCCTTGTTTTTTGCGAATGCCTTTAATATGCCTTGGACTTAATTTGTTCAGTACCATTGGCTCCTAATCATATGCTATCTCTTGAAATAGTTGAACATTGACCATTTCTATTTGCTACAGTGACTTTGTGTATTCCTTCCATTGGCTTTTGCTGCTGTATGTATCATTTAATATTTTGTCCATAGGATCCTTCAATATTGCAAGTTCAGGATTGAATTTTTTCTTCAGTTCCCCCAGCTTGAGAAATGCTTACCGTATTCTTCCTTTTGGTTTTGTAACTCCAAGTCTTTATTTGCATATTTCATTATAATATTTGACTTTTGTTTTCTCTAGCTGCCATTTGAAATTTTCTGTTCATCTCCTTTATTTACTTCCTCACTTCTTCCATTGTCTTTAGCATCTTTACGCTGCATTTAGAGTCTCTCTTAACATCCATTTTTGTCTTTGCCTTCTTCCTTGTCTTCTTTTTTTTAAAAAGTTCTTGTGAATTGAGTGAAAGTTTGCAGGACAGATTATCAGTTTTGCATTCAACAAATCATATTTTGTTTCATTGCAATGCTTACAATCCCTTCCATGTACCATCAATCAGTTAACAATATTTGCCTCTCTTCCCTGTCCCCCATTTTTTTTTTTTTTTTATGTATATACACACAAAACAGAAAATATATATTCATTTAATGTCCAAAGGACATGTTTTGCAAGCGAGCCTCCTACCTGCAGATACACAGCCTTTCACAGTCCATGGGCCTTGGAGTTCTCAACTGCACTTTCTCTCCATGTCATTATGTCTGTCACCATCTCTGCTGTTGCCAGGTTAGAATCCCATGAGCCACTCATGCTCTTCCCTCTTTATGATCCTAGGATCCTCTGTTACTGTAATGAAAGATTAACTACTCTTCCTCCTCTTGGTAAGGAGCTCTGGTAGCGAACTGCAAGGTCAGCAGTTTGAAACTACCAGCTGTTCCGCAGGAGAAAGATGAGGCATTCTGCTCCTGTAAAGATTTACAGACTAGGAGACCCAGTACAGGGTCGCTATGAGTCGGAACTGACTCCATGGCACACAGCCACCACCTCCTCTTAGTTATACATGTTCTACATTTACAGTTGTGACCATTGTAATTAATCCTGATAACAATTACTCAGAATTGGATCATAAAATCCTATCCCTGTAATTCCCCATCCCATTTCACCAGACCCATCTGGAAAAGAGGGAAACTATTCTGTGGGCATTCTACGTTACTCCCCCTCTTGAAACTAAACACACGCATGAAAGCTTGTAAGTCAGCCACTTCATGCCGTTATTGTTGTTGTTGTTTGGTGCCATCAAGTTGGTACTGACTCATAGCAACACTATGTACAACAGAATGAAACATTGCCTGGTCCTAGGTCAACCTCACCATTGTTGTCATGCTTGAGCCCATTGATGCTGCCACTTTGCCAGTCCATCTCACTGGGGGTCTTCCTCTTTTTCTCTGACCCTCCACCTTATCAAACATGATAACATTCTCCAGCAATTGGTCCCTCCTGACAACATGTTCAAAGTATAAGAGATGAAGTTTGGCCATCCTGGCCAAGGAGCATTCTGGCTACACTTCTTCCAACACAGATATGTTTGTTTTTTTTTGCAGCCCATGGCACTTTCAATATTCTCCCCCAACACCATAACTCAAAAACATAAATACTTCTACAGTCTTCCTTATTCATTGTCCAGCTTTCGCATGTATATGAGATTATTGAAAATATCATGACTTGGGTCAGGCACACCTTAGTCCTCAAGCCAACATCTTTGTTCTTCAACACTTTAAAAAGGTCTCCTCCTCCCCCCTTTTTTTTCAAAGTTTTTATTGTAAATTGAGTGATAGTCAACATGAGAGAACATTGGTTTTATACTCACGTTTCATTGCACTGATTACAATCTCCTCTGTACATCATCATTCAACAGTATTTGCATCTATTCCCTCTGTTTTTTTGTTTGGTTTTGTTTTTTGGGGGGATGTATTCAAAAAACACTCAGGAGTACAGAATCATTTAAACAACCAAAGGGCACATTCTGCAATCCTGCCTCCTGGCTGCCAGCACACAGCCTTTCTCTTTCCATGAGTCTACAGTCCTCAGCTTCTCCCTCTCTCTATGTCCTCATCTCTGCCTCCACCTCTGGTGTCACTGCTTCTCTGGATAGGGTCCCACATTCTGCTTGTGCTCTTCTCCTTTGATGGTCCTAGGATTCTCTGTTTCTGGAATATAAGATTAACTACTCCCCTGTTTTTATTATAAAACTTCTTCCTTTAACATTTACAGTTGTGACAGTCACAGTTAGTCATGATAGCAATTACTATTGACTCATAAAAGTCTTATCCCCATTTCTTTTCACCAGACCCGTCTAGACAAGATAAAACTATTCAGTGATTCTTTCTTCCACCACACACTCTGAAATTAAACTCCCTCTTGAAAACTTGTAAGCCAGTCACTTCCTGCCTTTATAGCTCCACATTTTAGATTGCCAGTATCTAAGTTGCCTGTCCGTATCAACCCTGCATACAGAGGGGATAGGATTGATACTTGATGTGAAGACTTCGTCCCTCCCAGTTGGTATTTTGAGCTACTACATCTATAAGTATAGATCAAGTTCATTAAATTGTAGCAATTTACACTTGTTTCCTTTATAAAAAATTTTTTTTTTTATCTTCCTCTAGTCAATTTCTGATCATCAAGCCATTGAAGCTAGGTCAAATAGGTGCTATCTACAAGTTTGGGCGTTCTTATGCATCTCCCCTCACTTCATATCAGCTGGATGTTTCATTCTCATCTCTAGTCCTCCATGGCTATGTCCTTGTCCATGGGCTCAAGAGTCTCCAGGTCTCACCACACTTTGGACCAACCAGCCCTTCCTCTTCTTTCTCTCATTTCCAGGTCAATGGAAATCTATGGAATGTGGTTGAACTCAGCCCTTATCTTCAATGCTGCTTTTCTCCCTCTTCCACTCACCAGTAGACCAGTGTGGTCATCAGCAAGCTTACATGCCTGTTCATGTGATCCCTTTGAGTTTCAGTCTTGGAGGGGAGTTTGTCCTGAAGGGCATTGATTGCTCACCTTGATGGCTTCTTTGGGAATAACCTGCTAGATTTTGTAGTAGCCAATCAGACTGCCATTTTTGTTTCAAGAAGTATCTTCTGTATCTCTAGCTGCTCCAGGAATGTCCCACCTCAGAAGGTTCTGGAGGGGGCTCAGGATTCCACCTAAGGTCCTGTATAGTACAAAAACTCCACAGGAAGCCTATTTCACTCTGTATAGCCCCCGCCATTTAAAAAAAATTTTTTTTAGTGCTTTATTGTGAATTATATGATACTTTACATGGGAGAACATTAGTTTTACATTCATTCTATTGTACATTGTATTATTGCCATGGGTACAATGCCCTCCATGCATCATCAACCAACCAAAGGGTATACCCTGCAAGCCTGCCCCCTGGTCGTCAGCACACAGCCCCTCTCCCTCTCTGGGTCTAAAGCCCCCAGTTGCTCCATTTCTCCATGTCATCGTCTCTGCCTTCATCTCTGGCATCACTGCTTCTCTGGGTAGGGTCCCACTCTTGGCTCTTCTCCGTTGACGGTCCTAGGGACCTCTGCTCCTAGACTGAAAAGTTAATCACCTCCTTCCTGGCTATAAAATATCTACCTTTACATTTCCAACCTTCACAATCAGTCCTGATAATAATTATTCACTATTGTATCACAAGAGACCCATCTGCATTTCATTTCATCAACTCCACCTAGGCAGATTGAATGCTACTCACTGGAGATTCTGCCTTCCTCCAGGCCCCCTGTGTCTAGGTTCCTTCTTGAAAGCTTGTAAGCCAGTCATTTCTTGCCTTTGTAGTCCTAGCACTCCCATTTTTGATAGCCAATGTATAAGTTTCCTGTCTATCAACCCAGTGTACTGAGGAGGCAAACCTGATCATTGATACGAAGAATCCTTCCATTTTGTTTGGATTTTGAGTAACTGCATCCATAAGCAAAGGTCCAGTTCATCAAACTAGCAATTTACACTTGCTCTCTGTATCAAACTTTTATTTTCAACTGGTCAAGTTCTCGTCAGGTAGCCATCCAACCTAGGTCAAATGGGTACTGTCTGCTAGTTTGGGAGTTCTTGCACACCTCCCTCTACTTCAGATCAGCGGGCTACTTCACTCTCAGCCCTGCCCCCAATGACTAGGTCATTGTCTAAGGGCTCAGGAATTCACACATCTTGAACTTCAGAACAGGCAGCCCTTCCTCTTCCCTCTCATCTCAAAGTCAACAAGTATCTACGAAACTTGGCCAAACTTAGCCTTGTCTTCACTGCTGCATTTTTCTCACTTCCTCTCACAAGTAGACCAAGATAGTCACCAGAGAGCGTACAAGACTGCTCGTGTGTTCCCTTTGAGTTTCTTTCTTAGAAGGGGATTACCCTGATGGGCTGATTTTTCTTTCCTTGATGGCTCAAAGGCAGACAGCTTGCTTGATATTTTAACAGCCGAACAGTCTGCTTTTTTTGATGTTGGTCTTTCTTTCAAGAAATATTTTCTGTTTCTCTGGCCATTCCAGGGTTGTCTAAGTGTCTTTTCAGATGGGAGTGTTCCACCTTAGAAGGTTCTGGATGGGCTCAGGATTCCACGTAAGGCCCTATACTCTGCAAAGGCTTAACAAGAAGCCTATTTCTCTGGACAAATTCTGATTCCCCTTTTAGCTACTACAACCAATTATAAGCTGAAGATGAGCAGCAAGCTTTCTGTAACCATAATTCCTAGTATTCCTTTCTATCACACTGAAATGTCCACTTTACAGTAGTAGGCTTAATAGTTAAATACAGTTAATGAAAGCTGCTGTTTTTTAAAAAGTTACTTCCCTTTGTTTCTTTTTTTTCCTCAAGGTGTAGCTAGTTTGAACCAGAGTGCCCTGAGCCGGCCAATGCAAAGGAAACTGGTGACACTTGTAAACTGCCAACTGGTGGAGGAAGAAGGTCGTGTAAGAGCCTTGAGAGCAGCCCGTTCTCTTGGAGAAAGAACTGTAACGGAACTGATCCTACAGCACCAGAACCCTCAGCAATTGTCTGCCAACCTATGGGCTGCTGTCAGGGCTCGAGGATGCCAGTTTCTAGGACCAGGTAAGAAGTAATATTACAGTGATAATTGTTATCAGGACTTGAGGATGCCAATTCTTCCAGAGCTAGGTAGGACTCCTCAGACTCAACTCACCTTCTTTATACATAAAAATCTTGACATACTTAGCAGTAGACTAGCCCTACTGTGGCACTGTGTGATAAGCACTGGACTATCAAACAGAACGTCAGCAGTTCAAACCCAAATGCTTTTGGAAATCCTACACAGGGTGGCTGTAAGTTAGAACTGACTCAACAGTATGCAACAATAACAACAGTTTTTAATTATCCATATTAAAGGTAGTGCTTCTGTGTTTTAGTAAATTTTTCATTTCAACTTCAACTCCCTTTGAGATACGTGACTACTCCAATTTCACAAATTAGACAATGGAATTAGAGAGGCTCAAGATTACAAAGGAGTCCTGGTGTGGGGCTGTGTGTGGGTTTATGCGCCAGATGGCAAAGCTGTTTGAACTGTAAGGTTGGCAGTTCAAGCTCACCAGCTGCTCCTCAGAAACCCTATACAGGGTCGCTATGGGTCAGAACCGACTCAATGGCACTTAACAACAATAAGATTACAAAAGTAGGAAGTTAAGGAAAACTAACTTTTATGTTTTGGTCAGGATTAAAAAGTGAAACTTTTGATTGTTTTCAAACATGATAAAAAATGTTGAGAAAAAAAAAAGAATCACCAAGGGATGATTCTTTTATGATTAGTACTATCCACATACTATTTTATTTCAATATTTACTTATTTTAGGGTTCTTAAGTATTCTTTTATGTTGCCCTTTATTGGTACTTACCTATACAAGTGGGCTTTAAAAAATGTTTGGAAGAATAGAAATAAAAGATAATAGAATTTTCCATGAACTTTTTGAAGCTCCCTTGTACAATTTTTTTAAAATTTGCGTCACAGAAAACATCAAAAACAGATGAAAAAGTCATGACAAATTTCAAATTTTATTGCAAAGGGCTAATTCAGAAGAAAAAGACCAAGAACAGTTAAAAAATCTATAGTAAAGTGTGCAAATAAATAGCCTTCCAACATATAAAAGGATACCAAACCTCTAATATTAAAGGAAATAGTAAAATTGTTTTGAGGTTCATATTTCATGTATTAGATTGATGGTATTCAGAAGCTTAGTAATATACTTTTACCAGGGTTGTAGCTGAATTGGGCATTTAGAACAAATTTGTCATTTGTTCCTTATTAATGGCAGAAATGCAAAGTTGGTACAAACTGCAAGAGAGAAGAATTTGGCAACATACAGTGCAAAATTAATGATGCATTTACCCTTTGGCCCAGCAATCTCATTTCTAGGAATTTATCTGAAAAGTATCATAGCAAAGAGTATAAAATGCATAAAGTTATAAAAACAGTATTTATAACAGCAAACATTTGGAAGCAATCTAAATGTTGAATTTATTAATGCCTAGCTCTGGTAGCGTAGTGGTTACAAATCAGGCTGCAAACCTGAAGGTCAGCAGTTCGAAACTACCAGCTGCTCTGTGGGAGAAAGATGAGGCTTTCTGCTTATGGAAAGATTTACAGCCTTGGAAACCCTGTGCAGGGTCACTATGAGTCGGAACCGACTCCATGGCACACAACAACAACAGTGAAAGATTTTGCATTTTGTTTCCTTGTGTTCTGAAAAATTACTTAGTATAGAGTATGTTTTCTTTTATTTATTTTAAGTAACTTACATTTGTGTATGCGGGAGAAAGATGAGGCTTTCTACTCCCGTAAAGATTTACACCCTCGGAAACCCTGTACAGGGTCGCTATGAGTCGGTTCCGACTCCACGGCACATAACAACAACAACAACAACATTTGTGTATGACTGATATCCTTTTTGTGTTAATGTGGTACAGTAGGATAAGCACTGTACTGTTAACCATAAGGTTGGCAGTTCAAACCCACCATCAGCTCCTCAGAAACTCTGTACAGAGTTGTTATGTGTAGAATCATCTCCATGGCACTTAAACAACAGCAACATAGAAATAATGGAATACCATAAACTGATGCCTAAAGATAACTGTAACAGACGTGTTTTGCAGAATTCCTTATTTATCATGAACTAACGTTTCCTACTCTAATATTTTTAGCTATGCAAGAAGAAGCCTTGAAATTGGTGCTGCTGGCATTAGAAGATGGTTCTGCTCTCTCAAGGAAGGTTCTAGTACTTTTTGTTGTTCAGAGACTAGAACCAAGATTTCCTCAGGCATCAAAAACAAGCATTGGTCATGTTGTGCAACTACTGTATCGAGCATCTTGTTTTAAGGTAAGTAATAAACAACTATTTAAAGATTGCATTCTTAAATGAGAGACTGAGGCTTCCTAGGGAAGGTGCTACTCATCCAGAGACCTTAAGAAGTACAGGATGCTTACTAGAGTTGAGAGGAAACTTTTTTCCCCTTGCATTGATTGTATTTGTGGTACTACCTATTGAGAATCAGAGCACAGAGCAGAACATAGGAAATAAATTGATACGCTTCACTCTTGGGATAGTAAAGGTTAGATTCAGATGCCTAATTCGTTTATATTTACCATTTTAAAAGGGAGTCAAGAATTATACTCAAAATTTCGTAAGAACGAGTAACTGTTGTAACTTCCCCATTATAGTGTTTATCTCCTATCAGGTAGTTATTGGAGTTAAAGCTTTTAATCTTAATGTGACCTGTATGTTGTCCTAGGGCAGTAAGGGAAGTGAAAAGTTGAGAAGATTGCCCCAACTCTGCCTTACTATTGTTATGTGCAATCAAGTTGATTCTGACTCATCGTGACTTCGTATAGGGTTTCTGAAGAACGGCTGGTGGGTTTGAACAGCTAACTTTGTAGTTAGCAGTTCAGTGCTTGTCCTACAGTGCCACATCAGGATTCCAACACTGCATTGGATGATGTTTTTTTTTATGTCTAGTAGAAAGGATAGGGAAGAACTCCAAAATAAGTACAAATACAGTTTTGTTTTCTAATACACTAGAAAGTCTGGACAGGTACTAACACGGCAGACTGAATCCTTGACTATTGCTTGTTATAAGAGTACAGGTTCTTGACTTGGGCAACCTAAAATCCCAAGGACTTGGAAATAGAAAAACCCTTTGACTTGTATGAAGGTAAAACATCTGAATTTAAAACAAAAGTTTATTTTGCTGGTTTTATATAGCCCTAAGAGTGAAAATAATACAGATAGACTAAAATAGATTTTCTTAGTATATTGCTCAATATGAGATACGAGGGAGCTTCAAAAAGTTCATGGAAAAACTCCCATTATTTAATTCCATATTTCAACAAACTTTTTGAAGCTGTGTTATAATAGGTGGAGCTCTGGTGGAGTGGTGGGATAAACATTGGGTTAATAATTGCAGAGTTGACAGTTCAAACCCACCAACTCCTCTGTAGGTGAAATATGAGACTGTCTGCTCCCATAAAGAATTGCATTCTCAAAAAACCTAAGTAGGGTCGCTATCAGTCAGAATCTGTTCACTGGCAATTGGTTTGGTTTGTATTTTATTATAGGTAACTGATGGTTAAATATAGTCAGATAAATTTCATTTAACTCCACTGATGAGGCTTGGACACTGTGAAAAAAAAAAATGTGGAGATGGCATCTGACCTCCTGACATGAGAGGAAAAGGAAAATCACTATCAGCTCAAGGCTGAGGGCAGACATGCTCCCATTCTTTTCTCCTTTGCCATTTCTGTGTGTCCCTCCCAAAGCACTCTGCTTCTCAGCTAGGTTTGATAACTCATTGCAATGGCCGCACAGAAATAAAACAATACTTAGGATTATGGGTTTTATTAGGGAAGTTAACAAATAGTTCATTTCATTAGTCAGGACAGTCTCTTCTGTGTTGTACCCTCATGCTGGCCTCGCTCGCTCTTAGCTCCTTGTCTTGGCCTCTTCCCTGCTCAGACAGTTTTACAAAGCTCTTTTAGCACTGCTGATAAGTGCCCAAAGACAGTAGGTTGTAGCTGCTTATCAGCAAGGGACCCCCTCCCCCACCACCAGCTCCCCTGCGTTAAGTACCTGGATGCACTTCACTAGCAAGCCTCTGCCTGAAGCCAGTGAACTGTACTTGCTCTGTGCTCCATTGGCCACGAAGCCCACCACTCTGTCTTATGTGCTGGCTCTTGCCACTCCTTCCATTCCTCTGCATCTTCTTGGTATTACGGCTATCTGTCCCTGAGTTGAGGAGATTCATTATATAGTGATCTTGGTGCCCAAAGGAGATGCTTCACTTCTGGCTCTTCTCTCTTGGAGGGAGGTAGGGAGATTTCCCCCTTCCTGCTTCTGAGATGGCTCATTTTATACCCATCAGGATGCCAAAACTATGAGAATCCTCTTCAACCATCTCTTTCCCAGGCCCATCAGAACAAAAAGAAATATACCCAATCTGCATGTTTCCAGCCAGTCACTTAATGAGAGCTGACAAAGACTGAAAGAGCCATATCACATACTTCTCTGTACTATCAATACTACCTGCCTGATAGTCATAGTACTTGTTTTCATGTCCTTAGGGAAACTGTTGAATTAAATCTCAAACATCATGTTTTTGGCTAAGCAGCCAAATTATAGAGATCATTTGTCATCCTGATGTATTACTGTGTTTTACTGAATTAATGGGTTTGTTTCCCTAGTAAATATCATGCTGATTTAAGGTTTGTAATTGTCATACATCAATAGCTTCTACTCATATCTGACATCTGAATAATACTCATTTAGAAAATGATTTCAATGTTATGTTCTCATTTTATCCTTATGGGCCTCTAGTTTAAACTGTTAAAGCACAGTGTGTGGAGGGGCAAAAAAATATCATGCTGAGTTAACTGCCAAAAGACCTCACTTGGGTGATAAAAGTATCCCCTGCTTTTCAAAAGTTCACTTTATACCACTTTGCTTTTACAAAAGACCTACCTGTTTCCACTAACTGAATGAAATCCAAAGAGGATTTTCACTGTTAAGAGCAAAGGCAAAATCAAAACTAGCATCTAGAGGCAGCATTCACTCAGTGGAGCAATGAGAATGGGGATACCAATCCCTTTCTCTGGGAACTACACTCGGCACCTAAGCATGAAGCCGCCATAACTTTGAACTGTGTTTGTGAACACTACATTAGTATTACATAAGGTTTCATTTTATTTGGTATGATTTGGTAGGTTACTTAATGATTGTGGGAATGATCAAGAAATATTCCCATATAAAGTGATGATAAATGTTTCTTTACTTTATGCCATTTCAATTAACAGAAGGTTTCCTAAAGAACACTTTAGTTTTGGATTACGAGGGGAACCTGTATTTATTTTTGTAGACTCATTATTGTTCAAGTTCTGGTCTTCAGCTTCATAAGTTTGAAGACTTGAATTTTGTGTATACATTTATGTAGATTCTTTCCTATCAGGTTATTATTCATAATGAGAAATGCAACTATTAAACATTTAAATATATATATTTAAAATTTTTAAATGAGTAATATTTTTATGTTGGTAGATATTTTCCTGTAGAAGAATATCAAGCCTTGCTAGCATAGAATTAGAACAGGGTGAATTAATGATTCTCAAGTCAGCACAGTGATTCTCAACTGAATCACCTTTGGAGCTTTTAAAAGTTTACATTCCTTGGTCCTAATCTCTGAGGATTCTGGTTTGGTATATATATCTAAAATAAGATTTAAACATTCATAGATCCTTTTTTATTACATGATTTTTAAATCAGGGATTCTGATTTAGTAGTTACATATTTTTAAGTTCCATGGGTGATCTTGATGCATATTATTAGAACTTTAATAAGATCAGGTTCACTCTTCATCTTGCTTACTTACATGGGTAAGTCCAATTGTGCATTGAGTTACTTAATATATCTCTTCTATCCATAGTCTTTGTAACTTCCACCAAATGATTTTTCTGATAGGAGAAGGTAGGGGAAGATGGTGATAAGGTTATATAATTAAACTATGAGTGATTATGTTAATAAGGCTAATTGTGATTGCAAAAAATCTAATGTGGTTATAAAATGAGCCATCTCAGAGTAGAAACTGGGATCTCACTACCAAATAGAAAGGAGAACCAGGAGTGGAGCATTGTCCTTTGGACCCCAAGATACCTGCACATTGTACATCCTCAATGCAGGAACAGACAGCTATGACATCAGAGAAGCAACAGAGGAGCAAAACCAAGGACCAGAGCATGAGACAAATCAGTGGGCTTTCCTTCCTTTCCCTGAATAAAGCTGAGTTGTCTTCAGGCAGGAGGCTCGCTTGTAGAGTAGGGTGCCTTCAGACACTTAATGTGGAGAGCTAGGTTTGCTGACTCATGGAGCTAGAGCCGAACACCTTTGAGCTGAGGCTTATAGTTGAATTGATGTCTTTTGGGTATTTATTAGCAGTGCTAAGAGAGCTTTGTAACATTGTGTGAGCAGAGCCAAGGCCAGGGCTGAAGGCCAGAAGAGTCCAACCTGTAGGCAAGGCAGAGAAGAGGTTGTCCTGACCAATGATTTGTGTCCTAAATATTTATGATCCTGAATTGTAACTTATTAACTTTTCTAGTAAACCCCATAATTGTAAATATTGTGTCTTGAGTTCTGTGTGGCCATTTCAAAGCCAGCTGATAAACAGATAAACTTGTGGGATGACTGGTTTCAGATTTGACAAAGGAGGAAAGGGTGGAGGTATGTCTTCCCTCAGCCTCCTTAGGAATGGACCTTGGGATGATGGTGATTCTCTTCCTCCCCTTTATGAAATCAGAAGAGGTCAGATGTCTCTGCTTCCTTGCTGTTTTTACAGCTACCCACAGGGCACTCCATATCATAGATGGTATATGAATGAGCTACTACTTCTCTGGTTATTTAGGCTTGTTTATTCAGTTCTTCTATTCTTTAGGTTGATAATTCTGCCTTTTATTTCCACAAAGTTACGTTTTATATAGGTTGTAATGCAATATAGAGCCCTGGTGGCACTCTTGTGATAAGCACTGAACTCCTAACTGCAATGTTCACAGTTCAAACCCATCACAGTCACTCTGTGGGTGAGAGGTGTGTCTCCTGTAAAGATTTACAGTCTCAGAAATACTATACAGCATTACTATGAGTTGGAATCGACTCAGTGGCGATGGGTTAGTTTGTTTTGCATAAATTAAAATAATTTTTTCTTAATCAAAATAATATTTGGTATCCTTTTGATTTGAATTTTGGGTGTCTGTACCTCATCTTAAATATGTTTTATTGATTACCAAAGAGAAATAATTACACCCATTGTGAACTAACCGATACCACTTTGGTAGTAACTTGATTTCCCTATATTCATGCTCTTGGGAGCATATTGCTTTTATTCTCATGTGCCAACAGCAGCAGTAGAACATCCAGTGAGATAGTTAGTATTGGTTTCATTTTATAAATGAGGAAATTAAGTTTCTAAACATTTGAATGACTTATTTAGGAGCTGGCACTGGTATTATGTGTTCTGAATCCTAACCAAGTTTCAGATTTTGCTGCAGCCATTATCAAAATCAGCTTGTATCTATTGTGGATGATGCCTGCGTGTTTCAATGATTAAACAACCTTGTTAGAATATGTTCGACTCCTGGTGTGACATTTATACTGGACTGCAAACCACACAGTGGGCAGTTCAAACTGTTATGCCCAGAATTCAGGGTCCCCAAAGACCACTCAGGAGCTGTGTACCGATGCAAATACATAAGGGAAGCTCGAGGCAGGTCTCTAACCTTATCCGACGCATCGGAATAGGGAAAGAGCCCTGAATTCATCGTCTGCAGGGTTTTTATAGAGTTTTCAAACAGCTCAGGTTTCTCAGCTTTACAATCTTTGGATTGGTTAACAATTGGCAAACTATAAGATGTTACAGTTTAATTGGTCAGGACTGGTGGTCTTTGTTCTTAGGCTAGGGTAAAGGAAGACAGCTAACCTCTGGCCTTGAGCTGCCTGGCTATTTATACATATATCATTTTCTTGGAGCTAGAGGACGTGTTCAGGCTAATGTACAGAATGGAGATTGACCTTGTCTCTGGAGGGAACTAAAAACTGAGGCCTTGTCTATTTAAAATGCTTTCCTGAGCCTGACTAGAGTTTAGTCAAGCAGTCTCTAGGTAGGCAAAATCAGGTAAAATCAGTTTGGTCCTTACAAAACCTACTACCTGCTCATTGGAAACCCTACACAGGGTTGCTATGAGTTGCAACTGACTTTGCAGCACTTAACTGCAACAACAATTAGGATATGTAACACTTTGTAACTTTTGAAATTTTTTTTTAATCACTGAAGTCAAGTATAGATTGTTTTAAGTGCTATTGAGTCAGTTCCAACTCATTGCAACCCTGTATACAGCATTTCTAAGGAACTGCTGATGGATTTGAAATGCCGACTTTGCAAACAGTCCAATGTTTACCATACGTACGTACAGTGCTATACCAAGACCCAATTGTGGTAGTGCTAATCTACCAGTTGGTTATCTTGCTTATCTCTCAGTCTATCATTGGTTGCTGCCCAAGTGGAGCTTTTTAAAAATGTTTTATTGTGAATTATGTGATAGTTTACATGGGAGAACATTAGCTTTACATTTATCCTATCATATATCGTTTCATTGCCCATGGTTACAATCCCCTCCATGCATCACCAACAAACCAAAGGGTATACCCTGCAAGCCTGACCCCTGGTTGTCAGTACACAGCCCCTCACTCTCTCTGGGTGTAAAGTCCCTAGCTGTTCCATCTCTCCATGTCATCGTCTCTGCCTCCATCTCTGGGGTCACTGCTCTGGGTAGGGTTCCGCTCTCTGCTCTTCTCCCTTGATGGTTCCAAGGACCTCTGCTCCTAGACTGCAAAGTCAGTCACTCCCCTCCTTTTGCTACAAAATGTCTGCCTTTACATTAACAACCCTCACAATCAGTCCTGATAACAATTATTCACTATCGTATCACAAGAGACCTATCCGCATCAGCTTTCATCAGCCCCACCCAGATAGATTGGATACTACTCTGTGGAGATTCTACCTTCCTTCACACCCTCTGGATCTAGGATGCCTCTTGAAAGCTTGTAAGCCAGTCACTTCTTACCTTTGTGGGTCCCCGGTCCCCCCCCCCCCCCGTTTTGAGTAGCCAATGTCCATGTTGCCCATTCCTGTCTACTCTTTTGTATGGAAGGAGCTCTGGTAGCGTAGTGGTTACGAATCGGGCTGCGAACCTTAAGGTCAGCAGTTCGAAACTACCAGCCGCTCCGCGGGAGAAAGATGAGGCTTTCTACTCCCGTAAGGATTTACACCCTCGGAAACCCTGTACAGGGTCGCTCTGGGTCGGAACCGACTCGACGGCACTTAACAACAACAACAACTTTTGTATGGAGGTGGGTGGGAATGATCCTCGATGTAAAGATTTGTTTCCTCTTGAGCTACTGCATCCATAGGTGTAGGTCAAGTTCATCAAATTGTATCAGGTTACTCTTTCTTCTAGTTGAGCTCTGATCATCCAGTCATTGAAGCCAGGTCAAGTAGGTATTATCTGCAAGTGTGGGTGTTCTTATGCATATGCCCTCTGTTCTTATCAGCTGGACACTTCACTCTCCACTCTAGTCCTCTGTGGCTGTGTCACTGACTCCGGGCCCAAGATTCCTCAGGTCTTGCCACACTGCTGGCCAACCAGCTCTCCACCTGAGTTCACAGGAGTCTATTGAACATTGTAGGGCTTAGCTCGCAGCTCCATTGCTGTTTTTCCCTCACTTCCCCTTATCGGTAATGAACGTGGTCACCAATCAGAGCATGTATTCCCATTGAGCCTTAGTACTGGAAGGGGGTTTGCACTGAGGGGACCCGACTAATTGTCTTGATGTCTCCTGAGCCAGCAGCTTGCTTGTTCTTGTAGTAATCTGTCAGACTGCCTTTACTGTTTTATATTTTTCCTGTCTGTCTTTTAAGAAGTATCTTCTGTTCTTGTAGCTGCTCCAGGCTGGTCTGTTTGTCCTTTCAAGTGGAAATTTCCCACCTCAGAATATTCTGGATGGGGTTCAAGATTCCACCTATGGTCTTTTGTAATGCAGAGGCTCCACAGCAACAAGCCTCCTTCACTGGGCACATTGTAGCCCCATTTTAGGTATCTCAATCAACTATAGGCAGAAGATGGACTTACAAGCTTTCTATGGTGATATTTCTGGCTATTCCTTTCTCTCCCCCTTCAAGTGTCTATTTTATAATGGTATGCCAGAAAAACCAAGAGTCAAAAGACAGACAAGCATCTTAACATTATTTCCCTCCTCTTGCCCATTCCAACCATGTCTCAATCCCTATATCCCAGAACCCTGTTGTTCCAAGGTTGTGTGTACATCATTATTTACCACTGTCCTACAAAGTGGTGCTTTTTAAAAAACACGAATCTGATCATGTCAGTCCTCCTTAAAAGTCTTCAGTGGCTCCTCAGTCCCTTCAGGATTACCCAAATTTCTTTCTGTATAAGACCCTATATGATTTATCTCCAGCCTGTATTCTAGCCCTTAAATGTCTTTGCTCTGCTCCTTCTTGTTTCTAGCTCATGTACTTTATACTCTCAGGATTCTGTTCCTCACTTTCTGTTCATTCTTTAAGATTCAGTTTGTGTAATCTTCAGCTGAGGAAAGTCTTCTTAATATCCCTTTCCTCCTTGACTAGTCAGCTTTAATTGCTTTTCCTACATGTTTCCATAGCTTTATAATAATGCTTAACACTGTAATTTTTATGTTTCCATGTCTCTCTCTTAACAGCTGCTACACTCATTAAAGACAAGGGCTGAATTTTAGAAGATTTGTTCCTTTAAGGATTTGTAGTGAGGACATTGTTTTTTCATCTTTGCACCTTCTTTGTTAGGTTTCTGATAGGTGGTAGGTAGATGCCACACCCTCCAAAAGTACATGAATTGGTTAGGGGAAAGAGCAGACAAATTACGATTTTTTTTAAATCACCTTTCTATTTTTTAGGTCACCAAAAGGGATGAAGATTCTTCCCTGATGCAACTAAAGGAGGAATTTCGGAGTTATGAGGCATTACGCAGGGAACATGATGCCCAGATTGTTCATATTGCTATGGAAGCAGGACTTCGCATTTCACCTGAGCAGTGGTCCTCACTTCTGTATGGTGACTTAGCACATAAATCACATATGCAGTCTATCATTGATAAGGTTTGTGAAATTTAAAATGTTGATTTATATAACCATAATTGTTATGGTGAAGAGAAGTTGAATTTTCTAAATTGATCAAGCGAATGCAGATAATAGAATAAAATTAACTAGGCTTACTAAGTCTTAGGTTTATCTATATTCTGACCCTAGAGTAATAATAAAACTTATAAGCAAGTTTTCTAAGTGTCTAATGATGATTTTCATAGGGCAGATTCTGAGGTGAAAAGTTAATTCATCACTGATACTTCTACTATGGAATCTGAAGACACACAAAAACCTATGTAATATTGACTAAATGAAAGCATTTGAAAATAGATGTGTTACAAGAACCAAAGAAAAGCCATTCTCATTTCTCTTTGTTAGCTCCAGTCTCCAGAATCATTTGCAAAGAGTGTCCAAGAGTTGACAATTGTTTTGCAACGAACAGGTGATCCAGCTAATTTAAATAGACTGAGGCCTCATTTAGAGCTTCTTGCAAATATAGATCCTAACCCAGGTATGTGGAAAAATGTTTCCATTTCTTACAAGTTTGCTACCTCTGAATTTAGTGATCCATCACATTATTGCTAACAAACTCTTCTCTCAACTCTTTTCTCCCTGGTGGCTTATTTTAGATGCTGTGTCACCAACTTGGGATCAGCTAGAAAATGCAATGGTTGCTGTTAAAACAGTGGTTCATGGTCTTGTAGATTTCATACAGAATTATAGTAGAAAAGGACATGAAGCACCTCAGGTAAGTATAATTATGGCATTTCTGACTGTTGTTGTTGTTGTTATGTGCCGTGGAGTCGATTCCGACTCATAGTGACCCTGTACAGGGTTTCTGAGGCTATAAATCTTTATGGGAGCAAAAAGCCTCATTTTTCTCCTGCAGAACAGCTGGTAGTTTCAAACTGCCGGACTTGAGGTTAGCAGCCCAATTCGTAATCACTATGCTACCAGAGCTCCTTTCTGATTGAACATTTTTAAAAAAGGGTTTGTTAATGGACTTCTTAAGTGACTACTCGTAAGATATAATAAAATAAATATAGCAGGAAATTTGCCATTTGAACCATTTTTATAAAGTGTACAACTCAGTGGTGTTGATTATATTCACTATCCTTCATAAGCTTTATTGTCTATTCTTTTGGGGAAAATTCAAGTGTTAGTGTCTGTGATAAGTATTTTATAGCACAACAGTTTGAACATAGACTATGTTGGTTATGAGTCCAGTGGACTAAAAAATATTTTTGACCCAAGTAAGGAGCTCTGGTAGCATAGTGGTTGCGAATTGGGCTGCTAACCTCAAGGTCGGCAGTTCGAAACTACCAGGTGTTCATGGGAGAAATATGAGGCTTTCTGCTCCCATAAAGATTTGCACCCTCGGAAACCCTGTGCAGGGTCACTATGAGTTGGAACCAACTCCACGGTACTTAACAACATTGTTTATTAATATTTTTTTTCCATTTTGAGTAATTAGTTTTTCTAGTGTGGGGAAATTGTCACCTTTTTTCCCATTGCCTTCACCCAAATGAATCTGTAAATGTGTGGGATTTGAATTTTAATGTTATTTTCTATGTACTTTAGAAGGCATTTTTCAAAGCTATACTTCTTTATTCTAAAGACATTGATTTATTATGCTAGTATGAGGCAGTCACTCGTTTAATATTTTTAAATAAATTATTTTTAACCCTCCCGCTATCTGCAAGGTAGATACTGTTCACAGACTGAAGTTTAAAGAGGTTAAATAACATAATCTAAGTTGATGGCACTTAACAACAACAACAAGGTTGTACGACTAGTAGGTGACAGAGTTTGGATCAAATATACTCTAAGTCTGTAATCTTTCCATTTTTCTGCTCTTATTCTTTAGAAGACATCCTAATATTCAGAGTTTTGTTGTTGTTGAGTGATGTTGAATTGGTTCCAATTCATAGCAGCCCTGTATAGGCTATGGGTCGGAACCGACTCGATGGCACTTAACAACAACAACATAGGGTTTCTGAGGAGAGGTTGGTGAGTTTGAACTGAAATAAAGACTTATTTCTTTAGGGTTACAAAAATAATAATGACATTTTAGGCTTTAATGCAAATTAAAGCAACTATGAGCATTTTATATTCTGTTTCATTATTTGTGTGAGCTTAAACAGCTCCAAGCTCAGAGGAGAGTTGTTCTCTCAAGTTGACAAATAAATGGTATGTCTTAATTTTTTTTCTTTCAAGGTTTTTCTTTTTTGTTTGTTATTTAAGTTGTTTAAATTTTTTAATTGTGAGTTGGTTTACAGAGCAGGGTTTTTCTTTTTTTAATGCTTTAAAATGGTTTGTTTGGTTTTGGTATTTGAATTTTAAGACAGCAATAAATTGATGAGAATATCTTTTATTTTATTGGGCATTGTGTTGCCTGACAAAAAAATAGTCATACATTGAAACAATTTCACTTAATCCTTGGAGTCCTAGTGTGGCACATAATACTTCTAACTCCTCTGGTCTGCTAACTGCAAGGTCAGCAGTTAAAACTTACTGGCTGTTCCTCAGAAACTCTATACACAGTTGATATGAGTTGGAACTAACTCAGCGACGTTTAGCAACAACATACAGTCTTAGAAGGAGTGTCTAATTGCCACCTCCAGGTTTTATACTTCATAACTCACAACAGGAATTCTATTAAAATAGAATGTAATATGAGAAAGAATTAAGGGTATACTCCTTTAGTTCTGAAGTCCCAAAAAGTGATTAGCAGCAAGAATCTTCAGTTTTTCATGGCATCTGATGTTTTCCTTTTTGTAGCCTCAGCCAAACAGTAAATACAAGACTAGCATGTGCCGAGATCTACGACAACAAGGGGGTTGTCCGCGAGGAACAAATTGTACATTTGCCCATTCTCAGGAAGAACTTGAAAAGTAAGTTTTGAGAATTCCGTTTCATACAGGTTTAGCTTTTGCTCCTTAAGGAAGTTTTTTTTTTATAGTCTTAAAGTTTGTGATGAGTTTCAGAGCTACAAGTAAATTCACACTGTAGAGTTCTTTAAAATAGCTTTTCTTTTATTGAAACCATATCTTGTTACTGTGGGAGCAGCATTAACATGATAAGTGATTTGAAACTTTATTTGAGGGTCATATTTTGAGACCAGTGTATAGCTAGAATGGACTTCTACTAAGCTTGTGTGCAGTACAAAAATACTCTTCTGTGCATCAGACTAAATGGTAAAAAGCAGATGCATTTTTTTTTTAGTGGCTTCTGATTTTAATGTTCTTTTTGGTTTTTTTTTTTGCCTGCCTTTTCTTTTCTCTCTCTCTCTCTTATCCTAGGATAACCCCTTTTCCTATATTCATTTACCTCCAGATCTAAAAGCTTATGGTGATAAGCTGTATTACACATGGTCCAAATTTCTATCATTGTTTTGATTTTTAACCAAAGCATTTACCATTGATACCTCTAAAAAATTGATCCTATCCTTTCTTTTAAAAAACTGGCCTGTATATCACGTATTTATTGAGCCATTTCCATTTTGTTTTTAGACACTTAAATTGAACTAATTTTCTCCTCCCATATGTTTCCTTTTCCATTCTGTTCTGCCGTCTCCCATTGTGCCCTGCCCAGCCATCTATACATGCCATGTTGTAGGTGTAGTCTGTCCCAGTTTTCTTTCATCCATTTGTCTTAATCAGCTACCATGTTACACACCATTTCAACTTTGTATCTATTTTCTTAACTTATATCTCTTTATTTTCATATTTATAGTTAGGGCAGTCATCTTCTCACTAATCATGTGTCTGCCATTCCTTACCACATCTCTCATTGTTTCCCACAAGACAAAAATCTTTTAAGAACAGAAATTTACTTGTGTCACTTCTGTGCACCTAAGTCTTTGGTAGAACCTCATTGCCCTGGAGATAAAAGATAAAAATGTGAATTGTGGCCTGACAGACACCCTGCCAGCCAATGCCATATCATTTTGATCTTGATAAGAGACATTTTAGTTGACTAGTGGGGACAAAGACCTAATTTTTGTGGATTGATAGTAAGGAGATCTGGTAGCGTAATGGTTACGAATCAGGCTGCCAATATGAAGGTCAGCAATTCAAAACTACCAGCGGTTCTGCGGAAAAAAGATGAGGCGTTCTGCTCCCATCAAGATTTACAGCCTCAGAAACCTTGTGCAGGGTCATTATGAGTTGGAATCATCTCCATGGTACTTAACCACAACAACAACAGATAATGAGTAGTAAAAATCAAAAGCCATGAAAATAGACAGTTGTTTTATGGACTTAGTTATAATAGGAATCTGGGAAGTAGGATATACGAGGGAATTAAAAATGTTTGTGGAAAAACTCTATTATCTTGTCATTTCAATTTCATTGAACTTTTTGAAGCTCCTTTATAAGTTCAAAAGGGATTTGGAGAGTGGTTTATGTTTTAAGATGCCTAACATAAGTCATGTATTGGAAATGAGTAAAAAAGGGAGATAACAATGCAGGAGGGTAAAAAGATAATTACAGGAGTGAAGTCTTTAATATGTACTTAGAACCTGGGATTTAAGTGGAGGGTTTGATCTTAGAACTTAGCAGAAAGATTAGCCTCAATTAGGAACAGGAAGTCTTAATTCCTTGTTTTAGTAGAAAAGACAATGTGTGGTAATAGATGTAGGATGGTTAGTGGAATTGATGTTGGACATTTTCGTATTTCTCTGGTTTCAACTATTTTCCTATTTAGTTGGAGACAAGATCATCAGTTGTGGAAGGGCTGTGGAGAGTCGAAGGGCCAAGGATGTTAAAGATGAGAAAGTGAATTCAGTTGAGAAATGTATTAACATATAATTTGGCCATTTTATTTAATTTGGTCAGAATTTTGAGAGGAGTGTAGATAGCATGATTAGACACTTTTTGAGCTGCTTGGGAGCAGACACAAAGTAAATGAATTCGGTTAACCAAAATTGGAGTTTTATTCAACAGAGTGGGATTGTACCAAGGGAGTAAAAGGTACTTATTTTCAGGGGGGATTTTAATGGCAGACGGTGGAATCTGAACTGAGTAGGAAAAGGAGTGAGTGCTTTAGGGGAGAGCACAGGAATAATTAAAAAATAGTAAGGAATATAACTATAAAATTATTAGAAGAAAATGTAGGTACAAGGCTGTTGAACCTAGTATTTCATGATAGATTATCAGATATGATCATAAAAACTACAGCAGCAAAAGACAAAATAATTGGAACTCATAATTAGTACTTTTGTATATCAGAGGACTTTATCATCAGGTTGAAAAGACAACCTATATATTGTGAGAAAATATCAGGAACACTATGTCATACGTAGGAATTCTTGGGTTATGCTGCAGGATAATGCATTGGATCGCAGTCTCTGCTTGAACTGCAAGGTCTGCAGTTCAAACCCACCAGCTGCTCTTTGGAAACACTATATAGGGTGGTTACGAGTCAGAACTGACTTGACAGTTCCTAAACACAAATATTATACATGAGTCTAATACCATAATATATATAAAACTACTTAACAACAAAAATATAAACAACCCGTTCAAAAAGTAGACCAAGAACAACACTCCCAAACAAAAAATTGGGTGTTGCTGTAGATGCAGAGGAGTCCTGGTGTGTAGGATAAACACTGAACTGCTAAACATAAGGTTGGTGGTTCAAACTCACCAGCCACTCCTCGGGAACCCTAGTATTACTGTGAGTCGGAATCGACTTACTGGCATTTAACAGCAACTTAGATGCTGATACTAATTAGACATAACCAGTCACCTCATGGATTTGTTATTTTGAATTAGAGGTTTAGGGTCATGGTTTTTCATGGAACATTGTAGTCATTTGGCATAGTATGGTTCTTAAAATTTACGTTCTACCTCCTAGTATGATGAGTAGTGTGTGAAGTCTTAAAAGTTGGAGTGGCCATGTAAGATACTGCTCTTGGTAACTATCCATCTGAAACAAAAGAGAAAGAAATACACCCAAGAGTTACAGGATCAGTTATCTCCATGAATCACTTCTTCCTCTACCTTGAGACTAGAAGAACTAGATGGCATGTGGCTACCACTGTTAGATGGATCCTGATGTAAGGAAGGAAAGCATGGACCCAAACTTCAAATTTTTAAAGAATCTAGACTTAACTGGATGTACTGAAGCTGTAGGAGTCCCTGAGATTATTGGCCTGAGATATTCTTTTTTTTTTTAATATAAGGTTTTTATTGTGGATTAAGTGAAAGTTTACAGGGCATATCATCAGTTTCACATTCAACCATTCATATAACTTGTTTCATTACATTGATTATAATCTCCTCCATATACCATGAGTTAAAAATATTTCTCTCTATCCACTTTAGCTTTTTAAAAAACACACAAAATCTTAGTCCTTCTCTTCTTAGATGATGAATCTAGAGTCCTCAGCTGTGCCCCCTCTCCATGCCCCCATCTCTGCCTCCATCTCTGGTGCTTCTGCTTCTCTGGATAAGGTCCCGCATTCTATTTGTGTGTTCCTCCCTTGAAGGTCCTAGGATCCTCTGTTTCTGGACTGTAAGATTAACCACTCCCGTTTTTTTGTTACAAAACTTCTACCTTTACAATTGTGACAGTCACGATTAGTCGTGATAACAGTTATTCACTATTGAATCTTACGAATCTTATCCTCATCTCCTTTCACCAGACCCATCTAGACAAGATGATAAATATTCAGTGGGGACTCTTTCTTTCCCCCCACCCTCTTAAACTAAGCTCCCTCTTGAAACCTTGTAAGCCAGTCACTTCGTGCCTTTATTGCCCCCTCATTTTAGGTAGCCAATGTCTAAGTTGCCCGTTCCTAT